>NW_024062819.1:0-600000 GCF_006381635.1 Hibiscus syriacus | reverse complement strand
TTCCAGATTTTCCCTCTCTGATCAACCAAATTTCAACTCCGATCTACTCGCCTTCCGACCTTCGATCGACAAGCCGAGACCACCATCGTGTTCGTTGTCAACCGAGGAACAAAACCCCTAAAACCTTTCGTCGTGAATCATCGCCGTTCGTCGTTAATTTCAGTCGGAAGTATCGTCGGTAATAACTCAGTTTTAGTTGGTTTTTCATCGATTCATGACAATCGGGTCATCCGTTTACGACACCTCCCGCACCATCGTGTTCATTGTGCCGTTTCGAGTTCACCGGTGTCCTCCCTTTTCTCCGGCGGCGGCGGCGCGTGTGGAGGTGAAGCGGTCAAAGTTTCTGATTCGATGAAATCAAGCTCTCCGCCGTTCAAAAAATTGAACCGAGCTTTGTAAGTATCTCGAAATCGCTTAAAATAATTTTTAGGAATTTTTTCGGGAATTTACCGATATCAGGGCACTATTCCACTGCGCGTGGGGAAGACAAAAGTGACCGGTTTAACCGGTTTTGGTGCACAGTTGACCGATTTGATCGGTCACAACCCGACCCGACCCATTGACCCGACCCGACCCATTGACCAGACCCGTTAACCGTTGATCGGCGTTGACCATTGTTGACCAAAACTTTGACGGGCTTTGATCGGGCATTAAACGACCTTTGTTTTTGACCGAATATACCTATCCTGACATTTTTCGACGTTCCAAATCCGATTCCGCAGTCTGTTTCTCGAAATTCAGACCCGAAGGCCTCGAAATTCGCAGTCAAACCCGTTGACTTTGATATTGACCGAAAATTCCAAATTTTCGAAAAGTCATATTTTATACTTTCGACGTTCTGAATCTGAATCCGAAGTCCGTTTCGCCAAATTCGAACTCGGTAAGCTGTCTTTCACTGATTTATCACCCAATTCGATCCGTTTATCGCAAATAAGCTCCGTTTCTGATATAATTTATGTTGATATGTATCTGAGGAATTATTGGAAGTTGAATTGAAGATCAAAGGCGTTTGAATGGAATTTTTTATGGTCGATCAGTATTGCACGGAAATCGATGTAATACTTTACTACCTCTTTATGCTTTATGAAACATGCTTATATTGATAAATGCATGAACAATATAATGTTGGTCACTTTGGTGGAGTTGAATAATTTATACACTCGATATGATGTGGTAGAAATTCTGTAAATAATTACGGATCGAATGACTAATATAAGAGATTGAGGAATTGTTAGATTAAATTACAAGTTTGTGATTAGTGATAAAGAAATCAGTCCTGTATCTGCAACTTATAATTTATTTCATCAAAGGTTAAATGTTAAAGGTACTTGGATGAGAAATTATGAGAATACTCTGGTAGGGTAAAATTACGAAAATACCCTTATGTTATAAAAAGACAAGATTTGAATATGGAAGTTAGATAAGAGGATTTTACAGACATATTGATCTGATAAAAATATTGATGTGCATAAGAAATGTTAGTTTTTTTTTGGAAATTATGGATAACCGGTTTTAATCCTATGAGAGTTTGTAAAGGATACTAGAAATTTGTTAAGAGAATCGTTTCAAGATCAGAGAGTGTTCAAGAAAGCAATTAATCATGGAATCTCTAAATTATATTATTTTCGTTAAGAGCTAATATCGAAATTATCTGGTTAAGAAATTACGAAAACACCCTTAAGAGGTAGAATAGTCTGAGTTGACTCTAAATGAGAAAATACTTAGGGGATTCGTACTTAACTCGATTAAGTACGGATTAATTGTTAAGATCTTGACTTAGTGCAAGAAAATTCCTGATATTCTGTTTGTAAAATCTGAGAAGGCACTTGACCCGGAAATATCCGAGTTATGCGTAAATACCTGAAGAACAATTTGTTGGGGTTGTTCAGTTGTCAAAATTGTTCGAAAGGACTGAAATAAATGATAAGATTAAATTTAATAGTAAGATCAGACGGAATGAAATGATTAAAGTACACTGAATCTGTACAATGACCAAGAATACCACCAAGCTCAAGAATGATTGGATATCCTCGAGGTCTGAAATGAATGGAATAAAACTGAACACCAAAATTACCAAAATACCCTTATGGCCTATATTAAGTAAATGTCTTGGATTAATTAAGGAATCCAAATAAGCATAGGTGTTGGACTACCTTTAAAAGTTATGGAACAAAACTTAAGTGAGTATATCAACCCTAAAGCTATGTCAATACCTGAACGACATAAATATTACTTGAATGCGTGTTTGTCTTCTCAAGTTTGGCTCGATGATAATTTTGGAAGTATTCAGCTCAGCTCAGCTCAACTCTAGATCGCGTTAAGCACTAAGAATTGGATATTTGTTCGTCAAATCAACCACGAAGACCGAACTGAACAGAAGTACAATATGTATCCAAAATTTATAGACATCCAAATTAATCTGGAAAACTCTGAAGTAATTGGAATGGATTTGACTACTAAGTGAAATAAGTAACCTCAATGACTAAGATTTTAATAAGTGATTTGGATGAGTCTGGAAACGTTAATGAACATACACGATGTACTGTTCTTCTGGATCATGAACTACAAATCAAACACGTCAGTATTTCATGATATAGTGGAAGTGTAAAAATGAAATAAAGACATTGGAAGATCTATTCAGTGATGATTTTGAAGTTGATCTATGGATAAGAATTTTTGGTATTAAAGTGTAAATACCCTAGAAGGACACGAAATGATCAGTCGATAAGTATTAGTTCTGGGAACTATTCATCTAAGAGTTGTTCTATAATGCGATCAATCGACATAGATTGTTAAGGTTCTGAATCTTCGTTGTTAAGTTGTTCGATTATCCACTCAATTGATATGGATGTAAAAGATCTTGAATACCCTTTTGATTACGTACAACTTTTGAAAACTGTCCGAATAAGATATGATCTTGATAATTCACATTCTGAATAACTGATGATTTCAATAGTTATTGAAATATTCCTATAGTGATCCTAAATACCGACATTCTATCGGTAAACTGAAGATCTGTGTTTCTCTGCCTTATAAGATTATCTAGTCCCTCTAAATAATGTCCATAAACTCTGGTGTGTTCCCTACTCACATGAATATTTTATCTGATTTTCGATTTGAATTCTGATATGATACTTGACATGGATTCTGATCTGATATCTGACATGGATTCTGATATGATACTTGACTTGGATTCTGATCTGTTACTTGACCTGATTTCTGATATGATATTTGACCTGATTTATGTTTTGATTTTTGATATATCTGTTTACGGACGGAAAATGTTTTAATTGGGGGGTATTGTTGAAGGAAGAAGTTTCGCAGGTTCCTCGGCTTTGTGCTCAGGGCCTTATATGATGTGTTGGGTTGGGTGTATGGTTCTGGGGAACCTACACATTATGATGTGTTGGGATGGGGTATATATATATATATATATATATATGTGTGTGTTTTAAAAAGATCTGAAAAGTTACATGCTTTTTGGGAACACACTAGAAAACCTATTCTGATCTCCTGAACTCAGTCATCCAAAATATTTCTCTGAACTGAAAGCTCATTGTCCGTTACCACCTGAAATATCAGTAGGATCTCTGCTCAGCATAAAAAAATCTGTAAATGTTCGAAAACAATAAAGAAATATATATTTATCTGTATCTACACGTTCATCAGCATCATCTGGTAGTTCTGTATTACTGAGCTTTCCAAAGCTCACTCTATTACTCACCTTTTCAAGTTAAAAGAATTGTACCAGTGCATCTATCGACTTCAGTAAGGGAGTTCTTCCGGCGTTGTTACAAAGTATGATACATGTGATTAGGGGGCATGTAATTGTATTTTGATTTATATACGAGTCTGAAAATCTGTTTTATTTTTAAATAGTGATAACTGATTTTATAAGTTACATGTTTCAATAAAAGTTTTAAATTTTCCGTTATTTTTACAGTGGGTCACTCCGGTGGGTCTAATGTGATTTTCCGAATCGAATTGGATCCTCTGCATCGGTCTGAGGTTACAATGTGGAGGGAATAAAGAGCATGGATCGAACCTTTTTCTCAATTGATGATTATCTATCGTCGATTTCAGTCCATATAACTACATATTATATTTCTCTATTTAAATTAGAATCGTAAAACCTAAAAAAAGGATTTTGGTCATTGTTGTAGGTCAATACAAGAATTAGACACATAGGATAGCAACAACAATAGAATGACAGCTAAGCTTTAGCTGCTTCGACAGGCAGAAGCTTCTGGAAATGGGGGGATTGGGTTTGTTAGTTGAAAATGATTGAAACTAACACCCTCTCTGAATATTATAACAAGTGGGGTCTAGAATTCTGATTTGTTTCATCTAAAGGACAGATCATCGGACGCTATGGGCCCCACCACCCCCACCACCACCCAATCAGCTTTTGAAATACTAATTATTTTATGGTAATGAATGCCAGTGTTTTGAAAATCGGACCAGATCAGTTGATTTAATCGGGAATCATTATCTAGTCTGATTCAATTTACACCGATTGAACCGTTATTAGTGAATCGGCTGGAACCGCTGAAACGTTCGAACAGGACGGGCTGAAAACAGAAAAAAATCGGAAAAAATAAGAAAAAATTATCAATTTTGTTTTTTTAATAAAAAAATTAAACCAAACGACATCGTTTGTTAAATGAGCCAAGTCGAACTCGAGTATTGCTGAGCTCAACTCGAACTTGAAAACTTTAAAAGTAAACTCAACTCGACTTAAACTCACGAGCTAAAAATTATCAAGTTCAACTCGAACTCGAAATAAACTTAAACTCGAAAAGGCTTGAACTCAAAAAAAATTTAGAAGCTCGATTGAAGCCTAAAATTCGAGTTTAATTGAAGTGAAAGAATAATTCACTTAATGCTCACCAAAAGGCTCTATGATTTTGAATGTCAATTTACCTCTATTATTTATAGAAGTTAGTTGAGATGCTCTTCTATGTTTCTTTGCCATGTGAAATTATTTTGTTCTCATATTTTTACTCTTTAGACTTTTGGGATGCTCTTCTATCTTTCTTAACCATGTGAGATTGTTTTTAAAAAAATTAAACCAAACAATATCATTTTGTTATGATTTTTTTAGCCTCAAATTAATTTTTTAATTATAGTTATATAATTATATTTATTATTTAATATGTTTTACCTTAAATATTATGTTGTAGTTAATTTGAATCATTTTGTTTCACTTGATTTTATGGTTTTTAACTTATATATGTTATGACTTGCTTTGAATATGATTTGTGATATTAAAAATTATTTTTTATTAAATATTTTTGGTATTTTTATTTAATTTTTTAAATAATTATGACGTCGATCGATTCTTCCGACCGGTCGGACCGATTCGAGGGATTGAACCAGTGAACATGTAGCATAGCCGGTTCGCTAATCGGTCCGGTTCTGAAAACCATGAATGTCACTATATCCCTAACAATTATCCGGGTTGGGTGGATTCTTTGTCAACTTGGTCTAATTTAAAATATATATTGTTTGTCTAAATTTAAGTTGATTCAAAAATTATATATGTTTCATTTGATATGATTTGATTTAAAAATATAAATCTTTCATCCGACTCTAATTCGACTAATATTTTTAAAGTATAAATCAGATCCAACTGACTAAATATAAAATAAGGATTTTCTTAATAATAATTTTTTTTTGAAATAAACTACATTATTATACTCGAGTTGGGTTAGGTCGTAATTTTTCACACTCCACCCGAACTCAAGCCCAACCCAATCTCACCTCTTAAAAAACCCAATCTTGAACTGTATTAAGCTGACATTATTAATTTATAATATTAATTATCATTTTCACTTTAAAATATATAATCTCTCTCTCTTAATTTATGATGTTTTGATGTTTTAAAAAAATTATAGACGAGTTATTTGTTTTTTTTTGCAATTTACAGTGAGTGGTTAAGTGGACGTAATTAAGGTTAACAGAAAACATTATATAAATTATCTGTGATACTATATTTAAATACATAAGACTAAGGGGCTACATAAGCTGATGGAACCGCCTGATGGAATTACTACTTTACTGCACAGTGAGGAAATAATGTAGGCCTATGGCCTTTCCCTTTGAAAAAAAAATACATAAGACTATACTTTAGTTATTAAAAATGACTTAAAATAATATATGTGATACTATTTCTGTTGTCTACAAATGATTCTAAACTTTAAATTAAAATTCTAAATTTTAATCCTTTAAGTGTATTTTTTTTTAGTTTCAACGAATCTTATGTTTTAGAAGTAACATTGTTTTAATGTTCTGTTCAAGAAGAAAAAGTTTTTGTTAGAATGTGCATGTCCATGAACCAGTCTCCCAAAGTATTTTTCTTTAAAATAAGATATTGCAGAATCGTACTTGATATCAAATGTAATCTCACTTTAAATAATTAATAACATACTTTAACTTAATAGAATTTATAATTAATTTCAATAAAATCTATATAAATTATAAATATAATAATTGGTTGTCCCTTATTCACATATGTAATGGGATAAGGGGGGTAAGATAGTAGGTTGCCCCCAACATCAGGTTGAGAGCAACTTCCGTAGAAGATTTAAATCAATAGTAATATGTAGTAAAGAAGTAGAGTATTGGACGGATTTCCCATATAACAAAGTAACAATAGAATATCCTGATATTTAAATTACTGCCTTGGATAATTTATCGTGTTCTGGTTCAATAATTAAGAGATTAATTTATTGTTTTGATGAGTACATTCTGATTTTAAAGAACATGTGTAATTTAATTAATGTGTTCATTTTAATAATTTTTATCAATTTTTTTGCTGTAGATATCCAATATGGCAGCATCCAATATGAAAAGATATTCCTTTAAAGTCAGAAGTATGGTCTCATTTTACTAAGTTTTTTAATAGTGAGGGTAAAAGTAATAGATGCATTCATTGTGAGAGAGAATTTTGTTGTGATGGGAAAAAAATGGTACTAGGTCATTGATATATCACATGAAGCAGTGTAAAAAAAATCCTAAAAACGTTGACACTAATCAAGGCAATTTAGTGTTAACTGGTAAGGGTATTCGAGGGGAAGTAGGACATCTCACAACTTGAAAATTTGATCAAGAAGCAACTAGAAAAGTTTTAGCCCAAATGATTGGGATTGATGAATTGCCTTTCAAGTTTGTTGAGAGTGAAGAATTTAGGAAATTTATATTTGTAACATGCCCCAAGTTTCGTATTCCTTCAAGATTGACTATAACTAGAGATGTTTATCAATTGTATTTGGATGAAAGGGTTAAGCTGAAACAGTATTTAAAAAGTTCATGTTCTAGAGTTTGTTTAACTACTGATACATGAACCTCTGTGCAAAGAATTAATTATATGCGTCTCATTGTGTACTTTATTGATAATGATTGGAAATTGAATAAGAAAATCATAAGTACCCACTCGAGGCTGTGGCCGAGCCTAGGCTCCCACTTCATATGTACTCTCGTTGATTGTATTGAGATTCGAGAAAGTCGAATAATGATGTGATTAAAGATGGACATTTGATTCAAAACGAGTTTAGGGTGAGTCGAGTTCTGAATATGAAAATTCTTGATTCTGATGCTCATATCATTAGAACTCGGTGTTGGTGTGTGTTGCTAATAAAGAAGTAGGTGGAGTACTTGAAGCCGTTCGTTGATATGCTCTTGTTATGTATTTATATATAAAAATGCAGCTACTTTTATTAGTTCTAATCTTCCACTTTTCTTGGGTGTTGACTCTATGATGTCTGCAATCTATATGTTCATAAGACATGCGAAATCGAGCATCATTCAGCCAAAACGACAATGAAAGTAAAGGAACAACTCATCCGAAAAAGGCAACCGGAAATCGAAGAAAACAGTGGTACTGTTGCATAGGGATGGCAACTCAACCCGAATCCGACGGGTTCCGACCCGTCCCGACCCGATCGGGTCGGATTTTTAAAAAAAAATTTCGGGTTCGGGTCGGGTTTAGGGTAAAAAAAATCCGACCCGCTCCGACCCGAAAAATATATATAATTTTATTTTATATATTTAGGGATAATTACAATAATATCCCTCCATATATAATTTTTTTCAATTAAGTCACTGTTTTCATTGAATTAATTTTTTTTTTATTTCGGGTCGGGTTTCTAAGTCATATATTCGGGTCGGGTCGGGTGAAACATTAATTTTGTCGGGTCGGGTCGGGTCACGGGTGGAGAACCCTTTCTTCTCGGGTCGGGTCGGGTGGCCCAAAAACCCGACCCGACCCGACCCATTGCCATCCCTACTGTTGCAGGCCTGTCACTGATAATACTGCTCTTCCGCTTCGTCTTGTATGAATTGCCCAACATTTTTAGCGAACTAAACGAAAAGAAGCAAATGAACATGAGTAGTATACATGTTCAACATTTTAGGACAACCATAGGTACAAGATGGTCCAACCAATAACCAGCCCGTTGGCTTAATAGTGGAACTGGAGAGGCAAGGAGGAGATAACAGTGGGTTATGCAACAAGATATTCAAGATTAACCACCCAGTTGGCGTTCAATTGCCTTTGATACCAAGAAAAAGAGGGATTCACGGAATGTAATATTATTTTCGAAAATTTGATTTTCAAAATATAACATTAACCGACACATTATTAGAAAATGTTACGCTCAGATTATTTATGATTTTTTACAGTTATTTCAGCAGAATATATGCAAACACCATGTACAGTTTATGTCAGCCATACATCGGTATTACGTCTGCTTAGTCGAGATTTGTATATATACAGCATAAATTGTGTGGTATGAATGGTTGATTGTGAGTTGAAATTCAGTAATGCTTTTTTTTTTTTACCAATTCAACACGATTTACACATTGATTTAATATGCTTAGAGTTCCTTGAGGGGTTTTTTTATCATAACTTACATTACTACTCATTAAATTATGGGATCAATTTTATTCTAACCACTATATAATTTTCTTTTTATTAATGAAGCCATTAAATTTTTATTTTGATTTCAATCAAACCATTTATCGTTAAATCAATAACTTAAAGGTTGATGTGACAATTTAAAATTTATATAAAAACACATTTAGTCTTTTATAGTAAGAGATTCAAATCATTTAGTCTTAATTAAAAATTTATTCAATAAGTTTAACCTTTAGAACTTATAAATCATTTCAATTTGACCCTCATTCTAATTCTAAATAATTCAGTAAATGTTACCCTCCAATAAGATTTTAAACATTGAGGGTTAAATTTCTTGAATTAATTTTGAATTAGGACTAAATTGATTGAATGTGTAAATATGAAAGACTATAATATTACAAAAGGACTTGATTGAAACAAAAATAAAATTCTATGACCTAATTGAATATTTTTTGTTATTTAATGACTAATTTGATAATTTATCCTACATTGCAGCATAATATTTGGTTCTCTCATTTATTTCATACTAAAACTTGGTGGATAACCAATTCAACACGATTTACACATTGATTTAATATGCGTAGAGTTCCTTGAGGGGCTTTTTTTATGGTAATTTACATTGATACTTGTTAAATTAATGAAACAATTTTATTCTAACCACTGTATAATTTTCTTTTTATTAATGAAATCATTAAACTTTTATTTCGGTTTTAATCAAACCATGCGTCATTAAATCAATAACTAAATGATTGATGTGACAATTTAAAATTTATATAATAACACATTTAATCTTTTATATTAACAGATTCAAATCATTTAGCCTTAATTAAAAAATTTCTCAATAAATTTAATCTTTAGTACTTATAAATCATTTCAATTTGACCCTCATTCTAATTCTAAATAATTCAATAAATGTTACCCTCCAATAAGATTTTAAACTTTGAGGGTGTAAATGCGAAAGACTATAATATTATAAAAAGACTTGATTGAAACGAAAATAAAAATTTAATGACCTAATTTTTTTCATTTATCTTTAAAAACCCTAAAATTCTAGTTTTATCTCATTGGTGTGTCACTCATCTCTTTTTTCTGTCTTTGTTGATCGACGGGGGCACTAACTTTAATATTGATTGCCGACCACCCGTATTCTTTATTTTCTTTTACTTTCTATATCGTATCTTTATTTTCTTTTATTTTTTTATTTTCAATGTCTATATGTGTTTCACGTTTTCATAAACCTTTATGGCATGTTTTCTTATGTTTTTTGGCATGTTTTTCGATTATTTGGTCGTTATTTATTTATTTTTTCTAAGAGTTGGTTTGACATCGTCACGACCGATTAAGATGACGCTTATCCGATATTTTGTGATCCTCTCTGCTTTGGACCCTCGGATTGGATTTCGAAACCTGATTTGCGTTCGTGGATAGTTTTTCACATCGCTCGAGTTTGATTTACGATTTGTCGATAGTCTTTCAATATCTTGATCCCCTTTTGTGGTCTGTTTGCCGATGCAATCAGATCTGTTTGTAATTATCTTGTTCGAGTTTCTTGGTTATATTTAATCTCTCCTTGTATGATATTTATGTGACATTAAGTTACTAGTTTTGTTTCAATAATTATAAGAAATTTTATTAATTATGTGCTTAATTTACGATTGTGATTGTAATCTTTATTGTAATTCGATATATTTCTTATTTTGAATAAAATTAGTTACTTTTATCACACAAAAAAATTAATGAACTAATTGAATTTTTTTTGTTATTGCCGCATAATATTTGGTTCTCACATTTGTTTCACACTAAAACTTGGTGGATAACAAATATCAGTTTATATTATTTTAAATTTAGTATAAACTTTTATAAATACTTGTCAAGTCATTATTAGTTTTAAACATGAACAATTCGAGCCCTCAAAGTTTCATCATAGTGACGTCTACAATAGATGTCATCATGAATCATGCAAGTAATGGCTGCTTGTTCCTTGCCCTATTTGTCCACTCCCTACCCCAGAAATACTTGCACAAATATCTTGCCTTACCAAGAATTATGAGCAACAAAAGAGTTTTCAAAAGTTTGCCATAATCTACCAACTTTTTTAAATCAGATTTTTCCATCTTTAGAGGTTCAAATGTGGGGTTGGTGGGAAGTGGTATAACTAGCACGAAAGGATTTCTACCAGCTTTTGGTAAAATCTGCATCGACTCGTCTGGTTTTTCAATGGCTGAACAGGACTTTGTTCATCCATGTCACACGGCAAGTTTCCTCGCTTCTTATCTCAACTATTATTTATATAAATGTTGACCATTTGAACCCAGAAGAATTTAGCAGGCAAATTTTCATCAAGGTCCCAACACAATGAATCTCAGTCAATTTCATCCAAGTGGTAGTTTCCAGGAAAGATGTCAAGTCTTTCTATGGGAACTCCTATTTTTCATGACTTTCTAAAGGGATGGATCAGAGATTCAAATTGCGGTAGCGGTCGTGTTTTCGGTCATGTCGAGTTTACCAGTCATAGCTAGGGATGGCAAAAAAACTTGAACCCGACGGAGAAAATCGAAAACCGAATTAAACGGGTCGTGTTCGGGGATGATAAACGGGGACGGGGACGGGGACGGGGAAAACCCATTTATTTTAAACGGGGACGGGGACGGGTTTGGTAATCCCCGCCCCGATTACCCGCCCCGATAAATATTAAAAATAATTATTTATATATATATATATATAATATTAATAAATTTAATTTAAATAAAAAATATATATTTAATTTAAATATATATATATACCCGGCCCGATTCCCGGCCCAATACCGACCCAATACCCGACTCAATACCCGGCCCAATACCTGTTTAAATAATCGTTTATGCTAAACGGGGATACCCGTTTCTCCGCGGTTTTCCCCGATTACCCGACGGGGATCCCCGTTTAAATCCCCGCGGTTTTTTAAACGGGGACGGGTACCGGTTTTTTAAACGGAGACGAGGACGGGGGACCAATACCCGGCCCGAACCCGGCCCGTTGTCATCCCTAGTCATAGCGGACGCTATTGCAAGTATAGCGAATATATTGGAAGGCAACGCTATTTAAAACCCTAGGATGGACAATGACAAAAATAGAATATTGAATTTAAAAAATAAAGAAGAGAAACTTCAAATGTTTAAAGTATGCTTGTTTGCTGGGTATGTTTGTCTAGATTGTTTCTAGTGCTTGGGAGCGTATAAACTAGACCCTAAAGCCTTGTACAAATCAGTGTCCGAATAGACGACTCGAGACCTCGATGGCTTAACTCGGACTCGAATACGTCGAATTTTTCGGCGTGCCAATCGTCTTTTCTCTTTCTTTTCTTCCTTTTTCACGATTTGTAGCTCTTCCTCTCGTTGTTCGATCTTCCGAATGACGGGTTCGCTATTATCGTCGGCCGGAACTCGATACACAAAGGGTCCGGCCGGGATGTCGGTTAAGTCGAGGAGAGGCTCTAAAGCCTTGACCACATTGCTCATAGTTAGTCTAGACTTGGGGTGGTTGCTTAGACACTGATAAGCCAATGCAGCCGCCTTCTTAACCCCTTCAGTTGAGTACTGCCCTTCAAGTCTAGGGTCCATTATTGCATCAAGTTTGTAAGGGTCCTTCAAAACAGGCCTCGCCCATTCCACAAGGTTCTTTTCTCGACCAGGTCGCGACTTGTCGACCGATTTCAGACCCGTCAACAATTCTAACAGCACAACTCCGAAGCTGAACACATCGCTCATAGTCGTCAAATGCCCTGCAAATGCCAACCCGAAATCACATAAATTCTTTCCAATAATTTCGTCAAAACTAAGACAAGTGCTGCACTTTATAGTACCGGTGGTAATGTATTCAGGAGCAGCATAGCCTTCCGTGCCCATGACTGCAGTTGTAACATGCGATTTTTCGCCTTCCGGTCCGTCGGTCGCCAATCCGAAATCCGAGACCTTTGCATTATAAGCCTGAAAACAAAGTAAAACATTCAGTCTCTGCTGATGCATTAGAGCATGTCGAATTCGAAAAGGGGATGTTTTTACCATGTCTAATAAGATGTTTGAGGTTTTGAAATCCCTGTAAATGACAGGCTTCTCCTCTTCATGTAGAAATGCCAACCCTTTTGCAGTTCCAAGAGCAATTTTCAATCTCGTCAGCCAAGGCAACGGCGGACCATCCCCTGCATTCATAAAGTAGAAAAACTTACAAAATCTTAATTTAACAATAGAAAATCGAACCTAACGAGCGACCTTCGTAGTAAAAGTGAGTGTTATTATCTCTAAGGTCCTGGATTAGAGTAATTCAGCATAATTTGACTAAGAAAATCACACATTTGAAAGGTAAAAAGACTTAGAAACACAAACTTTTAAACAACTTATCCTCCAAATTGCCTCTTTCCATGTATTCATAAACCAGAAGCCTATGTTCATCTTCATAGCAATACCCAATCAAGTTCACCAGGTGAGGGTGCTTCAATTGCCCCAAAAAGATAACTTCAGCCTGTAAAAAAAAAGGTCATTTTCACCATCTTTGAACTCAAAGAAACAAACTTGAAAACTTGAAATTTTGGTTGCTTACCAGCCATTCCCTGTGGCCTTGAGTGCCATCCAAATCAAGCACCTTGACTGCAACAGATCGAGCTTTCAAGCCAGGCCTGAGATTGTCATCTATGAACCCTTTGTAAACAGGTCCAAATCCACCTTCACCAAGAAAATTACACTTGGAGAATCTGTGAGTTATCAACTCTAGTTCCTTGAACGTGAAGACATGGAGGCTGATGAGGGAGTTCGAGAGATCGGTCAATGACAATGGAGACCCTGTGTGGCTAAACTCATTTAGTGATAATCTCTGGCTCGGACTCTGCTTTGAAGCATGAACTTTTGGGCATGAAGATTGGGGTTTTATGCAGCTTGGGATTATGTTTTTCAATGACAAATACCTTTTGAGAGCCATTTTTGTCATTCCAAAGTTCGTTGTTTTTCTCTCTCTCATTTTAGGGGGTGTGATACGGCTTCCAGCTAATCTCAGAGATGGTTTAAATAAGAAGTAAAATAAAGGTCTAATTTTGAATTTCATCCCTTCATTTTGCATTAATTATATATTTATCCCCTTTATTTTAATTTTTTGTATATAAATTATTGTATTAGACAAATAGATTAATTTATCGATTTTTTTTATAAAATATGAAAAATAAATTCTGATAAATTAAAGTATAGATATTAATCATTGAACAGATAATGTCACGTACTTACTTTAGATTATTCAAAAAGAAATATAGATATTAATCTTTATTTTTTTTATAAAATAGAAAGATGAGATTCAATTTAGGGCCGTGGCTGAGGCGGCGCGAACTGCGCGACTATAGATAGACCTATTGTGACGTTTTTCAAAAAAACGTTATTATTATTGCGGTTTTATTAATAAAACATCATTATAGATGGATCTATCGCGACGTTTATCAAAAAAATGCCACTATTATTGTCCGAAAATCAAATATATCTAAAAAATATAAACCCCATTATAAAAATTTGTACAGAACCCCGAAAATCCAATCACGACCCTAAGATTCATAATAGGACTTGAAATAAAATCTGATTGGATTAGAAGACTCAAAAGAACCCAAGTCTTCAACCAATCACCTCATTTTCCTTCTTCACAAATTCTTATTTAATTTTGTTCAACAGCGAAGTTCTTTTATCTCCCATGAACAGTGAAATTCTGATTTAAAATACTGAATTTGGAACAGAAAAGTCTTTTTTTTCTTCTTCTAGAAAGTATATTGACTTTAGGCTTTCTGCACCAGTATATACAATAATAATATATACAAAAGACTTGCATAATATGTATAGATTGAGAGAGGTAGAATATATAGCTTAATATAAAAATAAGAGTTTAAATTATACTTAAAATTATTTTTTGTTCTTAGAAATTTTTTTTTGTTAAAAATAGGTGTCTAAAGTTTTCTCGTTACACTTTTAGGTGTCTATCGTTAAAAAAACCGTTAAGTGATATATGTTACGTCCAGATATTTTTAAAAAATCTTTTTAAATAATAATTTATTTTTAAAAAATCTAGACGTGATATGTATTATTTAACGAGTTTTTTTAACGTTTGACACCTAAAAATATAATGGAGAAAACTTTAAGCACATATTTTTAACGAAAAAAATCTTTATGTGCTAAAACGTTTTTTTGAGACAATTTTTAAGTACTTATTTTTGTATTAAGCCTATATATATATATATATATATATATTGAAGATTATTTTTTTGTATAATCACCGGTATTCGATCTATTGATCGATTAATCTAGATCAGGTACTACAAAGGCAATGGCGACTCTCTCAACCTAATTTACTCAATTTGCAATCGTCAATATTTGAACCTATGACATTACTTAAAGGATCTATTGTCTCATCCCACTAAACCGATTGATTGTTGGTTTAGCTAAAGATTATTTTATGTGCGTATGCACACTTATAATAAATCACATTTTAATTTTTTGATGTGTTTCACATGTGTGATATTTGAATTTTAAAAATTAGTTGAGATATATGAATGAGAGAGATTTTTAGTATTATAATGAATGATAAGGATAATTATTTAATATATTAGTGAGAGAGATTTTTATTTTATATGCTGGAATAAGAAATTAATATGTATCTTCAATTAATTATTTAAAAAATATCATTTGGTATAATATCTATAATAAGGATAATTATTTTTCTAATTTATAATAAGGATAATTATTAATGAGAGAGGTTTTTATTTTATATGTTGGATTAAGAAATTAATATGTATCTTCAATTAATTATTTAAATAAATATCTTTTGGTATATTGATGATAAATATTTTAATTACATGAATATAATATAATTGTGTAATTCTCATTTAATCAACGTATATTTTTTAAAATATCAATTAAAGACATAATAATTTTACAACATTGTCTGTAAAATTAGAATTTTTTTAATAATACTATATAATAATCTTATAATTAAATAGTATGAAAATTACTGCTAATCCCAATCTCACACGTCCTAGACTTTTGGCCCTGCGCATTTTCAACCCTAATTGAATTATTAAATAATTTTTATTACGTAATGAATAGTACGAACTTCAAAAAAATTTATAAATAAAATAAAAAAGACTGCAATTCAACAAACACAAACTTTTCACACATATATTTATTATTTAATACTACAATATTTAATACTACAATATTTACATTATTTAAATTTATTTTTATCTTAAAATTAAAAATATTAAATGCTTAAATATATTCAATCATATATATTTTTGTATATTGTATTAGTAAAAGTATTAATTAAATTAAACTCAATCAATATATATATATATATATATATATGATGATTCTTCTACGCTCGACTAGCAGCAATGAACACCATTAACGATGAATACCATTAATTTAATTTATAAAAGTTTAAAATAATAAAGGACTCAACGTATAATTATAAATTAGTTGAAAATTTAAAATAAATGGTAAACTATATAAGTGACCACCTAACTATTGTCCTTTTTCATTTTGACTACCATTTTTGAAATTTTGTCAATCAGGTCAATCAAATATTTAAATGCATTCAATTAAGTCACTTGTTGTTAATATTTAACGAAGAAGTTGATGTGGCAGTTAAGATATTTAGTATAATTACACATTTGATCATTGTTACTTATATATTCTATGAATTTGGTCCTAATTTTAATAAATTAAAATAAATTTAACCCTAAAAGATAGTAATAGCAACAAACAAATTATGGGTGAGAAAAATAGTCACCAAGCTTTTAAGATGTTTTTATTTTGGGCACTAAATTTTTAAAATTTATTATAAAATATTTGAATTTTTAATATGTATTTATTATAATTATCGTTTTCAGTTGTCATTAAAAAATAACCACGTGATATATTATTTTTTCCTTTTATGGTCAAATATTTCTCTTCAATGTCCTACTTTGACTCAGAGACCATCTCCCTCCACCTGACTATCTCTCTCGACTTAGCCCACAACGGGTTTCGTGAGTTAATCCCCAGAATAACTTTCAGACCCGTAAAAATTTGACAGTACCAAAAGGTTCAACTTTATGTTGTTAGCCTAAAACCAAAATCAGGTTTTATGCATTATCGTTTTTTCTATTTATTTGGTTATGATTTGAGAACCTATACCATTCATAAAACATAATTTAATTTATTAAACAAATTGATAGAATTTATAAGTAACAGTGACCAAATTTATAATTATACCAAATATTTTAACTGTTGCATCAGCTTCACCGTTAAAAATTAATGTGAAGTGGCTTAATTGAATGTATTAAATAGTTGAGTGACATGATTGACAAAATTTCAAAAATGATGGTCAAAATGAAAAGGGGCAATAGTTAGGTGGTCACCGTTATAGTTTACCCTTTATTTTAAATAATTTATCTTTAATTTTTTAACTAATTTATAATTATACATTGGGTCATTTAAATTTTAAATTTTTATAAATTAAATTAATGGTGTTCATTGGTGTTCGTCGAGCGCTGTAAATTTTTCCACATATATATATAACTTTTAAATACATCTAAATTTATTTTAGAAATAGTGATAATTATGCTAACATAATAAAAAAGTATCATATATAACTAACTTTATTATTTTATATTTTTTTCACCTACTAATCAAATTAAAATTTCAGTGAAAGACTTAATCCTTTTATATCAAAAGAAATAAAAGAATGAGATGATTTATGATGTATATTTTTTCCTTATTCGTATAAATTTTCAACTCCAGACTTTTGTTATCAGAACAGATTTTAGATTTTTTAATGGTTAGACGAAAGAATTAGGGTGCAGATTGAGCTGAAAAACATTGAAATGTGATGGTTACGTAATAATTACTCAAACAAATTAGGGATGAATCATTCCTAATTTAATTAATAAAAGATAAAAGACCATCTCCAACAGCAAGAAATTTACATGTAATAAAAATATCAGAAAAAAACATGGATTTCATGTTTTGTCCAAAAAATGTTAAGCAGGTGGCGGGTGGGTTGGTGAAGTCGTTGACAGAGGAAAATTTATTTATTTTTTATTTTTTGAAGTTTTACAATGAAATTCACCAAGATCATTTCATATTTGTCTTTATTTATTTAATTTCTTATGATTTTAAATACAATAAAACGGTATTTATTGAGTTATTTTATTAATTCATAATATTAAAATATTGCTAGATATTGTATTCTCTTGTAAAACCTTCAAGCCTTGCATATTAGGGTGTGAAGATCCTACCTCGAGGACTAATGACGTTGTGGGATTAAAACAGAAAATAGATCTGAAGGATTAAACGTGATGGTTCAAGCCATATATTATCCGACGGCAACGAGTACAATTTATTCATCGACCCGGGAGGAAACGTTCATCGATATGGTATCGTTTTCCCCAACTAATCGAGAAAAAAACGAACGTTTTCTACTCGTCGTCATTTGCACCACCCGAACCACCACAGTCTACACGGTCGATGTCCTCAGCATTTAACCGATCAATGTAGTATTCATCATATTTTGTTTCAACTATTTCGAATCGGACACAAGGTTATTCTACACTAATACTATTAGACCTAATATTAACTGCATATATATCGATGTCAACCTCTACTTTTTAGAGGTCTCATTCATCGATAAAATTCATCCATCGTTATACGATTTAAGCACGTCAATAAATAAATTCATCCGATCAATACACAATAATAATGTTAATGTCGGCCGAAATATATCTGAATTAAGAACCCACACATGATATTTATGTACAGAGAAAATCAACATGGAATCTCTCGTGATTTCCAGGAGATCGTCATTAACTCAAAACCTAATTGGCTTTTTTTGTTGTTGTTGGTTTACGTTGTCGTTCGGGTAATAATCAAAAGAACAAATTTGTGTTCAAAAAAAAGGAAAACTATGAAGAGCTCTCACAAAAACTCTCACCAGGATGGGTATCTGAGCAACTTTAGAAGGAAAATACCTCTTTGTCCATGGAATAAGCAACACGACACATTTGATATTTACACATAGAAACCTGCAAGCATTGACTTAATATCATAAGAAACTCTTCGCTTTTCTTTTTATCTTGAAATATGGGGGGAAAAAGAAACAACCACAAGTGCAAGATGATGGGCAACCTTTGGTGGGAAACAATGTGTGTATAGATGGATAGCCCCAATAATAATCATTTGCCTGATGCTATCTGAAAACAAGGCTTCCGTTCTGTTGGTGTCGTAAATGTTCGACAAGTGACTGGTAAAATGATCTCAGTGCCTTCAGGTCGCTACCCTGCAAATACAAACCATCAAATCGTTGAGATAGTTTAGAGCTACAGAGGAGTATAGGTGCCATTTTAAGGTCGTAATGCAACGGTTTGAATAACTGATCCTAAGGCCAGAGAAGCATGGTCCCGACGTAGTATATCAACATGCTAAATAAAACAATAAGAAACGAATAACTGGTCCCGACATAGTTTAGGTCATTGTTTCATGCTACACTAGGGCAGGCTGAAATTTTCAGCTGAAATTTTCGACAGTGACCATGTAAAAATCAAACAAAAAATTAAATAAAACAATAACAAAAGATAATCTGATTACAATAGGAGCGGTAACTGGTAACGAATCATGGATATATTATGGCATGAGAAATAAAATTTAGAAGGATTACAAGGAATAGTACCTTCAACTTTTGGCAATACTGCTCCGCCAGATTTTGTGGACAGTGCGCAGATGGAAGTCCTTTTGATACGAAATGAACAAGAAAATCATCCCCAAACTTCTCATACATCACCTTCTGAGCCAACACTATTTCTCCAAATAAAACAAGCTGTAAATATACACGAAATAATGAGTCAGCCTTAAGAAATTGTCTATATCAAAGCAAATATTTCTCTTTGCAAGCAATGTCAAAGAGAAGGTAATCATTCAGCTTTCGAACAGGAAATAAACGTTACTCTATTGTTACTTCAATGCATGCCAACCGAACTCTAATGCAGCTTTTGCTTCAAATTATCATGCACTAAACTATGTGAGAAAGTATATCGATGCAAAAGATGTAGCGAACCAGAATAAGAATTCTCTTCAAATAAATAAAAGCCCTCAAACCATGTTACCATGCTATAATCATTTCTGAAATACTCGTTAACAAAAGATACAATAACACAACTGCATGTCATTTTACGGAGGCAATGAATCCGTTCTTGGAAAAAAACAATCAGGGATGACTTTATTAGATAGAAAGAAGACCTTTTCTTTTCTTTGGGCTTAAGCATTTTCAACAATATAATGCCCGATGCAACCACTAACACAAACACAGACAAATGCAAATCACAAACTAAGCAAATCAATTAAAAAACATTTTCTCTTACAGTATTTGCATCACCAAACTCAAAGGATTTGTCAAGCACGCTGTACAAACAACAGTTTGTGGCAAAGGTCTCTATGATAAAACTTTTGAAACCAGGCACCTATAAAATATTTAATCGGTTAGAGTCATAAGCATCATGAAATTCACACAACAAAGGTAAGTATAACAATTAGAAGGTAAACAAACCCTTTCTTCGCCAGAAGAACTGGCACACCAGTCTTTAATTAATTTGACAAATATCTGTACACAAGCCTATTTCACAGACAGCAATAACAGAAAGTTAGATCCAGCTCCTGATTATCGTAGAAACTTTAAAATGTCTAAATGTTCTGGTAATGATAAAACAACAAAGCTATTAACACATACCTTTCTTGTAACTATATCCTTATGGTGGCAAGATGTATGTAATAGCAACTGCATAATTGAATTCAAGTAGTCCCGGTTTCTGGGGGAAAGGAAAACGGAAGAGAGATCATGTGTGGCTATCACGTGAAGAAAAGTATATAATGTCTTTTGAAGTTCTTGCAGTTCCCGAATTTCCTAAAAAAGAAAAAGGAAAGTTCAATGAACACAGAAATGCTGTTGCAGTGTATCACAGTTAACTGGAAGTTAAAAAGATTACTAATTGCATACGAAATCAATAACTAAGTTTTGGACAACCAACATTTTAACCAGGAATTACCATGAAAAGAGAGCAAGTTCAAACCAAATCATAAAGCAATACAATGAATGCAGCAGATGATAATAACGATAAAATTCTATGAAAGAATATGTTTAATTTCACACCACAAAGACAAGTCAGACTTCAGCTAAGAGCCCGAAGAATTAAATGGAAGTTCAGAAATGTGTACTAGTAATAGTTATCTACCTCTGTGTTGGTTTCAGGTCCTGAAGAATCAGCAACCCTTTGGATGGCACTAAATACTCTACCAGCAATAGTAGGAAATACTTCTTCCAATATTTCACGGACCAAGGTGTTGAATTTGCACATAAGTTGATTGAGCAGTACGAGGAAACCAGCCATTTCCTTTGGCTACAAAAGGAGATAATCCAGAATCGAATAAATAAATTTGCAACTGAAAATTCCAAATATAGTTCCAGAGGACAATATTTGCATATATCAAGGTGGAAGATATCACTAAGTGATTTTTTCAAGAAGGCCGAAACAGGTTATGTTGAAACCAAATACGGAAAGATAAAACATACATACGGAAACCGAGATCCCATGCAAACAAGAAAGCATGTTGTGTTCGAGAAGTAACTCCAGCTTGGATCATATTTCTTCCCGGTATTAATAAATAAATAAATAACTAGAACTTCGCATAAAAAACTATTACTGTTTAACAACAAAAACCCTGCATCTAGTTTTGGATGCAGCAAATTATGCAGATTCCAAAGGTCAATTTGATATTTTGTTTGATTAAAAAAAATAATACCCTGAGAATTGCTGTTTAATGGCACATCTGTCCTTTTAAAAATAGAAAAGGCATGTTGAAAATAGGCTAAAATTTTAAAAGATCATTACCTCACTTTCTGCAAGTAACTGCTCCAATGCCTTCGGAAGATAAGGAAACACAGATGCTCCTAAGGTCTCCACCATACGGTGTATGAATGATAAAACCTAAACATCAAAGAAATTAGCTTTAGGTAATGTTTTAGACTGAACAAGACCAAGTTAATTCAATATTCAGCATTAAGCTAGTACCTTAGTCCTCAAAGGCTCTACCTTTGGAAATACAACAAGAATTTGGAGAAGAACATCCAATGTCTGGATCAAAAGAAATAAAGCAAAATTAATGATTCTTCAGGACGTGTTCTGGTTGTAATTGGTTAATATGTACTCTTGATGTATTTGGTATTGTAGTAATAAAATTTGAGGCACTCTTTTCCTCCTTCCAATGTCTGTTGAGCTATTTCCGTAGCTTGACGGTTAAGAAGGGTTTTTTTTAATGAGGCCTCTCTTTTTATCAAAAAATAAATAAATTAAAAAAAAGGCACTATTTCATTCCAAAACATCCACGTTAATAATCTAAAACATACAAGCAACAAAAGATCGGTTATGAACTACTAGAGGGAGAAAAAATATAGAAATTTCTCAACCTTTGACTGTAGAAAGAGGTGCAGTTAAAGTACAAGTAAAATCATCCATCTTTGAAACTAACCTGCTTAAACATGTGACCAATTGCAGGGCGACTAGAAGTTACAAGGCGCTCACTGAAACCCTGGATAATGAATAAAATTAAGAGAATGAGCTCATGATACGCTGAAATTAACAACTAAAGATGGGACTGTAACATGATGTAGCACCCTAAATGACAAGATAATGAGCCATATGGCTACAGCAAATGGTTTTACCAAAATTTATTGGTATAAAATGAAATCCAAGAGTTTTTAAGAGAAACTTCTATTCCAGAAGCACTTTCAAAGAATTCAGGATGGTAGGAAACAGTAGTAAAAAGAAGATTTTTTTGAAAGGCAAACATATTTAACGACAAATGCTTCATCAAGAAGCATATTAGATGGTCAAAAGATAGACGGGTAACCTTGCTTAGAGCATTAATTGCCACAATTATTTGCTGGAGATTAGCAATTTGTACAGTAGATTCTTCCTGATTCAACACTTTTGAATTCATTAGTGATGCCTCAACCTGCGACATAAACCATACGAGTAAAATGCAGCCCCAAAACGTATAAAAAATCAATTTGCTAACATGCTGATCACGTAAGAAGACCATGCAAAATAGTTAAAGACTTCACAGTACAGATCAAAACCTGTTGACAAAGAGGAGTGAGCAATGAAGAGAGATAATCGGATTGCTTTTCCAGCGGGACATCTTCCATTCCAATCAATAGACCAATTGCCTGTGAAAAAATATGGGAGGGGAGCAGCAAAAATGTCACCAACTGATAAAACAAGGGATACCGATGTCTATCCATGGGAACATAAAGAGTAGAGGTACAAGAGTAAACACGCCAAAAAAGGAAAGTAGGTTACTGGATAGAAACATAAGAATTTGATAAATACCTCAAAATATGAGCACCATCTTCAGATCCTGTAGGTTCCTTTGATGCAAAACTCATACTTGTAAATCGAGCAACTATGTCTTGCAGGCTCTGACCATCAATAAAAGATTCCAGTAGGTAATTTTGAGAATAAGGTGACAATAAACGTTCAAAAACGTGCTTGGAAAGTAGCAATACCTGCAAAATTGTCTCTATGAAAGGCACAAGCTTTGATTTCAGCAATTTAACAATCCTCATGAACAGATAACTGGCCCTGCGACTCACATAGATGTTTGGATGGTGTATACCACTTTCATCAAGAAAGGCAGCTAAAACCAAAGGAATATATTGCACATTCTCCTGGATGAACTTCATATACCTTGCTACTGTCTCCAAGTACACAAGGGCAACTACCCTATTGGAATGACAAGGAAATCTTGTTGACAAAAGATTTGTCACCAGTTCACTTAATAGTCCATTCCCCACCTTCATCGCCTCGTCATTCATAGACTCTCCAAGAGCATACAAAAGGGAAAGGGCAGCTTCTACCTCCTCGACATTCTTGTCTGATGAAGATGTAATAGCATTAGCTAATGAATTTCTGATGAAGATCCGAGTGACTTCAGGTGCTACTCGACCCACATTTCGTAGCAACACAAATAGATCCCTTCTGAATTCCGACATCCTGTTTTCTTCTTCCACCCCAATGTTATCCAATATATCGAGATTGTTGCGGTATGTGGGATCATAACGAATCTGAATACGAATCACTTCCAGTATCTGACTTATGTGAAGCATTTTATTCTCTTGCAAAGGAGAAAGTGTTTTCATGGTAGCAACATAACATGAAAGAAATTGGACAATACTAAACGCTGCATCCATCTCACAATTCTGCATTACATAGAAAACTGTTGGCAAAACTTCATCTAAAAGCTCCGTGGAAACCACCTTAGCATCTTCTGAGTTCACCCTTTTGGAACACTCTAAAACCTCCACTGCATACCCTGCAATTAAGGCTGCTACTGCTGAAACCAACTCGGAATCATTATCATCAGATACTAAGCTAAAAACTCGACTTATTTGAAGACTCTTCAATAGGGATAATTTTGACTGTGCATCCATTCGCTTAGAAACTACTGCCAAAACACATCCTGCAGCAGCGGCACGGAGCTGTTCCGACAAACCATCAACCAAAATCAACTCGAACAAAAGTGGAATAAATGCATCATTCACAATCAACCCGATGTCAATCCAGGAAACATACCTCCTCATACAATCCAAAACAGTAGCACATATTTCAGGATCGGAATTCTTATACATAGACACAATGTCATACCATGCCCTAACAATCTGAGGCACACACTGGCTCCTCATTGCATCCTTAACCCTTCCTGCAACTGACAATTCCTCAGGTGTTCGTGGATAATCCATACTAACCAATTCATCATCTAAGGCATTCAAAATCCGAGAAAACATATCGATCACCACAGCCCCTTTACTCAAATGAGGTAGAAAATCAACAAAAACCGAGGACCAAATCAAAGGGTACTCAAAGTAAATCAAAGTAACCAGAACCTGAGAGAGCTTATTCTTTATAAATGCAGGACTATCCAAAACAGCACACATCTTATCATCTATACCTTCCAAGCATGCCATTGAAAAAATCGACTTTCGGATGAAGTTCTTCTCTTCCAAGCTCATGGACCCATATTTCACCCTAATAACCTCTTGTAAAGCTTGTAAACACCAAAACTGAACCTGAACGAGCTTGCAAAAACACAGCTTCTCAATACAAAGGCTACATATTGATGGGTTTTCTTTAATTTTCTGACAAAAGTTCACTGCTTGGGATTTTAACTCTGAATCTATGGCACCTGATTCATCAAAGCTAATCATTATTGCCTTCTCTACATCATCCATATTGAATATTTTTCCCCTTTTAACTGTTCTTTCCTTGTATTGTCGATGATTCCAAGAGCAAAGTTAAAAACCTTTTTTGATTCAAACTGTGGTTTCTTGAAGAGGTTGAGAAAATTGGGGTTTTGAGCTTCAGGCTATTGAGAGTTTGCCTTAAAGGTGAAGAGATCAAATAAAAAACAGCTTTTATTATAAAAAAACAATGCTGAAGCAGGGATTTAGAGTTTGGGTTTTTATTTGCTAAGAGTACTGAAGAAGAAGAAGAAGAAGAAAAAGAGAGAGGAAGGAGAAAACCCTAGGGCGTGCTTGGATTGGCGTGTAATTTATATGTCTTTCTTTTTTGGTTCTTCCAAAGAAGAAAAATTGTGTGAAAAAAGGGTAATTTCCTTGGGGAATAAGAGGGTAGTGACTAATTACATGGTGGTGAGTCTTATAAGGGGGATTAATTGACTGTTTTAACCCTGTAGTCAAAGGAAACTGACTTTGACCTTTTGGGAAATCTCGTCTCTTGTTGGGTTCTCTTCGAGAAAGTTGACAAACTGAAGAGGGTAGTTTCGGAAAGAAATTTGAGGGCTGTGATTGACAGCCCAAATCTACTGGGCATAGATGAGCCCAATGGAACAATGCATGGAATCGGTTTATTAGATTAACTCGATCGAATTTTTAATCAAAATCAATATATTAAATATAATTAAAAAATTAAATACTTTAATTTATTTTATAAATTTGATCAAATCGAGTTGAAATAATTTTAATTAATCTAATCATTTTTTTAATAATATATTTGTTTTTATTATAATTTTAAGGGTAAATTATATATATATATATATATATAGTATGCTAACTATCACTTTGTTTCGTTGATCACTCAACTGTTTTTTTAAATTATATTTAACGTTATGTTTTGGTTTTATTTAGGTCATTCGTCATTAAAACATTAATAAAATTACTGACGTGATATTTTCTTTATTTTTTTCAATGATGACGTGACATTATCTTATGATGACGTATAAACATCACGGTTAATTTTTTAACACCGAGTGACTAAAATAAAATCAAAACTAAATGTTATATCTGATTTTGGAAAAAAGTATTCGGTGAACTAAATAAAATAAAACTCATATTTAAGATACTAAAGTTTACTCTAATTTTAATTGAGTTTTTTTTTGGGTCCAATTAGACAAAATCACAAAAACCATTATTATATATTAAACATATTGCACTATAATATAAAAACTAACATCAATATAATGCATATATGCCACATGCAAAATATTCAAATATTTATTATCATCATATAAAATACTATAATATTTTAAACACAATATAATACAATTATATATATATATATATCAAATAACATCAAAATAATATAAATTCACAAAATCTAATTATAGTCTTTAAAAGGTTTTAATTCAAACTATTAACTTTTAAATAAAAAAATTATATTTAATCATGAGGAATAAAGGATTAAATTTAGTTTTATTTTTAAAAGGGACTAAATATAACATTTTGTCATTTTTAAGGCGAATTACCCAATTTTCTTTCTATAATGATAAAATTTATAGTAGGTATAAATATATTTAAAATATATGAAATAATAAAATTTAATAAATATAAATCATTTTCCTTTTTCGATTTTAATGCATATAATAAAAATCGATATATTCAAAATAAAAATATAGATAGATAATAAATATTGTCTATTCAAAATAAAAATATAGATACACAATAAATATAATCGATATGAAATAAAAAATATAGATACACAATAAATATAATAGATTTGGAATAAAAAATATAGATGCACGATAAATATGACATCTATAAAAAGTATTTTATAAATAAATATATAAATAAAAATAAAATATCATGTTTATTATCCATTAAATTTGAGAGGCAAAGCTTGTTGGGTTGGGACATAAGAGTGTAGAGCAAACATTAGGGCAAAATTAGCCCAATATAGAAAGTGAGTTTTTTATTTAGCTTAATACGACACCACAAAAATGATGTTGGGAACAATTATATTTGTTATAGTGATTTGAAATTCGTCACTTCGACATGATAAGTTTAAATAAAAAATATTATTTGAACAAACTCTTCATGTGAACTTGACGAGTTTTCCTTACACTATAACATTTATCGTAAATCCCAAATTAATTTTAGAGATGATATAATGGTCAATTTTTTTACACGCATGACGTACTGTGTGAATTTTGACCTAAAGTTACAAAAATTGAAGTTTTAAAACAGTCCAATTCGTTTAAGGCCCAAATCTTTGGGAAGATAAGAATTTGGAGGTGCTGACGTGGCGAAAGAACCAAAATGTCTGACTCTGACATTCATGGCCAACGTGCTTCCCAAATTTGATTTCTCCTCCTCGGTGCCTGCAACTTGTCGGACTCATTTGGCGTGTGATGTTCCAATTTTTATTATGAATAAAAATTATGTATGAATCTTTGTTTAGATTTTACAATATGTTACATAATTAACAATTATTGAATATCTTAAAGGAAAATACTCAAGTTTTCAGGTCAAGTACTCAACTCGTTTTTTTTATGAATTTAATGGTCGAGTTTGAATTATAAAATTTCATTTATCTGATACTCAATTATCTAATGTCCCTTCTTTATTTTATTTTTCTAAAAAACTATATGCCTCCATTGCAATTGTCAAATTAATTATCTTGAATCCTTAATTTTTCTCACCAATAACTTTTTTTAATCTTTCGAGCCGTACTTATGTGCGATAATCTAATTTATGACTAATTTAAGACAGTTTTCAACCTAAAATGTCATCCTGTTCAATTTAAAAAGTTATACAAATTTATAACATTTTTTATTGTAATCAAAAAATTACATTATGGGGTTTAAGACTTACAACCGAAATTATAATAAAAAAATATAGCATTTTCGATTTCAACCTAAAATGTTATTTTATCTTCTTTACTTTATACTAGTAAGTTGTGTATTAGAATTTCCTCCATCTCTAGAATCTCACTTTATTGTCTAAAGAGAGATGTTCTGAGCTTTTCGTGTGAATTCGACGAGTCCGATAATGCTTTTAACATTTTTGGAATGTATGTATTTGTTTTAGCTTCCTTTTACATTAAAATCAAGTATTATGTTATTCGAATTTGATGGCCAATCGACAGAAACTATGACAAGGTATAAGTAGGAGGATGATAGGGACTATGTTGGTGGTATTGATTGTGGTTGGAAAGGGCGACGACTATAGGTTAAGATTAGGATTTGAGATTTTGGAGTTTTTTATAATATAAGATTTTTTTGTAAATATCATGATATTTTTAATATTTAAAAAAAATTTTAAAATTATCAGGTTGTGACATGTGTCATTTAACTGGAGAAATTAACATCGTGGACGGCCCGAACACTTAAATGGATAACGTTTGTAATATTATAAACCTGAAGGAGTCATAAAATAGTTTATGCATCTATTTAAGAAAAACAGTATAATTTAAACACTTATTTTAATATTAATCCTTTATATATATATATATATATATATATATATATATATATATAAATAAGAGAGAAAAAACGTCGCTTTTGAAGTCAAAGGGAACATGATCAATGTGATTTATATTTTTATTGATTTTGAGAATGACATATTAGTAATTTAGTTATATCTTCTAGAAGGTATGTAATCATGCCAGTGTGAAAATTTATGAAAATTAACAATAATTTCAATGATTTCGCCAAAATATAAGAACAGTAATTTCAATGGAATAATATTTTAGGCTCGTTTACTCTTATATATCGTTTTTAACGGGTTTAATAAAAAAATATTTAAAAAAATATTTAAAATTATTTTTTAGTATTTAATTTTTTTTATTAAATATATATGTTTAATATTTTTTAATTATATTTTTAATTGTTTATTATTTAAATATCATAAAGTGACATGTATCATAGTTATATCTGAATATAGCATATTTTACGATTTCTTTTAACTGTAGATATTTAAAAGTATAACATATAAAATATAAAATATTTATTTTTAACAAAATTTTATTTAAACACGAAAAGTTAATTTTAAATATAGTTTAGATAATTACTTTTACATTAAGCTTTTTAATAGTATTTATATAAATATTACATTTTTTCTTGAATATAGCATATTTTATGATTTCTTTTAACTGTAGATACTTAAAAGTATAACATATAAAATATAAAATATTTATTTTTAACAAAATTTTATTTAAACATGAAAAATTAATTTTAAATATAGTTTAGATAATTACTTTTACATTAAGCTTTTTAATAGTATTTATATAAATATTACATTTTTTCTTGAAAATGTATTCCTTCAATTGTGTCTTACATGGCATTTATATTAATAAAATTGCTTATGTTTATTTATTTTTTGAGATATTTATATTTGATTTATTTTTGTTTGTTTATTTTTAAGATAATTTATGTTTACTTAAAATTTTAATATCGCGTATTTGTCCTTTTCTTTAACCAAAATTTTCTTTTAATATTCTTGTGTCGTCTTCTTTTCTTCTGCTGTTTTTTGTTTAGGTGGTTACGGCATTAATCTTAATAATGGTTGTCGACCGCATGTGATTTATTTTTTTTGTTATTTTTTATGTTATGTCTTTTTTTTCGATTTTTTCACTTTTAAATAATAATCTTTGTTATTGTGACGAGCTTTTATATGCTATTGTGGCACGCTTTTTCTCTGCTTTTGTGACATGTTCCTTATGGTTTTCGGTAAGTTTTTCACATACTTCTACGGTCGCGTTGGTGCTTCTACAAAGATCCTCAAGACATTTGTTTTCTAATCGGCTTGTCGGTGATCACATATTGTTAGATCATCTCTTTTGTATATGGTCGTTTGCCGATATAATCATAATTGTGTAGCGAAGTAATCTGCCAAATTGTTTGCTTCGCTCACCACTCATTTATCACATCGTAAAGTGTCTCGTTCGACAAAGATAAGGAGATGAAGGTTACTGGATTGTTTTGATGTTTGGAATGGTTCATTCTTTTCGTATCTTTGAGTTTAATATTTTAATTTTATGTATGAGTTTTTTGTGACTATTGTCTCTAATTTTCTCTTTAGATGCGTTGTAATTTTTATTCATTCATTTTTATTAATAAAATTCAGATATCGTTGTTAAAAAAGGAAAATAAAATTGAAGGATTTATATAAAATTTTCAAAAATTAAAATTTATTTACAAATAATTAAATTTATTAAATTAATAAATAATTAAATTAAAAAAATATCGATAAAAATTGAACAATAAAAAATAAGAATAAAATTTTTCGAAACAAAAAACGATAATATAAACCTTCAACTCTTTGTAAGCACGCAAATATGAAACATTAGAATCCATATATTTCAAGTTATTACAATAAAAACATTCTAATCAAATTATAATAAAATATTTAGAATTTAAACTTTAGATTTTATGTTAACTTTTAATTTTATTACAATACAAATTAATTGTCGCAAGTATTAATTAAATTATAAAGTTTAAAACTTATTCATAAATCTGAAAATACAACGTCATAAATAGGTTATAAGAAGATAAATAGAATCGGCAATCTTCATCTTTCAATGTGATTTATTCATGCACCATTAAAAACTCCCCCTACATAATTAAAAAAAGTAAACCACAATGGTAGTCACTATATTTTTAGGATACTTTCATTTTAGTCATTAAAATTTTAAAACTTATACTATAATCACTAAAGTTTTAATTCTCTTTTATCATGACCATAATTGTTAGAAAATACTCCTATACAGTTCTCTTTTTCCGAGAACCCTTTATATTTTGATTGATAATCATTATAAAAGTTGAGTTTCTGATAAGCATAGCAGTCGTAGACAATCTCTGTAACATCCCAAATTTCATGCTAGTAGTTTCGATTTTATCCGAGAGCTAAGTGTTTTTCCATGAATTTTATTAATTAAGTCATTGAGTTTAATTGGGTCGGGTTCGGGCCCAATTAGTCTTTAAAAGGAGATTTTTAATTAATAGAAAACGAAGAAAACGAAGAAGGACCAAAAACATTATTTCCCAATTTTTAAAAGATGAGGCCTTTATATATTCTTTCAATTTATTATTCTCCTTATTTCTTCATTTTCATTCTTCTCTTCCTCTTCAAAAGAGCAAGATAAGGGTAAAGCCTTGAGCTCATTTCATGCTTCATTTTCATTCGTATTTTCCTCTAACAACGTCGTTTTAGTGAATAAAGGCTTGGGTTCTGTAAGTTGAAGATAAAAATGGGAGTTTTCATCAAAATCATCGATGAGCATTTTAAATTGTCGTTTTTTACTTGCTAATTCTCTTATTTTATGAATTATTCACTGTTGATTTGGATTGTATTCGTTTGTTTTCTGTGAAGTGATTTGTTTACTGGAATTGGTAGTAAAAGGACGAATTCTGCAACTTTTTTTTATTTTCTGATCGCGACTGGAGACATGGACACGACGTGGGTCTGACGTGGCAGTTTCTAGAATGTCCAATCAGCATGCGAAACCTTCTAAAAATAGCTCAGGCAACACGATCTGAGGAGATTTTCTAAGAGATTTAGTATTTAAGTTTGAATTAAAATATTTTGAATTATCTTTTAAAATTTTAGGGTTGCTTTTATTTTGATTTTAATTTCCATGTTATCTTAGGATTTAGAACCCTATAAACACATTCCTTCGGGCAAGGCTTAGGATATCTCGAGTTCATCATTGTTACTTTATTCTTGTTTTAATCAAAGTTTTATTTTTCTTTCATTTTTCGCTTTCTTTACTTTACGCTTTTTCGTTTTCATAAAATATGCTAAGTATGGTCTCTACCATGCTTAGTTAATTTTCTTATTAGCTGAGAGCTCTCGATGATTCAATTCCATATCTGAGAATTGATATAACACTTAATACCCTTTCGGGTTACATTCTAGATTTTTTGTTTTGTTAGTTTGGCAATCGAGCTTATTTGCAAATTTAAAATGCTTTCAAATAAAAAAGTTGACGTTGGTATTGATGTTGTTTTAATTTATAGTTGGGAGGAGGGATCGTCTTGTAGCATATTCGAGCTCCTGTGAACAAACTTAGTGGCGGTCCGCTAAGAAAAATTGAGACCGAGTTTGATTCTCGATGAGACAACATAATCTGAGTCGAGCTTTTCCAGAACTTAAACTGTTTGTTCTAACGGAAATAGTTGTGGTTAGTTCATTCAATAATCAACTTTCGAAGAGTGACTTAAGAAGATCAGTTATTAAAGAGAAAGACAAGTTACAATGGGTTGGGCATTGTAGACTATAATCGACATAAATCCTGTGGGAAAAATCTATTTCGATGATTAACGTAATTGAAGCAAAGCTAGCTTGAGGCGATTTTCTCATTGATATTTTCTCAATCTTATTTACATTTATTTTATTTCGTGTTGCTTTTTTAGTTTTCATTTTCCACATTTCTTTACTTCATCTCATTCTCGCTAAACCCCTCTTTTTATTTATTTCTCTTGCAGTTGCTTGGACTAAAATCTACACAAATTTGCATAAGAAATTACTAAGTTCCTATAGATCGACCCTCTTTCACTATACTATTCTCAATTTTATTTATTTCATTTTGAAGATGAATTATTTATTTTGACGAGTAAAACGACACTTGTCAAAATTTTCGTCGTTGCGAAAGACTTTGGAAAATTACTGATTTATTTTATGTTTTGATTTTATGACCATGAAAAATCTAGGAAATTTAGTAGAATTCGACCCAGAGATTAAAGCAAAAGCACGAAGAACATACGGTCAAACGCTTAGACGAAAGAAACAACAACGAGAATAAAGCAAACAACACTTCCGAAATGCCACCTTGTATTCATTCCTACAAAGAATCGATGCCTGACGCCACTCAAGTTACTTCAGTCGCAGACCCCACACTTGAACCATAACCAATGGTGAATCGAACGATTAGAGAACTAGCCACAGCTCTTGTCGTGCAACAACCACTTTGCATCACTTTTCCCAATGGCGAGACTCCTTTCAACTCAAAATGGGTTTAATCCATCCCCTCCCTACATATAACGATTATTCCATTGAGAGTCCACATAAACACCTCGTCGAATTTCACATGGTGTACATTAGTATGAAGCCCCATGGAGATTCCGATGATCAAATCAAAATGAGGGCATTTTCTTTTTCCTTAGCCGGAACAGCTAAAAAATGGTTATTTTATCTTTCACCTAATTTAATTACTACATGGGCTGATTTATCTCATGTTTTCCTTGACAAGTTTTCCCAGTGGTGAAATCAAACGAATTAAGGTGAAGCATTTTAGGAATCCAACAAAGAAATGGCACAATTCTTTACGATTATATAGAGGGGTTTAATAAATTATGTGCCAGTTATCCGCAGTATAGCTTATTCGAGCAGGCTCTACTTCCAGTTGATAGGAAACTAGTGGACGCCGTTAGTGGTGGCGCTCTCATAAACATGACGCCAAAAATCGCAATAAATTTAATTATTACTATGACCGCAAACTCACAATAATTTGAATCATCGAGTGAACCCAACCAACGTGTTCACGAAGTAAGTACAATTTCAATTGAGAATAAATTAGACAAGTTGACTAACATCGTCAATTCACTTGTCACAAGTAAAATTAGAGCCGCGAAGGTCTGTGGAGTTTGCACTATGTCAGATCATCCGAATGATTCATGCCTATTGTTATAAGATGAATCCGACGTATAACTCAATGTCATAAACAATTTTCGGGACCTCTTAAAAGGCCTTATAACCCATACGACAATACATTCAATCCGGGTTAGAGAGACCATCAAAATCTGAGTAATGGAAATAATCAAAGTATCAATCTGAGACATCCTCTGTTTTCTATCCAAATGCCACAAAAATCCTCCATTGAAACAATTATCGAAAAATTAACATTGTCCCAAGAGAAATTCCAAACTCAAACACAAACCCACTTATAAGAGATCGAAAAGAAAATAAGTCAATTGGCTCAAGCAGTTGGGTGCTTAGAATCTCAAGGTCGATTATAATCACAAACCGTAGTGAATCCAAGGGAAATTTCAATGCGATAACTCTCCGAAGTGGTACCGACATTTCACTTAAACCCCTGAATGAGAGTGACGCTACGCCCAAAAAGAAAAAGAAGCCAAAATGTCATCGCCTAACTCAGGTAATCATGCCTCATCTTATTCTTTTTCTTCTCCTTATGAAGTTCCGCCTCTATTTCCTTCAAGATTGATGAAGTGAGATAAACAAACGGAAGAGAATGAGATCCTAAATATATTCTGAAAAGTGAAAATAAATATTCCACTAGTTGAGGTAATTTAGAAGTTGCAAAAATATGCCAAGTACCTCAAAGATCTTTTCATAAATCGAAGGATACTCACCGAAAATAAAAAGGTGAACTTAAGCTAGAATGTTTCGATAGTTTTTTAACAACAACTTCCACCGAAGTATAAGGACCAAGTTATGTTCTCCATACCTTGTAAGATTGGCAATGTTCGAATTAAGCGCGCCATGTGCGACTTACGCGCATCCATCAACGTAATGCCACTTTTCATCTATGATAAAATTTCCAATGAGTCGTTGAAAGAAACAAAAGTCATAGTTTAACTCGCTAATCAATCAATTATTTACCTCGATGGAGCATTATAATTTTTTTAGTGAAGGTAAATGATTTGATATTTCCTACTTATTTTTAGATAATTGTAATGGAAAATGATCGCATCAATATCATATCCAAAATTCTTCTCGAGCGACCCTTCTTAAGTACAACACACAAAAATATTGATATCCAAAGTGGTATTCTAACATGAAAAATGCATTTTTGGTAATGATACTCATAAGGGTATCGATACTTGACCCTAGGGTATTGATACTACAAGTAAAGTATCGATACTATTCCATTTAAAAGGTATGATTTGATCAGGTTAAGGCCTGTAAGAGGTAGGGATGATCCATAATAGTAAAAATAAGTCTGTAAGGGACCTGAATACCTAAACATACCTAGAAACACTTGTGGAAGTGGATTACAATAGAGGTAACCATTCTAAGAGGTATACGATGAAGTATCTTTAGTCAAATATGTATACTGATAGCAAAGAATGAGGATCGTTGCAGGGGATGTGTCGACCAACGATATAATGAGTGAGTTAGATTCATACATATTGGAGAGCGATGGCTTAGATAATGTCAGTGAATCTAATAGGGGTAAGACGTCGCTTCAATCCAATGGGTATTGAAAGGAAGTTCAATAAGAGAAATCAGAGTATCATTACTCAGAGTTGAACCCGAATCAGGTACCGGGCTAGCAGATAACATAGTCAGTGAACAACAACCTCAGAAATTGTTGTAAAACCCTGAGATTACGTAGAGACTTCACTAGAGGCAGGGAATAAGTAAAATATACGTTAGTAAGGAGCGACCAGAATGGAGCGACGTAGTAAATAACATCAGTAACAAACCAACAAGTCTTCGCATAATGTTCTAAGCGAGATAACATCCATAGTAAGGATGACATCTCCTCAGTGAGTCCAAATATGCTAGGGTATGCGCAGGTTACCTTAGTTTCCCTGGTAGGGCATTGTCAGTACGTGAGCCACTTCAGAAGCTAGTGAGGGTATGAGGTATGAAAACTCATAAGGAGTCGGTTAGATATATCATACTCGTGTGGCCTCTAGGCCTTAGGCATGCATGTATAGTCACATCAGCCCAATTCAGGCAATGACGATCGTCTAGTGGTATTGGATATCCGTGAACACCATAAGTAAGTGCGCGATATACTTTTACGATTGTTTTTTGGGTGCAATGCCTAACACTCGCAATGGGTGGGTTGACAGGTGTGACATCCTTACTCGGATACACCACAGTGTGTGCACGAGGCACTTCAATGACTAAATTTGGACGAAAGCTTGACACTCGCGAGAGGTGGGTTAGCCGAACTTGATATCTGCAGTTGCTAGTGTCTGATGGCTATGTGAGCCCAGATAATAGTCAGCATTGCATATAGATAATACATAGTCGAGTTAGAATGACAGTTGATCTGAGTAGAGACTTGATAGAGGCATACTCATGGCGATGCCTTTATCCGAGAACTAGGGGAAACGTGAGACCTATATTTCAATGGCACATCAGTTAAGCTTTAAGTTGGTAGTACTTGATCAAGATCATGTATGTGCCTACTGCTTAATGCCTGATCTTTAGCACTCTTATGTTTATGAAACTCTTAATAATGCTCTATATTAGTGATTATACTGATGCGCTTTCTAAGCTCAACCTTCAGATGTTTTCTGTGGGCAAGTTAGTGGATGGAGCAATTCGTGGAGCACTGTTGTAGCAGGACTTCCAGTATCTCATTCAGAATACTATATTGTAGCTTTAGTGGGCATGCGTATTCATAGAACTTTACTTATGTAATTGAGTTGTAAATCTCAAGATGTATTATTTTTATTTTAAATTATGTGTCATGGAGCTCCATTTTATAAATTTTTTTACATTATTTATGTATGCTTTTAATTACGATACCATTAAGTATATTTTTAAAAGAATGAGTAGGTTTCAAAATTCAGGGGTTACCTCGGTAGCCTAATGTGGAAGGGTGTTACAATCTCAATTATGGCTTATAAAAAAGTCTATTTCGTAAAAAAAAATTAATATAATTTGATTTCAAGTTTATATAATGATTAATAGTGATATATCAAAAACATTTAACTTTTATTTTTATTGGATCATTGTCTATTTTTATCGTTGTTTGAGCGTTTCTCTAGTTGAATTATTCTCTTTATTTTTCTTGATTCAAACCCATCATAAAAACCTTTTAATCTCGTCAAATTTAAAATAAAATCTAATTGAAACTAAAAGTTAAAAGGTTTGTGATCTATCATTATCAACTACTGGATCACCTTGGAACAAATTATGTTAATATTTTGGTCAAACATATCCTTCCTACCATTAAGATTGATTGGTAGTCGCTTCGTTCATAAAAAAAATTGAGCTTAATAGTAGTTGCAGATTTGGAATCTTAGATAGACTTGAACCTGTCGCATTATCATTTATTAATGGTAGCAAATGGCAATTAAAACAAATTAAATATTTGATAATTGTAATGCAAATTTTAAAAGCTTGCTGAATAAAGTGAAAATACCTTAAAAGTTAAGTGACCACCATTACAGTTTATCGTTAAAATATTAAGAGAATGAGAGAAAATTCTTTAAAATGGTAATGGACCACACCCCGTCCAAGTTGTTATTTAAATTATAAATAACAACTATAAGTAAAGGCCTATTTATGTATTTAAAATGGTAATGGACCACAACAAAAGGAACAACACAAATAAGTAAATAAATTATAAATCATGTGGATATGCATGTGTGTATAATACTATTTATTTAAGTCGTACAATCGTTGCTTGCATTTGCCTCGAGTGCAGAGCAATAAAGCCTAAAAGAGTACAAGGCAATTAGAGTTCCAATGCCATTGTTATTCCAACACTATCTTTAAACAATATAAAAATTACTTAAATAAACCAACTAATAATATTATTTTAATTTTATATGATTTATTAAATGATTAATCTAAACCAATTATTATAAAGGCCTATTTACGATCTTTAAACAATATAAAATTACTTAAATAAACTATATGATATTTTCTACTTAATTTAATCATTCTATAATATCATGATTTGAATCTCTAACATTTATTAAGGAATTTAACACATTATGTTTGTAGATTAAATGATTATTGGTGCACCATTTCAATCTTTTAATAAATGATTTAATTATTGAGAAAATAACTTCAGTGACCGAAAATGTCTTATAATATACGATTTTAACAACATTTTTTTGGATTTGCGAAAATAACCAACAAATTCGCAACACAATCTCAAATTCGCAACACGAACTCCAATTTCGCAACACAATTTCCAAATTCGCAACTCAGTTTTGAAATTCGCAACGCGAATTTGGAATTCGCAACACAGAGGTCAAATTCGTAAAGCGCGTTTATTTTCGCAATGCGAATTTTATTTTCGAATCCGAAACACGAATATTAATTTCGCAACACAAATGTAAACAATATATCCCGTAAATCGTAACTCATAACCTAAACCCTAAATCACAACTCAATCTCATCTCCATCTCTCACTCTCTACGGCGACATCCGTTCCTATATCCGTTGACCCCCCCTCCATCTCCATCTCTCAGAGCTACCCTCTCACAACCATCACGTCCACAAATAGAAAATCAACCACCGAGGGTTAGTTTTTTTAATTATTTTTATTTTGAATTTTTTTATATTATTATTAGATTTTTAATATTTAAATTAATGATAAATTTACTCGTAATTTCAATATATAGATTAACCATTTCACTTAGATTGCTTAGTAAATTTATTCGGTTGTTGCCAATACTGCTAAACTGTTTAGTCTTTAACCCTGTGAAGTTAGTATTTTTCTTTTGGTTGAAGTAATGCAATTCATTTAAGTTTTAATTTGCAGAAGAAGAGTAGTTTTTGAAACTTAAATTCGCAACACGAAAATCGCAACGTGAAAATGAAATTCGCAACGCGATTTTAGTTTTCGTGTTGCGAATTTCATTTTCGAGTTGCGAATTTAAGTTTCAAGAATAAACTACTCTTCTTATGCAAATTGAAACTTGAATGAATTGCATTACTTCAACCAAAAAACAAAGACAAATACTAACTTCACAGTGTTGCGAATTTAAGTTTCAAGAATAAACTACTACTCTTCGAGAATGTTGCCCTTGAACCTGCACTAAACCTATATGTTGTCATTTTAACATTGTCTATACTTACTTTTGGAATGTTAACTGATGCATTTTGTGAATGAATACCAAGCTAGTTTGAAACATATTTGGCTATATTTTCCCTGTTTAATATCATGTCTGTTTATTGTGTATAATTTGTAGTTTTTGGTATATTATTAGTAAATCTAACTTGGCATGTTTATTGTTTTTGTTAGGAATTTTTTTTGGCTGCATTGACTTTAAGGAATAAATTAAGCCTAGCCACTACAATTGCGTCAACACTTACACTTGTCCAAAGAAATTTGTTTGAAAATACTTGTTTTGGGACATGGTTGAAAGTACAACATCCAGGTGGAGATGATATGTTGACTCACTTGTTTCTTCAGACCATGACTAACGATTTATGTAATATCCCAAATCAGGGTCAGTGACTAAATTATAAATTTTGAAAGTTTTGTGTTCAATTTAGAAATGAAATTTAAAAGTCTTGGGATTTAAGTAAAGAATTTTAATATTGGATTAAATAGCAAAGATGGATTAACTAAAGGGGCAAAATGGTCTTTTCATGGGAAAGATTTTTATCTTCCTTTTTGAGTATTATAAACGTGGGAAATATGAGAAAGTTCCAGATTTCTCTTCTTCATTCTCTTCTTTTCCACCATGAAGCCATAGGCAAAGGTAAGTTTCTTCATTAGTTGATTATTTGTTCAACTAAAGGTTTGGTTATGATTATTGGATGATAATTAAGATTAAGGAAAGCTTAAATCATCTTAAAAACAAAGAATGGTGGAATTAGGAGGGATTAAAGATTAAGAGTTTTTTAATGAAATTCTGGAATAGAGTTCTTTACTCAAATTGGAAGATAAATTTGACTTGTCAATGGTTGAATTAAGAGATATGAAGTGATAGAATTGAATTTAGAACAAGAAGAAAAATTAGTGTGATTCTTGAATTCTATGTAGAGAATTAGATTTTGAAGTTAAAGATGTATTGAATGAGTAGTAATGAGTTTAAGCATGTATATGTAAGTTAAGAATAAGAAAGGGGATGATATATGAAGTGTTTGAGAGGAAATGAAGTAATTTTCGTGCTGAAAAATGATTTCTGGGTTAGGGGGAATCGGTACCCATTCAAAGGGGTACCGATACCCTCTCAAACGACAGAATTCCAGAATGTCATGAGGGTATCGATACCCCCAATAGGGAATCGATACCCCCTAAAGGAAAATTATGAATATGGGTTTAATAAGTTCGTTTAAGTTACTAGTATCCAATTACAAGGTGTAGGTATCTAATATTTGCCTTAAAATGTACATTTATTTAGATTCTGAGCATAAGGCAATTCTGAAACATTTGGCAAGTAAGATCGATCAGGGGAAAGATTAGAGATCGGGATTGACTAGTGAGACCAGGTGAGTGCATATTCAATAGTATATGGTGTGATGGGAATAAGACTTGCGATGAGTCTATTTCCTGAAGTGTTACATATGAATTCATGATTAAAGGCATGAGTTGAATATGAGTGTATGTATGTTTGATTATCTGAATTGATATGTTTTGTATGTGCCATGTGGTTTATGTAAAAACACGATTAAGTGTTATTAAGAGAATATAAAATAAGTTATGAAATTATAGGAATATAGAAGATAAGTCGAGAGATGTAGGGAAATAGAAATATATGTTCATTAAGAGTCATAGGAGAACAAATATAAGTAATATGATAATGAAATATAAGACTATGTGAATACATGGTTATGAGATAAAATATGTAATAATAGGAAAATATGATGAAAGTGAGTTTATGAGAAGTGATATGAACTAGGTAAACATGGGTAACAGTATATGCATAATGGAAACATGAGTTAGACAAGTACATAGTGGTATGATTTATTATGAGAATTAGTAGATTATAATGAATATATGAAATTGAATTAAGTAAAGAGATTAAATTAGTACCTAAATAAAAATACTATTAAATGATATATGTTTAGAAATACGACATAATTTATAATCTAAGGGAATACAAAGAAATAGAGCATAAGGTAGATAATATGATATCCGTTATTATATATCTATATGATATATGTCATCAGGTAATATGAAAGGACTCTGAAAATTTATATAAGCTATGAGAAAGTGTTCTAGGTGTTTCTATGTGTTATATGAAGCATATATGATCATATGTGAACAAGATATGATATGTATATTTATATGAATATATGAGAAATGATCTAACCTATATGATATGATATATGTGATTATGTGCACTTTGGGATATATGTTATATATGATATGGATCTATGTAACTACGTGAGAAAGTATATAAGCTATGTGACATGTAAATGTGACTCATATGAAAATGTTCTATGAGTAATTGAACTATGTGTTATGTGAAATGATAAGTATAAAAGAAAATGCCAATGTTATGTGTTTTGAGAGCTAGGGGTATAGTTGGCATGCCAAGAGTCGAGGGTCTACGCGGTCCTTCGGGACATATATGTATTTTTTGGAACATGTGTGAAGTCTGGTGAGACACATACTTGATCCTTGGCATATGTATATGATTCTTAAGGAATGATATGTGGTCCTTCGGGACATATATGTATTCTTTGGAACATGTGTGAAGTCTGGTGAGACACATACTTGATCCCTAGTATATGTATATGATTCTTAAGGAATGATATGTGGTCCTTATGGACATTATTATATGGCACTACGGTGCAATTCTACGCGGCACTCCGGTGCAATTCTACGTGGTACTTCGGTGCAATTATACGAGCTGTGGTGACAGCATAGTGCACAACCTCTATAGACTCACATATCTATAGTTCTCACATGTGTACATGGGTTTTTGAAAAGAGAACATAATTTGATATAATGATATGTGTATTTCTCGTGATACGGTAGAAGTGCATATATGTCATGGTGATATGAGATGCTACGTATTTATATATTATATGATTATAGAAATTAGTAATGTATTGTGGTTTATTAAAATATATATAATATGTTTTATATTCATTATATGCTCATATGACGGAATTGAAGTAATGACAAGGGAATTAGTAATGATAAACAGGTTGGTGATATGAGAACAATGTATGTGATATATGTATATGATGTGTGATATGATGTGTGCATGATATGATATATGTGTGATAGGGGTTATGGTATCTGTTACATAATATACATGAATATATATTGATGTATATGTAAATGAGTTGTATAATTTGATAGCATAAAACAATCATGCATGATTAGTGGGTATGAATTCCATTAGATGTGTTTTCTTTATGCCTCACTAAGTCATCGACTTAGCGTGTGAGTGTTTCACACGCAGGTTACAGAAAGTGAATATGGAAGCTGTGAGGAGCAATACAGGTCAGCATCTCCCTTACAAGATTTCAGATCAGAAAATAGATGAGTTAAATGATTTTTGTTATTTTGAATATAGTTGGCATGTACTAATTGATTGAGTTAAATATGCTCTGATCGATTTTGGTTATTGTGGTCAAATTATGTAACTAAACTGCTTTTACTCTAAGGAGAGTTTTAAATTTTCTTTGAATTTTGTCAAGAGTCAAAGTTTGAAAAGTCAATGTGACACCTCGGACTCGTATTCGGGTCGGGTACGGGTTGGGGGTGTTATAATCTACCCGAGGGGATACAACGTGGTAATGAGGAGATATGGTTTTATTTTCCACCGGCGTATACTCGTTTTGGGCAGGAGGAGTTTTGCTTAGTCACTGGTCTACATTTCGGATGACACGATGAATTAGGTCCGTATACTAGTCATATCGCCCACCCATCATGGTTATTTTGGGTTTTTCCTAAGCTGGCAAAGGTGAAAGCCACTTTAGACGTTGATGATTTGAGAAGATTATTTCTTAAAGATGGTTTTACTCGGATGGATGACCTTGATATTGTCCGAGTATGCCTTTTTTTACTTTTGTATGCCGACTTTTTAGCCAAAGAGGGCAGACAACCTATTTCTCAGGATTTAATATTATTGGTAGATGACCTAGATATATGAAACGTGTTTCCGTGTGGTTCATATCTATGGAAAGCTACCTGGACAAAATTGTCGTCTACCTTTGAGGATAGTCGTAGTTTGCGTGGGTATGGTTCCAAATACACTTTGGCAGACTTTATTTGGGCCTTTAAGGTAAGAATTTCTATATAATGTTTACAAAATTTATTATTTAACAATTACTAAAATTAATGTTTGTGTATTATATTGTTTGTAGATTTGGATATTTGAGACATTTCCTAACATGCGTACTTATGCCATGAAGAATTAAAATGATATTCTTAGAGCTATTACTTGGAGGAGGATCCGATTGTTGGATTGGGAAGATTTACTATCATATACGACGATGAATGATGTAAGTTAACACAAATACTACCATATATAAACAAGTTATTACTAGTAGACGTTTGACTTTGTTTGGGATTTTATATTGTTAGGAGGCAAACTATCCCTTACAGAAATTGGCACCCACAGAGGCTGCGCTTGCCACTGATTGGTGGCAAGCTAGTAGGTATTTTTTTTATGGGACAGATGATGAGCACCCCCACTTCGACACCGAGATCCATCGCCTGATTGAGAGTCATGACCTGATCGAGTTGATTCTACACCTCGACACCAAGAGCCATCACCTATTCCATCACATCATCAAGCCTCTTCTCCACCATCACTTCATGATAGGCGACCGGAAAAGATTTCACGATATTTATCTTCCCGTTCTCCACCTCTACGAGATGAGTTAGGGGAGTTACGTGATGAGGTAGGGTCTTTATGTGACGACAATGGTGCATGGCGCGATAAGGTAGTGTCTTTACGTAGTGAGGTAGCTGCTCTGCGTGAGATTATTTCATCGTTGTAGAATGAGGTTCATACTCTACGCAATGAGGTAAGTTTGTTTAATTTTATAAGAAATATTATACTAAAAATGCAAATAACCTTTTTTCGGCATTATTTATTTATTTACTGATTTATGTATTAATTTATTTTTAGCGGTCCGATAAGGTAGGTGCTTTACGTCGGGTTTTTCTTGCAAGACGAGGTTCATACATCAAACATCATGGACGTGCCATTACGTCTCCTTTCACCCCAATAGTTCCAAGTCTGCGTAAGAAGAAGCCCGATACACCTACCAGTGTTCAGGATCCACCTACCATTATTCAGGATCCACTTCCCATTGTTCAGGAATCACCTGTCATCGTTCAAGAGGCCCCTCCCATCATTCAAGAGGCCCCTCCCATCATTCAGGATCCACCTCCCACCGTTCAAGATCCACATGTCATACTATGGCGACACATTGGTAAACCTCTCTTGTACCTGATATGATGGATCAGAGTTGGCTTTTTTATCAGTTACCGGCCAGTACCATTCCTCAGCACGAGATATGCACACTACCAGACACAATTATGGATAATATCGTTTGGGCTAAGACCGTATTTGATTTTTATCTACATGAGCGAAACCAGGGGTGCTACACTGACATATGCAAAATCGACAATACACATTTGTTTCTTGAGCAGTCTTGGTGGGGTGTTTTATTAGGGGTTAAAGAGAATGGCTATTTCGAATGGGGGGTAAGTATTATACTCTTTTTATATTGATTTTGATTTTTTTAAAATTTATTAAATTCACTAATATATGTTTTTTTATAAAACATCAAATTGATGCATGGGTGTCACGTCTTCTGGTTCTAAGGAAATTAAAGAAAATCAAAAAGACACGATGGACTATTATGCCTTCGTCTTTTTACGTAGCTCACTTGTAAGATTAGAGAGACGCTTTATATGCGTTGGGTAATGGCAAATATATCATTTATCCTGCGTGGTGAGAGGTCGATAAGGTTAATATTTATTTTTGCATATTATTTGATGTGCGCAGTTGAAGTATTAATATATTATATCGCAGGTGTTTATCCCTGTTATGGAACGTCGTCATTGGATTCTCGTCGAGCTTCAGCTCCCATCCCTAAAGATGATAGTATATGACAACATGTTGAATTACATACCATTGTCTGATTTGAAAGATATTATTTGTAGGGGATGGAAATATCTTTTGGCTAAATACTTGGATGCAATTGCTTGTTGGACTAATTCAGGAAACAAAAAGCCAAATAAGTTAAAAGTTACAATGATGAGAGACGAGACAGCGCCACAACAAATATCGGGAGCCAGAGGGGATTGTGGTACTCTTGTATGGATGTGCTTGGAACGTATGATGAGAGGAGGTAAACAGTTTCTACCTCCGACAGATAGAGATAGAGGTATAGTATGGTTGTGGTTTCGGTATTATATGGCTAGAGAGATATATGTGAGACGTTGCCTACCTGCATCCGGGTGCTGAAAGTATGCATAAGTAACCATTTGTTATTGGTAAGTTTGAGCAATGATTGTTAACCTGTTACTCTTTGTTTTAGATGATATATTGATCAAAAGTAGTTTGAAAATGTTTGGTTAAGTACCTAGAATTCAATAATTTCAGCTCATATTTGTTGGTTTTGGATGTGTAGAAAATCTCATGGCCATAACGTTTCTGCATGTTAATCTTTCCAGATGTTATAATTTCTGACCAATCTCTATAAGCTCCCTATTGTTAGGAGCATTTGGATGTACTGTCTGGGGCAAATTGATCTATCAATGTGCTGTAAAGTGTAAATAAAAATTGTTTTTTGTTTAATTGATTTGTTGTTTAATTTCAATTTGTATTATGTTGAAGGCAAAAAAGACTTGTTGAAGGCACACTACCTTTAAGAAAATCAAATTCGCAACGCGGAAATCAAATTGGCGTTGCGATTTTCGTGTTGCGAATTTGAACATCGAGTTGCGAATTTGAGTTGCGAATCGGAGAAGTTCACAATAACCATCTTTTTTCTAGTTTCAATTCAAGGCAAACACCTTCAAAAGGATAACAAACAACAATCTGATAAGTGATAACAACTGAATAAATCATAGCAATGTTCAAACTAAAGTTACTAATGCATGCCTTTCACACATAAAATACACATAATACAACGTTTGCATTTAAAAATCACCTAAGTTAATAGTCCCAAAAGGTGAAGGCGGTTGTGATTGGGATTTTGATTGCGATTTTGATTTCCTTTTGCTTGACACCATATGAGCTTTGGATTTTGATGAGGATCTATATTTTGGTAGAGGAAAAGATTATTGTGATGGCACTGGTGATCCATAGGTCAACCTTGTATGACCACTTTCCTTGCACCGACTACATGTCAATATCTTCTTCTCTTCACCCTTAGACGGTATACGATCGTGATTTTTTGGTCGGCCAAGTAGCCTTCTGTCCATGACTGGTGGCAAAATTGTTTGTAAGTCATCTGGTATGTCCCACTCTGAAAGATGTAGAATAGGGTAGACAATCTCGGCATAAGTCTGTCGATATACTTCTGTAGTGTAGCAATCCATAGCGTATGCGCTTGAATCATCTTGGTTTAGATGAAGAACAACTTTTATAACATGGCCACATGGATAACCAAATGTTTGCCATTTCATACAACTACACGTCTTTGCATTTAGATTGAAAAGCTCATTTTAGTCATTATCCAAGACTTCAGACAAAGTGTTTGAACATGGTTCAACTCTCTATGACGTTGACTTCACAACACGTTTCGTTATATATTTTTCAATCCATGGTGTAACACGACGTTCCAATGTTCCTGTAAATTTAAATAAATAATACTTAGTAAAATCTATTAAATATGATAAGTTACAAATTTAAAGAAATAATACCTGCATGGTTTCTTTTCTTGTAGTACCACTGTTGAATATAGGCTCTAAAAAACTTCATTAACATAGTAATGAGTAATTTTTGGGAATGACGACTTAGAGCATTGATTGATTCTGCACTATTAGACGTCATGAAACCATATCTTGCTCCAAGTTGATGTACTCTTGACCATCTTTCAAACCCGATATCTTCTAGTGTTTGAGCACATTGAGGCAAAACACGTCTTAAACAATTTATATGCTTATTAAAATCCACTTCCCGATAAGCTTTTACAGCCTTCCAGTATGTCCATTTGTGATTTTTTATACCAGCAGACCTTGATTTTAGATTTCTGTACAAATGAACACCACAAAGTCCATGAAAAGTATATGGGAAACACCTCCTAATAACGCTATCAATTGAGTTTACCCTATCGATATGATTTTCAGATTGCTAATAGGACCTATGTAATCCCTAATATGCCCCATAAACCATGTCCGTGAATCAGAGGTTTCAAATTTTCCAACCCCGTAAGCTATTGACAGTATCCCATTATTAGCATCCATGACTACTACTAATAAGTTTACTCCAAGGTATCGACCTTTTAAATGCGCTCTGTCAACTATAATAATTGGGCACATGCAAGTAATAAATGAACGAATCTACAAAATAATTTACACAAGAAATATAATCATTTAAATGTGAAATGCATGTAACTAACAAAAATGAGTCAACAAAATTATATTGATTTACTAACCGCAACACCAATGGCGATAAACAGCAACTCAAAACGTCCATCTCTATCTGTTTTGATATGAGTTACTGACCCATGATTTTTTAACTTTAAATTGTGACAATAAGCCAACTGTTGGGCAAACGATACTTCTGGCGACCCCCTCAACAATTCAAAGGCATAACATTTGGCTTTCCAAGCTTGAGAATATGATATACTAATCTTGAACCGAGCATTCATGTCAGTCATAATTTCATGTCCCCGATATACCCTACCATTCAAAAACATTAACTCAGCCAGAAAACCACCCAACACCTTTTTGTTTGCCTGTCTATGGTGAGGAAAAACTTGGGTCATTGAACATGTATGTTTATCAATAAAAGTCCTAACTTAAAACATTTTGCAATCTTTTATCCTTTTTGAAATCATACGCCACGTATAGTTTTTGCCAATCCTACACTTTGTTTCGAAACGATCTTTGCTTGATTTGTTAACTTTTTAGTTGATAGCTATCTTCCATACATTTCATATACAAATCTATCTTCAAGTCTTCTTTTGTATCAAAACAATTATCTTTCTTTATACGAATAACTTTTGTGTAACAATCAACTACTATCTTTACCAACTCTTCTTCCGGTATCTGAAGTAATTCTGGCATATTCCAGTTATACTCCCATGGAATTTTCTTCTTTTTCTTTTCTTCAGGGACTTCTTCTTATTCTTTTTCTTTTTTAGGGTTATATGAATTACAGAATGGATGTTCAACATGTTCATTCACAACTGTAACTTCCTCCTCATTATTATCAACATCTTCCTCGGCAGCGGCTGTTTCATCATCAAAATTTGGGTATTGACCAATATAAAAATCATTATACGCAGGGTCTGTTTCTTATTCTGAAACAACATCAAAATCTGAGTATTGACCAAGATCAAAGTCCGGGTATTGACCAAGATCAAATTTCGAATACTGACTAGTACTCACATTTTTTTTCTATTGGCTCATCATCGTTTAACTGGTCAATACGAAAACTGGAATTCGGTGTTGAAAGTTGATTGGGATTTGGATTAGGGAAAGGTTGTAGGTTTTGAGATTGTGTTTGGTATTGAAAATGTGGTGAAACAAAATTTTATTGGTGAACAAATTGTGGTGGAACCATGAAATTTTAAGGTTGATAACAACGTTGTACATTGTGAGCACCATAAACTGGGGCTGAATAACTTAGTTGATTACTACCCGTTATTTACCCAACTTCACTACTTCTAGGTTCAACAACATACAATGTAACATCATCTTGCGAAACACTAATGTAAGCAATAAATCGTTCAACATCTTCATTGTCGGTTAACAAATAAACTTTACCTTTTCTCTGATAAGATAACTTAAATCCACTTAGAAGCTCTAAATTCAATTTCTTTGAAACATCTAACATTAGAGTTTCATAAGTTAAATTTTTTAATGACAGTTTTAGTTGAAGATTCATGGGTAAAGACATATATTGTAAAACACCATTAACATTCTCTCATGACCCTCCACAACACAAATATATCCAAACATGATCAACATTAGATGATTTCATTCTACAAATTGTAAATTAATTTACTAAACAAACGAGTTATAAACTAGATATCATCACTAACTTAGAGAAAAACACACCTTTATTAAGTTGATAGTTGATAATTTGGGAGAGAAATAATTGAAATATTATATAGAAATAAAATCATGTAAAAAAAATTAGAGACGGGGAAGGATATCGTTGGATATAGGAACGGATGTCGCTGGAGAGAGTGAGAGATGGAGATAGAATGAATTGCGATTTAGGGATTTAGGTTATGAGTTACTACTGCTGCGTAGTTTATATACCCAAAACATTTGTGTTGCGAAAATAAAAACTGTTGCGAAATTAAAATTTGTGTTGCGAATTCGGAAATCGAGTTGCGAAAACAAAATTCGTGTTGTGAATTAGAAAATCTTGTTGCGAGTTTAAAAATCGCGTTGCTAAAAAGAAAATCGCGTTGCGAATTCAGAAATCGAATTGCGAATTTGAAATTTCGTGTTGCGAATACCAAATTCGCAACGCTAATTTGGAAAATGCGTTACGAAATTAGAGTTCGTATTGCGAATTTGAAAACCGCATTGTGAATTTAGAAAATCGCGTTGCGAATTTCAAAACTGAGTTATGAATTTGTAGTTCGTGTTGCGAATTTGAGATCGTATTGCGAATTTGTTGGTTATTTTCGCAAATACAAAAAATTGGTTAAAATCATATATTATAAGACATTTTCGGTCACTGAAGTTATTTTCTCTCAATTATTTTATTACTTTGTCAATTGATTTTTTTTTACTTTTTTAATTTATCATTTCATTATAGTTTATTTTTTTATTAAATTTGAATTATGTTCCTTCTGTCTCATTTAAAATGTCCCTTATTAACTTCTTTTGGGTCAATTTTTTCTCTAATTTGACTCATTATTATTTAAAATATATTATTGATAAAAATATGAAAAAATTATATTTTAGAAACTTTAATCAAGTAGTTTTGAAATATATATTTAATAAATTTTTTTTTTAAATATTTAAAATAATCACGGTCAAAGTTTTTAAAAATTTAACTTTTAAAAATCAACAAAAGACATTTTTAATTGGACGAAGATAGGATGTTGTTTAACCACAATAGATTTCTCATGTAATTTCAATTTCATTTTTAATAATAATTTTTATATTTTTTAATTTAATATCTTAATTTTATTTTTTATTCAATTTGATAATTAAGTTTAATTCTTTACAAATTATTTATTTTAATCAATTATTTAACTCTTTTATACCCTCATCAATTTTTTACAAAATATTTTATTATTAATCTATGATATTTACAAGTGATAATAATTGTTCTAAAGACTCTCAACCATTTGAAAATGAACGTTTAAATATCCTCCAGTCTGTGGTGCTCAAACTTTGGACCTCTAAGAACAACAATCATTCTTTTAACTACTGAGGTAGATTGATTCGTGCTCCTCCATAAAATTTATTTTTCTAAAAAATAATACTATAAAAATATTATATAATTTTAATATATATTTTATGTATTAAATAACATTACAAATCTTCCTTACATACGTAAAAAAGAATATGAAGAATATATATAGTATATATTGGTAGAAATAGTCATCTAAATTGAAATTAATCAGTATCATAGTATTATCGATTATTATATTTAAAAATAAACAAAAATTAAAATAAATATATTTGATTGAACTCGAATCAAAATTCATAAATTTTACTTAAACATTTTTGAAATAAAATTTCAATGGTAAAATATTTCTCATAAAATCGGTTTGACTCTACTCTATCAAATAATTACTCATAATATCAATATTTTAATTAAAAAATTATGATATGAACTATTTGGATTAGCTTACTACTTACAAAAATAGAGACCGAATTATGTAAAAGTAAATTCAAGTATGTTATAGGGACTGAAACCAAATTTTACCGCCTTTAAAACAAAGTCACTACGACAGCAGATAATTAAGTATTTAATTAATCAAAGATCGAGGTTATCCACAACGTTGTAAATTGTCCTAAACCAGATAAGTCGGTTAATCAGGAAAGGGTACTTCCGTAATTTAGCTCTTACTATTCCTGGCCTCAAAGCAATTTCCCGTAATAATAAAACTCCATGAGAAAAGAAATATTATTCAAAGGAAAAAAAAAATCAAAGAAGAAGAAAGGAAAGCTAAGCTCTCTCTTTCAATCTGAAGCTTTCATTTAAAAAATCCTGCATCTTTGTTGACTCCCTCTTCTTTCATTTCGTTTTTCGATTTACTAGTGGAAAATTTTCTTATATATTTGTAAATACTGTACCTCACTCTTCTTTTCTAAACAATTTATTTCCTTTTGATTCTTTGTTTTTTCTTTTCTGTTTGTGTATATATGCATATGTATGACAGTATAAATATACGTTTAGAATCGAAGAGGTTTCTTTTACTTTTTTAGTTCTTACTCTTAAGGTTTCAATTGGGTTTCCTTTAACAAATTAATTGGCTTTTGAGTTTTTTCTTTTGAGGAAAATTTGTTTGGATCCTGAGAAAAATTAGTGTTTCTTTGGTGGGAAATTCTGGGTTTTGACATTTAATTAGTTTTAAAACCATAAAACCATTTATTTTGGCGGGATTTGTCTTGGTTGTTCGCAAGCCATGGCGGTTTCGACGATAGCTCTTTACGCTAGTCCACCGAGGAGCACACCCAGCAGCGTGTGCTCGGCGCCTATCCAGATCAACATGAATTCTCACGCTTCTTATGATCTGGATCTGAGTTCGAAATCTTCATCGACTTCCTCAGCGACAGCTTCCGGTTCTTCCCAGAGACCTGCTGTCGGTGGCCTATCGTGCCTCTTCTCCTCACCCACGGTAAAATCAAGCTTTTCCAGCAGCGGGGGAGAGGATTTAGGGTCCCATAGAGGGGAAGATTTGAAGGAATTAAGCAGTTCGTTTTGTTACTCATCTAGTAAATTCGGTGGTTCTTATTTGAAGGCCAATCAGAGCCCGGTTTCGGTGTTTCAGGCCCCGGTTTCGTGTAGCAGCAGCAGCCCTCCTATGCGAATTGTTCGCGAAAAGGGCGGGGATGTGAATTTTCAGGGCTCGTTTCGTGTAGGGACAAATCGTTTGTTCAATGGATTCATTAGGGGTGCATTGGGATCTTGTGTTCATTATGATTCCCCGAGTTCCGAGGTGCGAAATGGTAGTTGTGTCGATGAATTGCCGTTCTCTATGGAGGATAATTTCATCGAGGAAGTAGATCAAGATCCTTATGTTAAGGAATTGCTTTTAGGTGCACAATTGAGGCATAAAATCTTTTCTGAAGATATCGTAATCAAAGCATTTTACGAAGCGGAGCAGGCACATAGAGGACAGGTATAACCAGAGAAATTAATGTTTTGTCATTGATGTTCTGCTGGTCTTTCATTGTTTATAAGTGTTGTATAATGTTATATGTCTGTAGATGCGTGCGAGCGGGGATCCTTATTTGCAACATTGTGTAGAAACAGCAGTGTTGTTGGCATCCATTGGTGCCAACTCCATGGTGGTTGCAGCAGGGCTCTTACACGACACCCTCGATGATGCATTCTTGAGCTACGACTACATTTTAGGGAAATTTGGTGCTGGGGTTGCTGATTTAGTGGAAGGGGTAAGAGATACTATGAATTTTGATTGTATACTGTATTGGTGATGTTCTTGCTAACCCGAACTGTTTTAGTATTATGATTGGCTTTTGTTGCGTTTATATCATTATAGGAAGCATATTCATGGCTGTCACTTGGTTTTAATTTCCTTTATTGTATTATAGAAATCAATATTCTTTTGAATGGATATGTGAAATTGCGAGATTTTGATCATGCCATTATCGTGCCCATCCATGTAGGTCTCTAAACTTAGCCATCTGAGCAAGCTAGCACGGGAAAATAATACGGCAAGCAAAACTGTCGAAGCAGATCGCCTTCACACCATGTTCCTTGCCATGGCAGATGCACGAGCGGTGCTTATCAAATTGGCAGATCGGTTGCATAACATGGTAACACTAGATGCTTTGCCTCTGCTCAAGCAACAGAGGTTTGCTAAGGAGACTTTGGAAATATTTGCACCGTTGGCCAACCGGTTAGGAATCTCTAGCTGGAAGGAGCAATTGGAGAATCTATGTTTCAAGCATCTAAATCCAGAACAGCACAAAGAACTCTCATCTAGACTTGTGGACTCCTTTGACGAGGCAATGATCACTTCTGCTATAGAAAAACTTGAGAGAGCGCTGAAGGATACAGAAATTTCTTACCATGTTCTCTCTGGAAGACATAAAAGCTTATATAGCATTTATTTAAAGATGTTGAAGTATGCTATTTTCTCTCCCACCCTCCTTCCCTATTTCCTTTTTATACACACACAAGCACCCATGGCAGGCAGAGGACCACAGAGAGATTCTTTTACATGCACATTCACCCCTATGCATGACTTTAATTGAGAGATATTCGCACTGTATTTGCACAGCCGCATGCACACACGTGCTGTTGTCTACAAGTCCAACTAGTTGAAAATCTATCAGAATAGGCACACCTTTCAGGAAATCTTTTCTAGAATTTGTCAACAACTGATTAAGCAAAGGGTGGAGGAGTAGGCCATTGTTCACACTAGTTACAATATTGTTTTTGCAGGAAAAAGTTGACAATGGATGAAATCCATGATATTCATGGAGTCCGAATCATTGTTGAAAGTGAGGAAGATTGTTATGAGGCTTTGAGAGTAGTTCACCAGCTATGGTCTGAAGTACCCAGAAAGCTGAAGGACTATATAGGCCACCCTAAATTTAACGGGTATGTTATAGCTTAACAAGTTTGAGTTTGTTCTGACGGATTCTGTAAAAAATGCAAAACTACCTTCTAACTCGCAGGTATCAGTCCTTGCACACGGTGGTGATGAGTGAAGGTGCAATTCCACTTGAAGTTCAAATTCGAACAAAGGAGATGCATCTGCAAGCTGAGTTTGGCTTTGCAGCTCATTGGAGATACAAGGAGGGTGACTGTAAGCATTCTTCATTTGTACTGCAGATGGTTGAGTGGGCTCGATGGGTTGTGACTTGGCACTGTGAAACAATGAGCAAGGACCAATGTACAATTGGCTACACCGATTCTGTCAAGCCACCCTGCACCTTCCCTAGTCATTCGGATGATTGCCCATTCTCTTATAAGCTTCATTGCAGCCAGGATGGGCCCGTCTTTGTTATCATGATTGAAAATGATAAGGTATGTTTCCGAAATTGCACTTCACTGTTTTCAGGTTAGCAGGTCATTGCAGACAACATACTAGACTACTATCTTTCTATTGACATAGAAGGCAAATTAGCTTATAGGGAGTGTTTCATTTTACTTGTAGAAAAGATAAATTAATGGAGAACGGAAATTTGGTCTGAATGTTATGGTTGCTATGTATGTTGCAGATGTCGGTGCAAGAGTTTCCAGCGAACTCGACAATGATGGATTTGCTGGAAAGAGTTGGGAGGGTAAGCTCGAGATCATCACCATATGGGTTTCCTGTGAAGGAAGAACTGAGGCCAAGGCTGAACTATGAGCCAGTGAGCAATGCTACATGCAGGCTGAAGATGGGTGATGTGGTGGAACTAACACTATCCATACCTGACAAGTCGTTGACAGAGTACAGGGAAGAGATACAGCGCATGTATAACCGAGGTCTCACTGTTTCCAGTACCGGGCCTTCCACTAGTACTATGGTAGCTTCAAGAAGTTGACCCTCAATTCTTTCTTTATGGTAAATCCAAAGCGGAGAGGTAGGAGCAACGGCTTATCCTTGTATTAAAATGAAAAATATTTGTACAGAACAAAGCTATATGGTTCCATTCCTATGAAATTAACTGGATTCAACAATGAATTAAACGATTGATTTCTTGGTCGTTACCTCCATTAATTCCATTGATTTTGTGCGTCATGTTTCTTGACAGTTCAATCCAACATAGTTCATAAGCATACAGGAAAATATTGCACAAATTGCAACACTAACATTGGAAGCAAAAACTTGACCAGATTACAAAAGATCCATTCCATTACATCATGATATCAGATGATACACCAACTTCTCTTTGATGAACATATGATGAAGCTTAAAGCATATCCTACATAGATGGTGTGATGAAATATCGTACAAAAACGTATCCTCACTTGGAGCGCTTAGTGAGAGTAAACGATACTCTCTGAGATGTTGGGTGTGGCACATCGGTCTTCTTGCGACAAATTCGGTTCAACACTCGCTTCATCATCTTCAGTCTCTTCCAGTGCTTGAGCCGGTTGCTTCTTAGGGATGGCAAATTGGTAGTTTGTGCTTATCAATGTATCCTGCTCAGGTGGTAGGGGAATTCCAGGTCCCGGTATTGCCTTTGGCAATGGAACTTTGTTCCTATTTCTAGCCAACTCCAAAAGCACCTAACATAAAAACCATTTTCACAATCTTTATTCATATATAGCTTCATTCAAGAACATGATATCAACTGCTATTGAAACAAGAACGAACATGAAACGATTGGTTTTTAGAAAAAGCGGGAAGGAACATAAACACAAGATTTATGCTATTTTAGGAGGTGCAGAAGAGAAAATCCTGGGTTGCATTGCACTAACATAATGAGCACAGGTCGATAATGTTCTTTTGTTTTTGGAGACGCCACAGACTGATTTATCAGCTGAAGGCATGTCTCTCCAAATTCAAATTCAGGATATCCCCAACTCTGAATTTGAATACCTCTGGCTGACAAATCCTTTAAGTGTGAATGCCCCAAGAGAACAATAATGTTTTGTGTTCATGATGCTCGGCACGATGCAACTTCAGGCCGGGCAAAGCCTTGAGGACTTGCAGATACTCAAAGAAGACATTCCGGATTATGCACTCATGATGAGACTCAACAAGCTAAGTCAAGTGACATAAAGAAACATCTTTCTTGTAAGACTTGAACCAACGATAAGACCATACAAAGCTTAATCTGAATTGTCCTCAGGTTCTCTCTCAAGGTTTTACCACAATTAAGGTGTGCCTCCACATGTTTGAATCTTTGGGTAGAAAAACCTCGAGAGAGATGTGAATCCCTCAGAAGACAACTCGCTCTCATATTCGCAATCTAGCAAGCAATAACAAGATATACAATAACAACAATTTAGTTAAATATCAAGTAGGGAAAAACAACATTTTCAAGCAAAACAACCTCTCTGGGTGGGGGCTGTGAGAAGCTGAAATTGACTTTAGATTGAATAGCAAGCTTAACATCATCGCAATCAATAGTTTGCTTCCCGGCATGCTCGGAGTAAACCTGCGCATCCGTCAATACATCCACGACATAGCGGTACCACAGCTCAAGAAACTGATGGATAACGCTAGGTTCATATTCCTCAACGCCCATAGAGTTCAACAGCGACTTGACAATCTTAGCATCCCTAGGCAAATCCTCTTCTCCCTCTGCCATTGCCTTTGGCTTTACCCTTAAATTTAACATCACAAATAAATTGATGAATTTGATTGCCAAATATGAAGCTTAATTCCTCAGCTTTCAAAGAAACAAAATTGAAGAAACAACGAAAACATATTCAAAATTAAAAACAAACGAAACCCTAGGTGGAGAAAGGATGTTTGAATTTACCTTTGCGAGGAGATTGATCGTAGCAGAGATTTTAGGAGTTTCCGCTGCAGAGGGTGAGATGAAGACCGAGAGGGAGAAATTCGAAAACCTCGAAATTTGAGTTGGGTTGAAGATGCTGAAGCGAGGACTTGTTCGGGTCGCGTTTTAAGAGGATAAACAACGTGACTGATCTATTAATTAATTTTAGGGTAAATACAAATTTTATCACTAAATTTTACTTTCTCTCCTATTTTGATCATTGAGCTTTAAAAGTTTTCAATTTCTTCACTAAATTTAGTAAATTAGATTTTTTCGGTCACTCTGTCGTTAAATAGTTACCAGTATTAAAATTATGCCGTTTCAAAAAAAAATCACCAAAACGATGTTTTACATCTATATAAAAACTCATTTAAAACGTAGTTAGTGAGAAAACGATCGAGTAACAAAAAAATTCAATGTATTAAATTTAATGAGTAAAATATTTAACAAACATTCTTTTCGTCCAAGAATTGAGAGGGGAGACATTTAATCCTAGTCCAGGAGCTTAGAAGAGGAGACGCAAGCAAAGCCATTGAGCTAGGCTTCTTTTTGTAATTTATTTTGCATAACATTATATAAAAACTATTGTGGCTACTGCCAAAAAAATAAAGAAAGAAAATTGTTTATTTAGAGACTTAAATTTAACAAACTATATGATTAGGGAACTCTAATATCAAATTAATACAAAATTACAAATAAATTTAAATTTTTACATTTTTTGACGAAATTTAATATTTTTTTCTTTTTCATAATTATAATTTAATGATTTCAACTTTTACATTTGAGTTAAAAATATTTTTCAAGTGAACTTTTATCCAAAAGTTATAAGTTTATAAATTAAAAAAATAAACATATCATATGATAACACATAAATTTTAAAAATATAATTCTGATCCTAATAAACAATTTTTTAAATTCAAAATTTAAAATTTTTAACATTTACTTTTTGAGTTAAAGAAATGTGTATGAAACATATTTTTTTTACTTTTAAATATTATCATTTAATATTGTTTATAATTTTATAATTGATTTTAAAAAATAATGATGAATAGGTTAACCTAAATGGTTAAAATTTAAAGATGTTTATATATTATATTTAATTTTGTATTAATTTGATATTAGAGTTTCCTAATCATAGAGTTTACTTAGATTTAAGTCTCTAAATAAAAAATTTTATTTTTTTGGCAGTAGTTACAATAGGTTTATATAATGTTATGCAAAACAAATCACAGAAAAAAACCTAGCTCAATGGCTTTGCTTGTGTCTCCTCCTTTAGGCACCTGGATAAGGGACCGAATCCCTCCCTCTCATTTCTTTGAGAGTATAATTGGACGAAAAGAATGTAATAAATAAATTAAAAATAAACTCTCCAATCAAACGATGATACGTGTCATCGTCTGGTTGAACGAAAAGAATGTTATATTAAATAAATTAAAATTATTAAAAAGCTCTCCAATATTGAATTTAATTACATTAGGACTAAATTGATAAAATGTATAAATATTGATGACTAAATGTGTAATTATACTAATTTTACTAACTACCACATCATCTCTTCTGTAATTCTGTTAACTTTAACAAGTGGCTTGATTGAATGCATTTAAATAGTTGGATGACCTGATTGATAAAAATTAAAAAAATGATGGTCAAAATGAAAATAGGATATAGTTGGGTGGTCACTGATATAATTTAGCTATAAAATATATTAAATATATATTTTTAAAAAATTAATAACTAAATGATTAAGTTAAAAATGGATGACTCGTGTATACTTAGGATTATAATTTAATGATGAAAAGATACATTTATTTTATCGCATTATTTAAATTTTAATAGTCTACCACTCCCTTTGCACCAAAAATAAAAAGCGTAAACTACGCAAATGGTCACTAATATTTAGGTAAGTTTTTTATTTCACCATTAATGTTTAAAATTCTCAAATCGATCGCTAACGTTATCATTTGTTACAAATTAGTCATTCGATGTTAACAGTCGTTAATAGACGTGACGGAAAGCACAACTTGATAGTTATCTGCTTACTTGGATTGCCACGGTAGAGATTCAAATGTCTCTAACGATCACCTATTCCCTTTTAAATGAAAACCTAATCCCTAGCTCTAATTTACCCAATCCATAAACATGGCCATCGTTGGCTAAAACTCGAGATTACAGACTCCATGGTCATGTCGCCGTCATCAGCTTCCTTGGCCTTGAAACAAGCGTGCCAAAGCCTCTTGGTTTTATCTTCCAATTGTAAATCCGTCATCTCTTCCACAATTTTCTTCTCCTCCTCAAAAGTTTCTACTGCTTCCTTCACTTTTCTCTCCGTTTTCATTCTGCGACTCCTCCACTTTAGAATTTGTACCTTGGCGTTCTTTATAAGAGTTTGAGCCTCATAAGCTTGCGGCGAGGTTATTGATGGAAATGGAAAAGAATTGTTCGGTGAACCCTGCAACAACCAAAAGTTGCCAAAACTTAACAATGGAGATCAACAGTTGGAAGCTAAAAAATGCAGGGAAAAGCAATGCAACAACCACCTTGTAACTGGGTGGTTCTTTAGTGAAAAGCAATGCAACAATGATACTATAAGTCGCTTGCTTTGTACGGGAGTGTATATTATATTGGAACCATTGTTCCAATAACTTTGATTCGAGATTTGTAACCTTTGCTTTGTCTAGCATGTTAAAATTTGTATGGAACATGCATTTCTGTGTTTGAAGTCGTTCAATGTCCACAGGTCGAACAACACCCAAAGAGCCATTGAAGATCTTTGATCCGTGTAGTGAGGAATATAGTTTATGGTTCCAGTCGCCACACTTGCACTCGATATCACCGTGTAACTGTGTGGTTCTTTAGTGAAAAAGGTAACAGAATAAGTAAAATTATGCAGAATTTCAAAAGATGATGATGAAGAAAAACAAGTCATATTGGCGGGATGTGCTGTTGAGGGAAGTGGTGGAACCAAGCGTTACAGTCGAGCAATTTTTTCATCCATTTCCAGCAATTTAAAAAAGAAGAAAAGTTATGTTTAAATTTAACTTTCTTTTGCTCTGCGGAAGTTACAAATTTTCATGGACAGTTTTCAATAACTCTTGGCACTTTCTTAAGTAAAAGGTATCATAGCTACCGGTGTTTTTAGACTCTCAATGTAGGTTTTTGTTGGTCTTCTTCTAGGTTTTTTATTTTCCTTAATATATGGTTGTTGCTTTCCCGATACATGATTACTCTGTTCGTTTGTTCAAGCCGATTCGTTGATTATCGCATCTATGTCCCGGATAAGATTACTGTTAAGGGGAGATCGTTTTTTCTGTTGGTCATTTTGATTCTTTTTCAAGTTTCTCTCCTCCATGTTTGTTGCTCAGAGCCGTTGGTTGGTGTGTTCAGTTTTTGTATGTCATTACTTCACTTGTTAATGGTTTGTTTATATGCTATCTATAAACGATAATTGTTATATTTTATTTTCAATAATTTTGTTCAGTTTTTGTATGTCATTGCTTCACTTGTTAATGGTTTGTTTATATGCTATCTATAAACGATCATTGTTATATTTTATTTTCAATAGTTTTGAATGTATTTATTTAGTCTATCGCATTGACATGACATTTGTTTATATGACTTTTGATAAATGAAATATCGTGTTTATTTTTAACAAAAAAGAAGAAGAAGAAGAAAAGTTGAGGGGGAGAGAGAGAAGGTTGCAATTGAATCACTTATCAATAGACTCTCTAATGTGACAGTCAACGGTTAAAGTAAGCAGTTAACGAAACATGTAAGTCTTCCGTCACCTACGTTAACGGCTATTAACGTCGAGTGATCAATTTATAACAAACAAAAATATTAATAATCAATTTGTGACTTTGAAATATTAGTGGTAAAAATAAAAACGTACTCATTAGTGACCATTTGAGGAGTTTACCAAATAAAAATTTAGTATTGCAAATTGCAATTGTATAATAATTAATATCAAACCTAAAATTAATGGCATAGTTTACAATAAATAGAAAACCCCTTAGACATTATCGACATTTTTCGAATTGTCTAACTTATTTTTAAAAAATAACTTCCTTGCTCTCTGTCTTTTTCTCGTGCGCTCGATCAGTCTCCCTCCCTCCGTCGTCGGTTTCTTCTGTTCAAACGCTGATTAATTGACCTCCGATGTAGAAGAAAAGGGAAAAACTAAACAATTACGAATATGTCCTCGCATGAACAAGCCGTTGCTTCCTTAATCTCACAACTAGCTTTCTCTTTTGACGGCGCCGTTTTAGGTGCTGCCCTAGCCTACGCTGCCTTCCGTACAATCTTCCGGTTCAAAGCGACCTCAAACGCCCTGCTCAAAATCCGATGCGCACCGTACATCCGCGTCGCCGACCTCCGTTCCCTTCTCGAAGAGGACAGGTCGGATTTCGCCGACGAACCTATCGTCGTCATTCGCGGCGCCGTCGAGGCTAGATCATCCGCCGATGGACGGAGCTTGAAGGGTCTTAAGAATAACGCGCTCGTCTCTCAAGAGTCCGGTGATAAAGCTGTTATCATCGAAAGAACGCAAACTGTAAGGACTTAAACAAAAAGAGCTATTTTTTTATTTTTTATAAATAATCTGATTATTGGAGTTCTGATTTTTTTTTTTTTTGAAATTTAAGTATATTTATCATGAATGGAGGGGATTGTTTGGATGGACTTCTGATTTACGTGCTATTATTGGGAGATCTTGGAACAAAAAAGAGTCAACTTCAATGAGAACAGTAAGATCAAAACTTTCAATTTTCCCTTAATTTTAAAAAGTGAATCTTTTTTTTTTCTCTTTTAATGCTTAGTTGTTTTAGTTATCTTATGCTTTCCATTAGAGCTTCTTTTCAGTTTATCATTTTCAAGCATTGGAATTTTATTCTGTTTTCTGTTTACATATTCTGCAGGTTCCTTTCATTTTGATTGATGGCGGTCAATGGCCACTATCTGATTTTGTCATTGTGAACATGGATGGCTCTAAGCATCCTCTGCCTCTCACTACAGTTTATCATCAACTGCATCCAATCAATGCTTCACCGTATACATTCCTTCAGGCTTTGTTTGGTCATGAATACCCTGTGAGTTATGAAAAATTGAGATCTTATTACTTCATTTGAAGATTGAAAGATATTTGTTGCTTATCGTTGTTAGTGTTGCATTATTTTTTATAGAGGCATGCCCACCTGTATGAAAATTCATGATCTTATCTGTTTTTACAGGTTGGTTTGCTAGATGAAGAGAAAATTCTTCCCTTGGGAAAGGAAATCAGTGCTGTTGGCATATGCCTATTAAATAACGGAATGCCTGAAATTAAGGCATGCAAGGACCTTCCCTTTTTTCTGTAAGTGTTCTGAAGACAGCACTTGTTTAGCTTTTTAATTTTTTACTTATAGGACTTGGAATTTCATGCTTGCGTGCCCATAATCTGAAATGGGAAAGCCTAGCATTGTGTGAAAATTATCACTTTTCTATTAGGATTTTCCTGATACTTTTAAGTACTAGTAATTTAGTTTGGTTTTTTTTTTCGAGTTTCATGTTGCATTCTGTTATTTGCTTAGCAAGAAGAAAAGAAAAGGAGTTGCCATAGACAAGGTTAAATTCATATGTGGATGTCTTTCTTCAAACATTTATCTTACAAACCTCTTCTTGCTTGCAACTGCAGTACTGAGATGACTAAAGATCAGATGTTGTTAGATCTTGCCTTCAAGTCAAAAATACTGTTCTGGAGTGGTATTGTCCTTGGCTCACTATCTATCGGTATCCTTGGTTATGCTTTTGTGAGGTATTTTGTTTTAGTCTAGCGATCTTTTTTGTTCTTTATCATACTGCTGAAAGCTTCATTCAATTCATCTCCTATAAAAACCGTGCAGTTATGCACATTTGCCTTGTTTACTTGGTTAAATATGAACATAGTTTGGTTAATAAATTTCCTTCAGTAACTTGAATAAATGGAAAGAAAGGAGGCAAAGACGGATTCAAGAGTCAACCAGTGCTGCCTCTGATGACTCCACCTCTCAGATTGATTTGGAGGAAGAGACAGGTGAAGTTCCAGATGGAGAGTTATGCGTGATTTGCTTGATGAGGAGAAGACGGTCTGCGTTTATTCCATGTGGGCACCTGGTTTGTTGCCAACATTGTGCTATATCAGTTGAAAGGGAATTAGTGCCCAAGTGCCCTGTTTGCCGCATGGCAATCCGTAGCTCAGTGCGTATATATGCATCTTAATATGCTGATTACTGTACTGAAGTTTGTAATTACTGCACGATTGACATCGGCATATTATGAAAAAACTTCAGGTACAGTTTCTATACCATTCCCTATAGTTGAAGCCATAACTAAATTATGACATACTAGAGATTCTTGTCCATAATCCTTTTGGCTGGGAAAGACAAGTAGTTTGTATATGCCTAGAGAAGAACTACGGGAAAATGTGACCTTTCGATTTTCCTATATAATGTTAAATTACTGAGGTTGGTGCTAACAGTTGATTTTTTAGGTTTACATTTTGAACGAATGAATATGATGGTATGTTAGTTATTGGTTTATGGTTTGGATGAAGAATATGGCAATTAGTTTAGCGTTTGGTTTTTTTTCTATTTCGATGGAAGTCTATGATATCATGATGGATTGGTCATGTAGATGAAATAAAGACTAGCCAATAACTGAGTGTTTTATGATGTTACTTGAAGTCTTTAGATGCACGATCGACAATGTTGGCTTAGTTGCATTTCATAACTTTTCTATCGATTTGCTTATCAATCGCTTAACCGATCTTTGGAACTGTTTGAAAATTTTACACAGCAAGGCTTATTAGAGAAAAATAAACAAAACAGACCAATATCTAGAACTATTTTTTAGCTTTCTCAATGAACAAAACGATACAGGCTGCCGTTTCCACCACAACCCAACACATCATCTTTCTCTTACTTTTGTCTCCCAGTTACTATCATACTTCCTCAGCAACGCTGAGCCCCATCAATGGTGTCTTCTCTGCAAACCCAACACCTCACATCCTCTTGCACCATTTCTTTCTCCATACATCTCTCCTTTTGTTAACGCCTTCGCCGCTTCTCCTTCCATTACTCGTCTTTCCTCTCTCTCTTGTCCTTTGAATGTCTAGCTTGTTGAGTCCAGAAACTTACATAGGTATTTAACTCTCTGCGAGAACCATATCGTGAAATCTCTGCAGTTGTTGCAGCTGCAATCCATGTTTTTTCTCAGGATCACCCCTTTCTATTCTAGGCTTCTTAGTATTTTGAGAAACTCAGTTCTTTGGTCAGGCCCTTTGTGAGTCAGATGATGCAGTCTAAACTGTGCACAAACATTGAAGGACTCTCCAGGTGAATGATGGGTGGTTTTCGAGTCTATTTATCTTTAAGTCGATGTTCATGGACTTGGTGAAACTTGGAAATCGGGAATAGAAATCAGGACCAGGTGGACCTACCGATCCTTGATTTGGTTATTTTCAGCTGTGCCTGCCACAACCGTTATGTGAACCAGCGAAGAAGGTGGCCCTCAGGAATGGTGAGACAGGGCCTGAAGAAGCATTGGCCCATTGAACACCATGAGATAACACCGATGTCGAGACTATGAACAGTATGAGCCTTATCAGGCTCTTGAACAAAATGTTACCGGCGGTTATTGCTGTGGCACATCTTCCTTGTTCTTTCCGTTATTCCCTGAAGTCTTCTTTTTCTTGTTTCCAGCTGACCTTTTATTATTCCTAATAACCTCAACTCCTGCTTTACCTCCTCCGTTCTCATTGATCCTTTGGTTTTGACTCTTCAACTGTTGAAGATTTGGAATCCTCGTATGGTTATTTTCAGCAGAGGATGTCCTCTTCGATGAATTCGATGGCACAGGAGGATTAACATCAGCCGAATCTGACTGTACAAGACTGGTATCAATATTACTTACAGCAGCAGTAATGGTGGGACTGTTGATTAAAGTTGCAGCAGTACCACCAATGTTAATCGGATCTTGACCGAATTGATTATGATCCCACCATCGATATCGCCTGAGCCGTATGGAACATCCTAGAAAGACGGACGGAATGGAGCAGAATCCTCGAGCCAATCCAAGACGTGATCTTGGGTCGGATTTGGTTCAGCTGATTCTTCAAGTCTCATGATCTATTTGATAGAAAACGGAGTTCCAAAAACTCACAAAATTTTCAAGTTGATCGATGATAATCGTTGATCAAATGAAAGATAGACGTTGTTAAAACATTAAAAAAATTAATTAAAATAATGCATGGGGCAGTAATGCACGTTTTGGAAGTGAACTCTCTTCCTCTTGATTTCGTCGTGTTAACATACCGTCTATCTATATTTTGTAATAGTAGATTTTGATCATGATTATACTGGTGCACTGATTGTATTTATAATTTTATTTATGAAATGTTATAAATATATTAATTATAGTTACAATCATATTTTATATGTTTGGGCTTAGCAATGTCATTACATCTGGCCCAAAATATAAAAGAAACGCAGTGTCATTGCCATGCAACTGCATTGCCCTGGACTTGGTTAACACGAATTCAACCACTGTTGAAATGATATCTTTCAATTTATATAAAAAAAATCTGATTAGTACAAACAATACATTAAATTGTTACAAAAATTAAGTGCTTACAAAAAATTCGTCTATTATCAATATATAAATTTATATCCGATTAATTAATGAACTAACATCTTAGCATGGCATTACATAATTAATAATAAACATATGTAAAATCACGGTTGAAATAATAATTGTATTCATTGATATCCTAAATCATATTATATATATTTATATATCGACTATAATATCTATACTAAACTATTTTGTTAGTTGAATTAGATTATAGGATTTTGTTTTTCCTTTTTCTTTTATGGATATTTTTGTGAAGATGTCAGGCCGATTAAAAGCAGCAACAGAGGGAAGCAGCAGCACAACTAGAAGCAATAAGCCCCTTCACCCCATCAGAGAGCCCTTTAGATTGGGTCTTCGTTCTTCTTCTTATACTTCCCATCAGAGAATTGTATATATGCACATATATATACTTTTGGGGTTAGTTATTGGTTCAATTTAAAGATGATAAGTACCAGAAACAAGTGCCCTTTCACCCCAAATCAATGGCAAGAGCTTGAACACCAAGCTCTCATCTTCAAGTACATGGTCTCAGGAGTTCCTATCCCACCTCAACTCATTTACTGTGTCAAAACAAGCTTTGATTCTTCTTTGGCTCCAGACCTTCCCCCTCAACAACACAGTAAGTATCTGCAATACATACATACATGTCTAATGATTTTAGCACTCATGGTGTGGTGGTGGGTGTGGTTGCAGCAGGGTGGGATTGTTATCAGGTTGGTTATGGAAGAAAACAGAGCCAGTGCCAGAGCCAAGGAGGTGCAGGAGAACAGATGGGAAGAAATGGAGGTGCTCAAAAGAAGCTTACCCAGATTCCAAGTACTGTGAGAGGCACATGCATAGAGGCAGGAACCGTTCAAGAAAGCCCGTGGAAGTTAATGCCTCCTCCTCATCATCAACATCAACAGGCTCAACCCATTCAACATCTGTCCCATCAATCAATAGTAACCTTTCCATTTCAAGCTCTACTACATTCTCTTTTTCTCCCATGGCTTCGGAAACCTACACCCATTTCGACCCTTTTCTTTTTTCCCATTCTTCCACAAGACTTCCTGGTTCAGGCTTATCAGTTCCATGTCTCCATTTCCTGGATTCTGCAACTGGAATTGACTACAGGTTCCTTTTTTTAATAGCTTGGATAAACCCTTTTACATTTGCATATTTGTATAATATCTGTAAAAAGTTGTTTGTTCTTTATTTAATAGGTATCATGGAACAAGGGAAGGAATTGATGAAAGATCTCTCTTCCCTGAGGCTTCAAGGAGTGTAAGAGTTATACCTGATTCATATCCGCCATTGACAATGGTTCAAAGCTTTGGGCAACACGAAGAGCAGCATCACCAGCAATGCTTTGTTTTGGGCACTGATATCAAGTCGGCTAAGCCAATCAAGTTAGAGAAAATGAAGAAACTCAAAAACCAGTGCACCAATTCTTAGGGGATTGGACAACAAGGAACAACAACAACAACGATGGGTTTTGGTTAGATCTTACATCCAATTCCCCAGGGTTCATTGAGTGCAAACAAAATTCGATTCCCACCCAGGGATTCAAATCGCGGTCGTATTTTCAGTCATGTCGCGTTTACCATGATTGCGGGTATAACGGGTATATCGAAAGGCAGCGCTACCGCTATTTCGCAGGCGCTATTGCGGTCGACTAACCTCTATTTAAAACCCTGTTCCCACCCATCATTTTTGTGTCTTTTTTTCACATTTCGTACAAATTTATTTGTCCATTTCCTAACACTAGATTTTTTTTTTGGCACCTGCAGGTAGTTGAGGTCTCAATAATGGAATCAGTAAAAAAAATGCACTTGAATGATGGGTCAGTTTCAATACCTTAGCTTTCAAGAGCTGTGGCTAGGATTGCTTTGTTGTGATAAAGTTGTGAACCAAACAGTGTAGGGCCACTGGAAGATTATCTATTTGTTGCTGTCACCCACTCTGATAACCTACCTTTTATCTTCTTCCCTGGAGGAAACATGTTTCAAACTCGTATGACTTTACTTCTTTGACTATGGTATAGTCCTTAAGAAGTATAGATATTTCCCTTTAGGCTTCTGCCTTGAATTATAAAGAAAATATCCATCTTCCCATCAATGTATGCTGTGGACAATATATTGGTCCTCCTATACCCCAAGCACTGAAATTTATATTCGACAATGAAACCATTATTGCTAAAATAAAATTTGAATCTTAACGTTGACAAACTGAAACCTTTTTTAAAACTCAAACTATGATTTCTTTTGTATTAAGAAAAACACAAACAAAAGGGTGTGATTATCATTAGCCCATTGGCTTGAATTACAAATCAATGATAACGAATTGAACAATTATCACGTTGATACCGAATACCGCCCACGATATTACCTTGCTCGTGCGGAAGTAAGAAGCTAGTACCTGCTAGGGAAGAATCCTTGTTTCATATATGAAGACGTAAAAAAAAGGCAATATTAAAGATGATTCTAAAAAGGACTATTCATAATGGAGAATTTCAAGGAAACAAATGAAGTGTGTAGATTTTACGTAGTTGACAGTTTTATCTGAGACTCTCAGTAGATCCATCATCTTTGGACTTAGCCCCATGCCATAGAACAGGCATAATTGACCACCAGTTTACAATCAAAACCGAAATTCTGAAAATGCAAAGGCAGGTTGGGTTAGATTAACAGATAAACATTGACAAGGCCGACTAAGTAATTAAAATTTCTATGTTAAAATATATATATGTTTGAAAAATTATTAGGAGACACAAGCAAGTAAAGGAATAGCATCCTCTTAAGAGAGAATTTATTCCATTTTTCAGAGATCATGCAGCAAAGTGAAGAAAAACTTTCTTTTTCATATAGAAGTCATCATCTTCAAGGGGTTGTTATGAAAACTAAAGTGTCTAATGGTGGATACAAAAGATGTGTAAGAGAATCTATTTTCAGAGCAATGAACATTTTTTGTCAGAATAATCAGACCAATCTACTGAAGTCTCTGAAGTAATAGACCATTTCATGTGAAAACTCATTTGATTCTATCATTATGGTCCCCATTGTCAATGTAAGATAAAAGGAAACAGTTGCAGGGTTTAGGTAAATAGTAATCTCTGTAAATTAAAGCACAGAAAATTCAGGAAAAAGAATATGCTATACGCCCAACTTAATGCCATAAAGTACGGGCCGTAGGTTGGTTTTTGTCATTGTCATCGTGCAAATGAAAACCATGTTGTCTCTGATGCTGAACATTTGCATAAAAGAATAAGTTCTGAGTTATCCTATTGCAGTGTGTCTCTGAGAAAAAGAATCTAGAAATGAATGGAGATATGCAATGCAAGTCAGTTCCCCATTTAAAGAATCTATTAATACTCCAAAATAGTTAACTCACATAACTAAAACCAGCAAGAGAAAGGACCTAAGTATTATGACTTACATTATATAGGTCGATCACCAATTCATCTGGGTTTGGTGAGAAGGCACTATTGACGTAAACAAACTGCAAAAACAAGGTCAAAGAGATTATTACTAATGCAAACAACAGAATGAAGTTTATCTGACAAAGTTAAAAATATAACAGACACAAATCAATTACCAATGTATCACGGTGCAGTTGCCGGATTACTTAGCAAATTTGTCAGTTCCAGGTATCTGCAACAATACATTTCATTCATGACAACCATTACATGCTAGAAGATATTGAATGAATATACTATACACAGTTACACACACACACACTATGCGTACAAAAGAACACATTTTAAGCAATTATTTCAAGTGAATCATAAAACTCCAACTGCAACATCAACTAAAATTGCACAATTTATTTATGTGCAAAGTAAACCAAGCTTCTAACCTATGTTGCTCGAACTCCTCATTTTTCATGAAGTACCTGTGTCCGACACTTAGATATGGAGATATCACCTACAAGGATCTTAGAAAAATCTAGCCATACTCGTGATGGATACATATCTGCATTTGACACTTAGGGTCTAGTAATAGCTTCTAATTACAAGGATATACACAGTGCACCATCAAAACATTCCCTATAAGTTTGCAATTGCTTTACATAATCTTCAAGCCAAACCATGGATAAAAGCTCCAAATAGATATAATTTATCAAAAATCTAACCTGAATTATGGAATTATCCTATCATGTGATCGAGATCTCGTTTATTTTTCCTCAAAAGAATAAGTCCAGAATGTTGATTGAAGAATTCTAGACCCTCTCGAGGGTATTAACTGATGCAAGAGGGGGGGGGGCAAAATCAAATAAATACCTTGAATTTAGCTTGCTTTAGTATCGGAGCGTCCCCAGTTGCTCTGAGATGAACAACAACTGCATTCAAATTGATAAAAAAAAATCAAATATAATATCTCGGGGATAAAAAAATTAATAGAAAACCTCAAAATTCCAAGCTTAAGTAAATAATTTTGATAATTCGCGTAACAAATCAGAAAACTAGTTCATTAGCTTTCTAAAGGTGGTTACGATGATTGAGCTTTTCGAACAGAACTGGGTGACTCAGCTGCTGCCATGGTTACCTGAGTTAAGACACGAGTCGGGATGAGAGTTTTGGAGCTAGGTTGAAGAAATTGCTAGCTCGAAGGAAGAGTTTCAAGTTGATCAAACTCTGTTATCAATCCCTGTAATATAAAGAAATTTTTGATTTAGTATTTATATTTTAATTTGATCAATTTTGATCCCTGTGCTTTTGAAATTTTAATCTTAATTCAATAATATAAAGACAATATGACTACATTATTGAATTTATAACAACTAAATTATAAAACTATATGAATTAAACCTAAAACCGTATACAATATAAGAATTAATAATAGAATTTAATTATTATTTAAATTAGTATTATTTTTTTAAAGTGAAAAACCAAAATATTAAATTATATTACAAAGACTAAATTACAACTTATCCATAGGATAGGAACTAATAAAATATTTAACCTTTTTAGTTGGGATAAGCCCTAGTTTAATTATTCTCCTTATAACAATCCTGTGAAAATTATAAAATTTGTATTGATAAGATTGAAGTTTTCAGTACTTCATTTTTAGGTAAACTACACGTTTAATCACTAAACTATAAAAATATACAATTATAAAATTTTTTGAATTAATTTATATTAATCATTTGACATTTTTACTGATTTAAAGTGAAATTAATTATTTTTTCCTTCTTGTGGTATTTATTTATTTCCACTCCTTTTTTCAAATAAACTTTAATAATTTTCTTCTCTCATTTTAACTCACTTTCGATATTTTATTTTTATATATTTTATCTGATTATTTTAAACATCCAAATGATCATTTCATTATCCTTTACTAGTTTTTTTATCACATTAACCCTATGAGTGAAAAAATAACTTCTAAAATACAAAAATATTTTTTGAGTAAAAATTGTTTAGTAAAATAAGCCAACAAATGATTTCGAGAAGTAAAAGAGTTATAAACAAGTTCTATTGATATTGAGTATAACTCCCAAGATATGGTTTTTAATTGATATTTCAATATTTCTGGAGTTAATTCCTAATTAATCTGTGATAACAACTCAATTAATTTTTATAATATAGAATTACAGACAAATAATAGTATAGATTTAAAACTCCGAATTTATTAACGATACATGATAAAAAAAATTAGATACCGAAGTGAGGAAACGGAATAGTTCAAGGACTGAATCACAAATAGAGTATGGGATGGTAACCAGCATCGTAATATCAAACAATAAATCAACCATTTTTATCTGGTTCATTGGACTTCAAGTTGACACAAATGCTGGTGTGGGGTAAATGCTATTCTAACTTCGGGAGCTGAGTTTAGCCTTGTTGACTAGAACCTTCTAACCTCGGGAAAATAGCATGTAGCCACTCATTCGATTAGGATCGCTGCCCTACCAAGTCCCGGGAAGACAAACCCGTCGGTTATCCAAGAAAAAACATACCGAATGGAGAATGAGTGTCGATGATATAAAGGTAATACAAATGCGATACACACTAGCATGGATTCTATAAGGTCAACAAAATATGCATGGATGAGTAGACAAGAAAGTAAATACCTATTTGGGCAGTGGCAAAAGAAGAGGCAAAACTAATCATTAGTGAAAGTGAATCACATTACTCACCTACGATATCCGGATAGACAGGCATGTTGACCAAACAATGAATGACAAATTCTGCCAGTTAATACCGAGTTATTTGCTGCAGCATTTGTGAACTAGCTGCTTGTGAAACCAATTGCTCGGAACTTGGTGAAGGACTCAATAAATGGTTTGATGCAGCAACTGGGTTGCCAAGACCTTGTATTATCATTTCTTTACGATTTCTTACGTTTGCTTCAGGCTGCGATGATTCCATCAGTGCTCGTATCTAATCAAGTCATTTGGATAGAAGTATCAAGTCATTAGGAGAGTAAGATACTTATTATACTTTCAAACTGAAAATTTCACACACCATATCAAGACGCTTCATGTGGAGGTCACTGGATAACTGCATATTTGAAAACAAGATACAGCATCATCGATTGTAATCTTTCTTGTTTTGCAAATAATCAAATATTTTCATATAAAGCAAAAAACAAATAACATCAGCACAAATGCCAAATGCTTGAGAGGATAGCTCAGAAGGTTTCAAGCTAACAGACAAAGTAAAATGTGGAAGATTAATATCGAGAAAGTAAATTTCGACTACCAAAGATAGGTGCTAAATGATGAGTTCTTAACACTAAAAGGAAATTTGAATTCACATACACACTGAAGTCAAAATTCTAAGACATTTTGAGCACTGACATCTCATAAACAACCAACGGAAATGCTTACTGGGCTTGTATGATTCGTCTCTTCACTTGAAAATCCTGGAACAGTCAATGTCCAGTTTTTCTCTGGAAATAACCCATGTTCAACATTCATTATAGCTCCATTGGCTTCACTAAAGGATGAAGAAACTATAATAGGTTATCTTATGCAGACTCAACATCTAAAATTTTGCAATACTGAAGTAATACATACTTCATCGAAATGTACATGAGATAAGAGTGAATCAGAAGCAACTATTGGAAGGAAATATTAAGCATGGATCATAGTAAGTTTTTCAAATTCTACTGACCGCCAGCAACATGATGTATAAAGTTGTAAATGTAAGCTTAAACTCGCATATAGTTATTAATATGAAAGCATGAAGTAACTTTGCACAATTTTGTAAAAGAGAGAAATCAGTGAACACAGGTTCCATTACGGAAAACTTCAAATCATATAAAACTTAGATATTTCAGAAATTTACCCAATGTAATATATATTGTACCATCACATCAACACAACTCTTACAAAGAAATGAAAAAATAGTGAAGCACAAACCCAAGTGTAGCAAGAGATCCTTGGACTCTAATGTTGTCGATTTCCTATGCTTTGCCATACTGCATGCAAATGTTGTCACCTGAAAATGAGTAAAATGGTGCAAGTTTTAAACAAAGAAGATTATTGCTAAACAGCTGATGAATGCACCAAATGGAAGTAGGACACAGAGAAGAATAAGAAGACAACAGTACATATGGACAGTTTAATTGTAAAGCTGTGTGACTGTGAGTAAATGGCTAGTTGGCATTAACTAACAGAAAAACTTAACTTTTATTACAAAAATTACCAATTAAAACAATTTCCCCCCATCAAAATGTAGCCATAAAGATCAAATAACTTAAACAAACCCACTGTCTTCTAAACCATCCAGTGTGAGCCCAAAATATTTGATTTCTCTTCAGGCTAAGCACATAATATTGCAGGAAGAATTTCATGGAGTTCTTAAAAAATATTTTGCAATATTCAAGCAACATCTGACAAAAAAGACCCCAAAGCTAATCATGTCCATGTTTATAACAGCTAAGCCTCTGACATTATTTATATTATGATTTGAGGTTAATTACCACCAGAAACTGAGTAATAGGTGCAATATATCCATGAGTCCAAACACAGGAAGGCAAATATCAGCAAGGTAAAGCCCTTAAAGTAGAGCCTTACATAGTCTATGATATGAAGTCATCAGCAATGTCCAGAAGTAGTTCTTCAACTTCTGGTTCAAGCTTACCTTGAGAATCAACCTGAGCACAGCAAAAAGATGAATGATACAATTTAACACAAAAGGAAGAAAACCATTGGAACTAAAAGAATAACAAAAAAAAATAGTTAAAAGCAGGATAAACCTGTGAAACCAGATCCTGTATCTTTCTCTTTCCAAGAAGTTGGTTAGTCGCCTCAGTTCCCTGGCTCGAGCTTCTCCCAGGTGTAGTTGTCCCAGATGGAGTTGCATTCAGGCTGCGATCCTGTCAAACTGAAGGTTTTCTGGTCTTCAGGTCCAGACATTCTAGGAGACTGCTGCTGTTGGGGTTGATGCAACGGTGGTTGTTGAGGATGTTGTTGCAATAGTTGTTGCTGCTGCTGCTGCATTTGAGGATGTCCCATTCGTGATTGCTGTTGTATGAGCTGAGACAATTGTTGAGGGTTCAAGGACATGGGATTTGGTGCAACTGAGGGGAAGAAGATGCCAGTTGCTGTTGCAATAGGGTCTGTGGTTGCCTCTGAAGGCAGAATGAAGGTGAGCCCGTACCAGACATGGACGGCATTTGCTTCAACCGCTGCTGCTGCAAGAGAGAGTTCCGCATCATACCCGCCTGTCCATTCTGAGCCAATCCTGATAACTGAGAGTTGATAAAGGCTTGAGATGTTCTTGGTAAGCTTTGAACCTCTAGTTTATAAAGGAGATATTGCTACTGAGATAATCATAAAGTGCACAGATTAACCGAAAGACATGCATTAAACCCACATAGTAAAATCCCTTAAAACATTGCCCGCCCATGAAAATTTTCCTCATAAAGGTGGCAATGGCATAACAAGACAGGTTCAACAATAATTAAAGGGGGCAATATAGCATATCTGGACACCTGGTTATACTTTAGCTTTATTAATGGATTTAAAATAGCATGCCATAGGTAATCTCGCATTTTTCCCAAAATAGCCCAAGAGAAAGTAGGCCATTTCCAATAAAAGCATTATGAGGGAATAGAACACAATAATCATACATTAAAAGATGCGGAATCGCCAATCAACAATGAAATCTCTAAGCTGAAAATGCAAAAGATGTCAAAACATCTTAGCTAAGATTCAAATTCTGCCAATTTACAATACGGAGAAGTTTGTCAAACAATATGAATGGCTATTCAACCACAAAATCATAGTATTGAGTCCCAACTTCTCGCCAGCAGACAAGATACTTAACAATGATGAAGTCCATGTACTTTTCATTTGCACATTCAAGCAATTTTTTGCAATTTAGAGGGCGAAAAGTTCAGATGAATGTCATGAAAAGTGATCACCACCCAGTTTCATGCATCACAACTAAAGATCTTATTCCAATTGAAAAATGGTAAAGGATTATATCTAATAGGTTGTTGAATAACCTCCAAGGTATAACGTCTAGACCAAAGGAGATGAATTGTTTAAATTTGATGTTAAACATAGTTGATTCTTGATATATACAATATTCATGGAATTTAGCTAACAGTTACAGAAACCCAATTTGAAATAACCTCAGAAAATTGATGCCATGCGAGTATCCAAGAAGATACAGATTTCTGTTTCACTTCTTAGGTATTAATCCTATACGTATTACAGAAAATGTTCGTAACCTAAATCTGAAATTTTCTGGTTATAGGAATAAATAACTAGAACTTCTCTTGATTTAGGCTCAGCAGACCAAAGAAAATGAAAAGAGAACATATGTTTTTCAAAATTAAAAAGCATTGCTAATTTGTTATGTAAGAAGACACTACTGTTTTAAAGCGAATTGAAGTCTCAAAATTGTTAACGTATTAGTATGAACTTTAACCTCCATATCATTAGATAAACTAAACAGGCTAGATATGCAGATGACAGTGATTTCTACAGTTAACCTATTAAAACGGGACAAAAATAGAAAGAAGAAAAGCACTCTGTTACTCTACCTATCAAAGGGAAATTGGTCAACCCATTCCTGAGGAGACGTAAGTTGAGTTTGTTGTGATAACTGCTGCCTCATCTGTCCCTGATTCATCCGCTGTTGAGCATAAAGAGCTCCATTAGCCCTTAGTTGTGAACTCAAATTCATCATCCCCGTTGCCTGCATCCCGTCCAAAGACTGCCCAGTGGGATTTCCCGGATGAAACTGAGATCCTTGCACCAAGACAGCCTCGGCTACATCAAAAAACTCAAATGATTTTAGAAAAGAATAATAAATTCAGTAAGCAAGACATGAAACTAGTTAGAAATATTCTCTATGAAGCCCTAGTCGTAATATATTCTGTAATGGTTAGAATATTACAATTAAATTTTTCATTACCATGAATTTAAAATGAACATTCGGTTTATTCCAAGGCATTGTTAAAATCGTATAACTTTAGCTGATTAAAAACGAAAACATAATTAAATTGCTCTGTACCCTTCAGCAGCTCCAAAATTCTAAAGGACTAGAAATAAAGCAAGTGTTGCTTTCAACAAGCAAGGAAACCACTCGTGAACACCAATATATTAAACTAGACTTATCAAGATTCAAGACACTAACCAACAGTAAACATCAATCACCTATAATTTAGCCGACTGTAAAATCTCAAGTACATTAACTAACTTAATCATGTACTAAAACGTGCAAAGAATTCTCATCAACCTCCTGCACCGCACCCTCCAACACCATGGAAAGGAAAAGCAGAAAGAGACAAAAGAAACACCAAAAATTTCAAATTGCACCAGGAAATTCTTCAGAAATCAATACGGTACACTTGCATCCAAATTTGAGGAAAAAATAATTAAAAAAATCCATCAGAGGAAGAAACAATTTAGCATCAACAAGAAGTCAAATTCAAACTCTAACTAGTACCCAAAGTAGCAACTGTATAACTTTAAACTACTTCCCATTTTCAAGCAAAATATATTGATTTCAATAGCAACAAATTCATTAAAATTTAGACTAAGATGAAAATAAAGAAAATGCCTTTGAAAGCTAGAAAATTCAAATTTCCCAAGAGTACCTAAAAACATACATACCGAAAGTATATGTTGGACATCTTTTTTATATTTAAGCCATACTGAAATGATCTTTGAGTATTGTTGTTTGCCTTTTTTAGTTGAAAATGATGTGTGGGACAAATTGGCAGAAATGCTGCTTTAGCTTTTGGATTTATTTAAGCACCATAAGCTTAAGATCTCAAAATAGAGGTAGTGATTGTCCTTTTTGTTTTCTTATCTAAAATAACATCTAACCCAATGGGCTAGTGATTAAAAAAATAAAATGCATCGTATCAAAATTAACTTCCACATTTATCAAAATTATTATTTTTTTAAGTATTTTAGTTCATGATATTTTATTTTGGGATAAAAAAATTATCTGTTGATGAAATCATTAGTTAGCAAAAGATTAATATTATAAAATATGACTTTTCTACCTAAAATGAAATATTAGGGGATAAAATGTTTCAAAAAAATAATAAGATTCAAAATGACTATTTAATCAAACATTATAGACTTTTTATCCTAAAATGAAACATCGAGCCCAAAATGTTAAAAAAAGAATACATATCAAAATGACGTTTAATAAATGTTGAGGGCTAATTTTAATGTTATATCACAATAAAAAGATTTAAAAAATTATTAAGTCTTAATATAATATATGGCTTAATAATAAAATAAGTTCTTAAACTATATGCCTTTTCTCAAATAGGTGTCCAAACTTTTTTTTGAATCATCTAGGTGTCTCGCATTACAAACGTTATCATTTTAGGTGTATGATACATTTACAATAGCTTGCAGCGGTCTTGTTTACGTTGGGCTACGGCTGAATGGCACTATGCTTAAAGGAAATACATGTAAAAAGAATATACGTACAACTTCTTTCCTTCTACAGTATAATGGCAGAATCAGAGCTCATCCCTCTGATACAAAATGAACAAAACCAAACCTTTGCTCTTGCCATTTTCTTCGGCAGGAAAGAATATAACCTAGAGGGTAGAAGATTCTCTCTAAGAATGTGTGAAGGTTCTTGATAAAGAGATTGAAAATACCAATCTTTCTTGGAGAAGGATCTCTTTCAGGCCACATTATCCTCACTGCTTTTCCCCTCAGCCAAGTGTGATTTAGACGATCTAAAGCTTTACATGCTGATCAAAAACAGATGATAAATCTCTTGTTAAAAGAAAACAAAGAAACGAATAATGAAGATGTCATGCTTACTTGAACAGATTCACAGAAAAATAGTATAATCAAAACAAGAAATAACCCAATTCTTTACACGAAGAAAAAAACAATTCCAAGAAACTAGCTTTGGAAAACGAAGGCAAGAAAAAAGTAAAGGAGGAAAGATACCATGATAGTTGGAGTAAAGAACTAACCGGATTAATAAACAAGGAAGATATCAAGCTTAAACCCCGAGAGAAAGAAAGCATTTTTGGTTCGTTTAAGGGTGAGGAGGTGTAATACGCTATGCTAATATATACTATTTGCTCGAACGTACAGCGCTTAAGATTTTCTTGGTTCTCTTTGTTCACACTTGTTTCAAATACAATAAATTTCTGAGTTCAAACTGTAAAGTCTAAAGAATTTAAGGACATGTAGAGTAATTTTACTATTTTGACGGACATGTTCGTGAACACTAACTAACGTGGTGAATGCTAAACAAACATGTTGACGATCATTAAATGTATATGTTTGCGAACTCTAAACGAACTAAATATGTTCATAACGGTAAACAAACCAAACACAAACACCTTAAAAAAATAATATAAAGAACTTAAGGACATGTAGAGTAATTTTACTATTTTGACAGGCATGCTCGCGAAATCTAACTAACGTGGTGAATGCTAAACAAACAAGTTGACGACCATTAAATGCATATGTTCGAGAACACTAAACGAACTAAATATGTTCATAAACAGTAAACAAAACAAACAAATGAACACAAATTTGATATTAAAAATTTAGACGAACACAAAATAAATGTAAATTTTTTTAAAAATAATATACTAACCCAAATAAAATTTTAATTCAAACTCGATTCATTTACGTAATCGATTGGGCTCGAAAGTTGGGTGTCTTCGAAATATGAGCTTTTAAAAATTCAATTTGTATTTTCTGAATGCCTTCTTCCCAGGAAAAAGGAGCCAAAGTTCCACTTTATGTAGCATTTGGTATTTGCCACCTCACACATGATCTTTTCTAAACTTGGATTAACCTCGTATTATTTTTTCAATAATGCACAAATATTTAAATTTAGGATAAACTACAAACTTTTTTTTTCTAAACTTTTTTTTTTCAGTTTTATAAACATATAATCACTCGGTTTAAAAACATAAATTTTAGTCACTTACGTTATCATTTTATTAAGATTTGATTAATGAAAAATTAGCTGAGTTTGATGACGTGACACATCAGTAAAAATGTTTAATATTTATTTTAACCCTTAAACTTTAAATAAATTATTAATTATGGATCTTTTGTAAATCCAAAATATTTTCAGGATTCAATATCAATTTACCCTGCAACATGGTGATTGAACGTTTATTTTCAAATAATTGAAAGTATTTAGAAGATGTACTATTTTATAATTACCTTAGTTTAATAAAAAATAGAGTTAAAACGTGACTTATTTTAATATTAAACCGAGGCACATAAAATACCACATAATATTTATATTTAATAAAATAAAAATTAATTTTTAAAATTTATTATTTAAAATCTATACCCAAAACCCTATACTAAAACTTAAACCCTAAATCCTTCGAGTCTGCAAATTAGTTGGACGGCATGAAATTCTTTCACAAACAACGACAACGAAGATCTTGTAAACATGTTCCAAGAATTCAAAACATATACCAAACCTGTTCTAAGATCTTGCAAATTCTTCGAATAGTCATTTATTTTATTAATAGTACTCATCTTGAAATCTAAATTTTTTTCAATTAGTGATGTTTTTATTGATGATTTCAACCTTAAAATTTTATTTATACTCACATTATTCAAAAATTTTATATGATTAACATACACATGTCCACTCTTAAAAATATTTATGAATCCACCCCTCCCTAAACCCCATAAGAATAATTGATTCCAAAAAAACAAGCCAACTTAAGGCAAAGTTACAAACACTCCAAACGGAGTGATCACAGGAGCTAGCAGAGAATAATGTTGATAATAAGCATGTTAATAATAATGTTGATAACAAGCCAACAAACCCCATGAAACTAAAAATCACACATTTAAAGCAATTGGAATTGTAATGATAAATATCAGTGAAGAAAGTTGCATTTCTAGGAAGGCACTTTGTCAGTGATTCAAAAATGGAGTTTTCTTTTTCAGTGGTCTTAAGTGCAGTGAACAAAGTTTCATCATTAGTAACTTCGTAAAAACATTAAACATGACGGAGAGAAATTGGAGGAGGAAGGAGAAGAAAAAAAAGAAAGAAAAAGAAAAAAAAGAAAAGAAATATATTTTTTATTTAGATTAAAATAACATCATTTTTTATTTAAATTTAGTTTTTATTAGAGATCTAAAACTATTCCGTTTTGATATAAGTTTCCATGTCACAACATCGTTAAATTTTTAATAACAGAGTGATAAAAAATTAAATATATAAAATTTAGTTATTAAATTGAAAACATTTAAAATATAGTGAATGAAATAGAAGAGAGAGTAAAGTTTAATGAGTATATTTGTAATTTACCCGTAATATTATTATCTTGTTTAGAAACAAGAGGAAAATCGAGCTGAACAGAATTTATTCTGTAAACCGTACACAAAAAAGACAAAAAAAGGCCTTCCCGGACTCGACGCCATTTTGTAAAATCGGAAATAAATAAAATTTCAATTCCGGATCTGTATGACTGTAAATTCAGCGTACTGAAAAAGCGTGACAAAAACAAAACTCGCTCTAATCGCTCGCGAAAAAGGAAAAAAAATTCACTGAAAAATTCCTTTTCTTATTCTCGAAGTTTCCCTCTCATTTCCGTTAACTCCTTTTTTCAACTCAGTTTTAACGCCTCTCGCTCACTACTAATCAGCCACGTTGTGCCCTTTTCGTTTGGTTTACCGTTTGGAGGGGGCTGAGTAAACTCGGTCAGCAAGTCCTATGGTGACAAACCCCTTAATCTTTTCTCTGTTTTCTTTTGAAATTACTTTTTTTGTGTAGTTAAAATGCTATTTATTTGATCAATTATAGAAATATGCGAGGTTTTTGTTTGTTATTTCTTTTATTTTCTCGTTCAGTTGTATGTAAATATAAGTAGTTAGAGCAAACTACGCTTATTTTACTTTTAGGTTGTTAGAATTTGAGAATTAGGGTTTGCATTCATCGGATTGTGAATTCTGCTGCATGACAGTAGCTATCATATTTTTTTCCTCCTGAAGTGGAAATTTTAATGTATTTGTTTGATTTGTCGCATGTAGTTCATTAATTTCTTTATCATTAATGTATATTATACAGTGTGTTAAAATTTGGACTGTTTTCGGTGAATTTGGTAATCAATTCAAGAGATCAGGTTATTTGACTGTTGAGCAAGTAAAGTTTAAGTGACTTAATAACATATATCTATATCGGAACTGCAAATTTTGAATTTTGTTTGCTCTGTTTTCTTCTATTTCATGCATGTATGAAACTCTCATTTTTAAATGGAATTGAAAATTGATGTATCCATCATTCGACCCCTTTTTTTGTTTTGGCTTCCAGTTTTTGTTTTCGAGCAGCGTGTCTTGGATTTTACATGGGAAAAGTGGTTGAAGTTGAGGGAAATTGTGACGGGAAATTTAAAGTGACTGGCCTTGAGAAAAATAACTCTGTTTTGTATTCGCCAAGGCATGTCGCTGATCCAGTCGTTTACAAGCTCGTCCGGGTACCTCTGTCAGCAAATGTTATTCTAATTTTCATTTTCTCCTGACATACAAATAACTTGTGCCTTCTTCCCACTTTTTCTTTTTTTTATCGTGTGTGTGTGTTTGTGTGTGTTCAAGAATGTTGAGTTGAATTTTCTTTAGCTTGATATTTGATATACATTAACGTAAAAAAAATCAATGAGGAAGTTATTTGACTGTGTGTCAGATAGAAGATATTGGAAGTGTTATATCGAGCTTCCTAAACTGCCAGATGTTAATTACTTGTCCTTTCTATATTAAAATATATTGGGCCAGATTTGCTTGTTCTTGAAAGGCAAATTATTTTGGTGAATAGCTACCATCTATTATTTTGAAAACTATAACATGTAGAAGTTAGTTGAATGGCGAGGTTAGGATGACCTGAATGCTGGCTGGGTTCTGTTGACATCATTTGTTCATACCAAAATATCATTTAGAAGAGAATACAATATTTATGATCAGCCTTGGAAGAGTAGGGTTTTAAAGGGGGATACCATATTCTTAGTATAATGTTCATTTTGTCTTTGTAGTTGTTAGTCATGTTTGAGCTTTTGCTTAGTTGAAACTAGTTGACGTCTGGTAAATTGACCTGCTTTGATTTGCTTGGATCTTTTTTTTTTTGAAGTGTGTCAGGTTATCAAGTTTGTTATAAAAGGAAAAGGGAATTATCTTTTTACATAACTGAATGAAAGGGATATATATTTTTCTCCTCCTTTTTCCCAGAAAAATGAGAAGAAAAAATAACACCTGTAGCTCGACTGCTATTTTTTTTTAAAAAATGTTGCACTGCCAGTGGCCTTTACTCAACAAACATATACAGTCTTTTGAATTCTACCAAAAGTATTGGAATATTCAAGCTCTTATTTATTTGAAAATTATATGTCCATAGTTAATTTTATGCTGAAAGTGTGGACAAATAGCTTAAGAATTGATATATTCTAAGTTAAAACTAGTTAATGTCATTGTCTGGTAACTTGACCTGCTTCTATTAGCTTGAATCTTCGTTTTGAAGTATGTTTGGTTAGCAGGTTTGTTATGAAAGATTAAAAAGGGATGTATCTTCTTCCCCATGGAAAAAGATGAACAGGTTATTTTTTAAAAAAATGTTGTAGAGGTTTCTTGAGTTCCACCAAAAGCTCTGGAATATTCAAACTTTTATTTGATTGAAAATTTTAAATTCCTAGTTAATTATGTGCTGAAAATGTGGACATGTAGCTTCAGGTGTGATGTATTCTTATTTGCAATCTGAAATTGATATTTATCTTAATAGGTTGATGGGAACGGGCGATTAGTACCTGCGACAGATGATGAACTGATGGAGGTTGAAGGTTTGCTGGAAAATGAGAAGCGTGAGACCCATTTTGTTGCAGACACTGGGCAGGCTTTAGGGTGTATTTCTAATGAAGTGTTGTCCTCTGGCATGCCTCAGTTAGAAAGTTCTGAAGGTATGCTTTTCTTAGCCCTACATCATGAACAATTTTAAAACCTATTGAAATTGGATAAGAAAGTCTATCTCTACTGATTGGAACTACTACCGGAGAATTGAATTTCATAATTAATTGAATTTGTGATTTTAATTGTATTTTAATCTGCGCCGATGGTCATGGTTGATTTTTTAGCATTTTTTGTGTATTTCTGTTATGCTTTATAAAATTTTCTGTTTGGATTAAGTATGCAGCTTACATCTTCCCTTATATACATAAATAATTACATTAAATGATGCCAAATGTCAGGTAGGTACAGTCTAAGTGATGAAGACTTGTACAAGAAAATTTTCCTGGAAGGAGCAAAGCCCATGGAATTGGCAAAACCAGTACTAAAAGAAATATATTTTTAAAACAGTCTCCCTGGAATTAAAATAAGACACAATATAAGAAAAGGTTAACTTCAAGCTTTAGCTTTGGGTTTGAAGATGGGTTAACTTCAAGCTTTAGCTTTGGGTTTGAAGATGTTTTAGGTATTGATTGCTGGCGTTGCTTCTGGTTTTGCTGTATCAGCTTTAGCTTTGGATGAATAATTGTGTGTATTCGTTGTGATATTTGTAGATTTTTTTAGTTTTCTGAATGATTTATATTTTCCAGGTTTGTCACAATCTGAGAAGACGAAAGCTGATACTGAAAAATTAAGTGCACAGTGTGAGGTACTCCTAATTTTTGTTGCACTTTGCTTCTTAACTTTCTTTAAATGGATTAATGGATGCTTATCATATTTGCATGTTAAGCGTGCTTAGGCTTAATATTTTTTAGTTTATGTTGATAATCTATTCGTGAGTTTTGATGCTTTAGGAGGGCCTTAATTCTTCTTATCTTGGAATTTGCAGAACTTATGTCTTGTGGGAATAATCTTTTAGTTGTTAAAGCTACTGCATATTCTAACATATCTTGTGGGAGGGATGGTATCTACTATTTCTTCACATTGTGTTCCGTATACTAATAGTTTTTAGGTTCTTTTCTCTTTGCTTTTGATCTTTCTTTGTTTCTTCCTCTACTTGTGTTCAAGCATGTGATGGATTTGAAGTTAATTGTTTTAACATTAATTGAACTATTAATTATCTTGGATCCAACTTGGCCTTAATATCTCGTATGATACATTGAAGAAATGTTGCACAAAATCAAACATTAAGAGAGGCTCTGCTTAGCATGTCTACCTCCTGATCATTATTCTGCTTATATGCATGTAGACAGCTACTGGTCTGGAGAGCATAATAAATTGCCTGAGAAGTTCCAATCTTTATTTATTTGCAGGAAACTGTTCCTTGTGGGGCACAAAGCTTGAGTGATGATCATGCTACACAACCTGGGAGTGTTGGGGAGTGCTTAAAGCCTCTGGATGGGCCAATGCAAGGTGGATCATCAACTTCTGCAGGCTGTATTAGTTCAAAACCTGATTTTTACAAGTTGGAGGGTGAAATATGCTTGGATAATTTATCAATTAAAGAACTTCATGAAGTTTTTAAGGCAACATTTGGGCGTGCTACAACTGTTAAGGACAAGCTGTGGCTTAAAAGAAGGATTGCCATGGGATTGACTAATTCTTGTGATGTTTCAACTACAACTTTCGTAATTAATGACTATAAATTGGTGAAAAAGGAAAATAAAGATAATGCTAACTATGTGAATCTTGCCACTGGGAAAGAATGCTCGGCAGTTGCTGTTGAATACAATGGGGATGTGCTCAACAGCCTTAGTCAAATTGATGAGCATCAAACTGTTTCAGCGATGAGACCAGGAAGTGATGTTGAAAACAATTTTGCAAATGAAGATCTTGCTGCAGATCAGAGAGCTGCAAAGAGAGTCCGGAAGCCAACAAAGCGGTATATTGAAGAACTTTCTGAAGCAGAGTCCAAAGAGTACAGTGGCAACAGTGGCCGGTTACTTGCTTCAACTAAAAACATTGGGATTAGATCCATGCCTTCAAAATCTCATGCGAGGCTTGCTAGAAATGCTTCCTTGGAAGGGAGAACTGTTATCACGAGGTTGGATTCCCTAGGGGGATTTGGGATTCAGGTTCCATGTGTTTATCGGGTTCGAAGAAGCCGACCAAGGAAGAATGTCATGGCACTTTTGGTATGTGAAAAGGATATGCTGTTTTTCTATCTCAGCAATATGATATTGGCTTTACATATCCAGATCCCTTAATTTGATATTTGCTTTTGTAACGATCATTTATATGTTCCCTGCTAGCTTTCATATGCTTCTGTAAAAGTGTGCATGTGTCTTGCAGCTCTAGTTTGTTTATTACTTTATTCATCACATTCATTTCTGATGTGAGCATTTTCAACTTGGTAATGACAATAACTTCTAAAATTTCAGAAGCATCACCTGGGAGTTGAATGTGTTGTTACTTCCCACTTTGACACATCTTTTACTGAAAGGGTGCCCACATTTGCTTTATTTGGAACCTATCACATGTGATGCTGGTGTCTTGTAGATGATAGATGATATGATATTGATGCAACCTGAATTGCCTTCTGCAGAAATTCCATCCGAGTGGCACGGGTATGACAGCTACATTTATAAAGAGGGGTCTTGATGTACATGGTTCTCGGATGGGCAATGAGAGTATGAACGAAGTTTTGGAAGCCAAATCTACTCCCGAGCAAACTACTCATCAGGTGAAAAGAGTAAATGATATCTACCACATGAACCATGTTACACCTTATACCTTATTTAGTTGATTGAAACTGAGCTCTATTTGCTTGTTAAACATTCAGTTTGTAGCTGAATCAAATAAAGAGAAATCATCAACCGATCTGGGGCAGAATATGGAGTTAAAATATGTAGATCCAGCAGGAGATACTTCAGATGATAATGTTGTTACAGTGCCAACAGCTAAAGGTGGAACTAGAAGGAAACATCATCGAGCTTGGACTCTTTCGGAGGTTATGAAGCTAGTTGAGGGTGTCTCTAAGTATGGTGCTGGCCGATGGTCAGAGATTAAAAGGCTTGCCTTTGCATCCTATTCGTATAGAACCTCAGTTGATCTCAAGGTGTGCATAGGGTACTTATGTCAGTAAATAACTGGTTAAAAAATGCAACCTTTTTGTTTGATTGAACACAGGAAACTGTACGAGTCTGGGAAGGATAATTTTTGCCGATAAATATTATTTTGCAGGACAAATGGCGGAATCTGTTGAAAGCTAGCTTTGCCCAGACACCTATGGACAAAGGGGTGAGATAGTTTTCTTTCCGATGGTTTTGTGCATACAAAATATTTCGCGTGAATCATCTGCTTTATGCCGATTTCAGTTGATTTAGTTTTGAGTTGAAGTAGTAGTTGAGTTTGCTATACAGTTCTGTGCTTCTATTGATCGATTCTGCTTTATTGTAAGTAGAAAGTTGTAACTTCAGTATGTATATATGTGTGTGTGTGTTACTTACACCTGTTTCATTTTATCCTTGTGGAAGAGACTCTTTTGAAACACCTGGCATGTGTGGTCTCATTAATTCCCATACATTTATGGTTCTGTTGTGTTTGGCGATGCAGGCGAATCCACGGAAGCATCCTTTGATGCCCATTCCAGCACCAATTTTGTTACGTGTGAGAGAGCTTGCCGAGATGCAGGCACAGGCTCCATCACCAAATCTCAGCGCTAGCAAGCTGTCGGCATGTGGTGGCGGTGGCAGTGGCGGAAGTGTAAATGAAACAAAACAAGGAGGATACCTGTAACATTGTAAATAAATAGATTTTAGTTGTCTAAACTAGAAATAATAGACTAATTCTCTGTTCTCTCGACAAAAAGAGGGAAAAAAGATGTCGACGGTTTGGTCTCAACAGGAACAGATAAGAGAAGTATGTGATAACATATGCAGTATTGAATGCTAAGTAGGGGTATTTCTTCTTCCAACCAGGAATGGACGTTTCAGAATTCAAGATATGGAGTAGAAAATTTGGGAACCTGTGAGTTTTACTTGCAAAGCAAGCAAACTATTCAATCTTCCTGTTTCTTAACGATGCGGTAATTAATGACTGTAATGATTGCTTGCTTGCAATTTTACAATGATTCACTTAAACAACTACTAGCTAACCTAAATTAGTAATTGAAGAGTTGGACACAAGCCTTTGTACTTGTAAAAAATATATATATGTATATGATATACGTTAGGGGGCTCGATTGAAAAAGATTACTATTAGGAGTTATGGTCTTTTTCGAAATTTATTTTCATGTTAGGTTTGCTTTGTTTTCAGTAGTGACTTTTTTCAAGCAAGATTTTGAGAATATAATTCCTGTACATTCCTTAAGTTTGTTCAAAAGCTTGTTTTCGAAATGAAGAAGTTTTTACGTTGTATGCTTTTAATTAAACAATTAATTATTTTGAGTGTAAAATTAGTAAATTATAAATATTCTTATACAATTCAAATAATATTTAAATTATATTATATATCATAAAAAAGTTAATATAAGATATTAAGTTATTAACTAGTGTAATTTTTATATATTGTTTAATCTATTAATTATATTGATAATAGGTTAAGTATAACTTTTTCTAAAAGGTGTAACGAAAAATAATTTTATAAATTTTTATGTAAATATTTTTCATTTAATATTCAAAGTCTAAAATAATTCATAAAGTTTATCTTGAACTCTTATTAACTAGAAACATACAATTATGCCGTCACGTAGGATTGAACTACGGACCTTGAGTTTACAAGACAGACGCTCTACCACTGAGCTATAAACCTATAGGGGGGTTTTCGTGGTCACGCTTGTGTCCTTTAATTTCTTTCTTGTTAAGGTGATATTTTATTATGAAAAGGATAATTGATGTGTATTATTTTATTTATTACTTCTTTTAAATCTGGATAGAATAAAATCTTTGAATTTCGAATGAAATTGGATTTCATCTTATCAATTCAGATTGTTGATTTTTTAATTTCATTTGAAAAGTATAGTATTTATTTATTTAGTTTTGGTTGCACTACAGTTTCAAAGCTTCACCTTGATTAATCTGGATCGACCCGGGCCATACACCTGGTTTTGGTAGGTGGATTTTTCAACAGGTATTTTTTGCATACACAAAGAATCGAACGTGAGACATTACTAAATCGATATCAAGCTGCTTAGCACTTAAACCAACCTGTTAGTATAGTATTTATTTTTGTATTATGGAATAAAATAGTTAAGATATTTTACCATGTGAGTGGGTGTGATTCTCAACATTTATTAGATTATGCCTCATCCTGTTAGGTTATTATTTCATTTTAAAGATTTGATATTTTGTTTCCATTAAGTAGGTGTTACTTGATATTTTCGTTTGAAGTTGTGGAATTATTTTCGAAAATATTTGCATTATATAAAAATTTAAAGGACACAAATATCTTCATTGCATAATTAGAAAATTAAATTGATTTTTAATTGAAGTAAATGGTTTGATTGATTGACCCTAGTAAAAGTCCCTTTTAAAAGAAATTAAGAGTAATTGTTCAAGTTTAAATTAAGATCTAATGTCAATAAAATTTGAATAACTATGCCATTTATCATCACATTAATAGTTGGTTGACATTGGATCAGTTAATAAAAATATAAATAGACTTGATAAATAAAAAGTTTGAAAATGATTATTATTTTAGATGAACTGTTAATAAATTGAAGATTAATAATTTTTTTAACAATTATACATTAATTTTTAAATGAAACAGACATACTCCTACGCAGGATTGAACTACGGGCCTTTAGTTTACAAGACTAACGCTCTACCACCAAGTTATAGAGTAGCGGCGGATCCAAAAATTTAAGAAATTATATCCAAAATTTTAGTATTCGTTTTTTTAAAATAATGAGTACGTAGAATTCTTTATTTTTCTTATCACATTAAACTAAATTTAACCAATTTCTCAAAATAATAGAGATGCACTTAGTCCTCTATTGTCTCATGCATCCGCCACTGCTATAGGGGCTGCTACGCTGATTAAGTCACGCTTTTAATTTTTAATTCTTACTTGTTAAGGTGATATTTTAAAATGAAACTTAACGTGTATTATTTTTTTGCTCCTTTTTCTCTATCCCTACTCATAGATGTAAATTTGAATCCATCAAGTGGTCTTAGCGGTAAAAAAAATATTATTCTCCCTAAAATTATAAGTTCAAACAACCGAAATTACGTAAAATTCACAATAATAATATAACCGAAGAAAGTATATATAAAAGGTAATTCTTTTCTTCTTATATTATTATTTTCTGTTCTATTAATATTAGTTAATAATCTCGATTCAATAAGCCTTACTTCCGTGATTAAATTATTGGCGCCGGTCTTACATTTTGTCTTTGTGGAATATGATTGTATCATGGGAGTAGTAGGAAGATCGACCTATTTCAAATATACATTATTATGGTAATGCCATGAAGTTGGGTTAAAAGAAGACAAGTTAAACGACAAGAAATGCTTAAATTTTATTTATTATTTAAAACTATTAAATGACATAAACTTAGTATAAATTTTTAAGAAAAATAAAAATTAATGAAAGATAGATAATTTATCTTAGATTAGATAGAGACGATACTCAGTTTTTTTTATATAAAAATTTTCTAAGCAAAATTGTGTTCATAACGTGTTATGAATCTATATAAATAGAGAACACAATGTAATAATGTACAATATTCTTTTGTTGTATATATCTCATGGGCTTGTGTACCCTTTTATAGGTACCAAAAGTATTTGTTGCAAGAACCTAATTAAAGATTAATGTTATTATACATTAATAATGTAAGTTAAGAAACACTTAAATGAATGTAAACATCCACTTTAATAAATATCATTAATAATAATGACAAAATTATTAACCATAATAAACTTCAAATCAGAAAGACAGATACCTAAACATTAATTTCCATCCTTTAGCCAATTGCCGATTCCCTCGAAAAAAACCAAACACACATAACCTAAGTGAGACCTCTTCAATGATCAAAAACGCAACTTTCCATGACCAAACGAATCTAACCCATTTCTTTTGCCCTATTAATTCTTGTCTAATCAGTACATATTCAAACTGGGTTTTCTTCGACGTTGAATTTTATTTAACACATGAACTTAGTATGCATATCTGTTAATATACAGCTCCTACTTTGATGTTGAATTTTACTTGATAGCAGGTTTTGATGTTCCTGTTTTTGTCTGTTTTCTGGGAAATATATGTCTTCGTCTTCCTCTGATTGGTCCAAATAAAGGCAACGTTTCAATTTGAAGACTTGGTGTGGAGATGTCATTGTCTCTTCGAATTCTTTATTTTACCCATATATATATATATATATAATTACGATCTACTTACTATAAAACTTTTAAATTTTATATGTTTTTTGAATTGTTGGATTAAACTGAGTTTAATGATTTTAAATAGAAGATAATCTAATTCTTTTTTAAAAAAAATAAAATTTAAAAATTTATATCGTGTGAACAGACCCTATATAGGAAAAAGGATAACTGTGTTGTCTGTTTTAAAATTTTTAAATGGGTAAAGTAAATGGAATAAATCATAGAAACAGGGGGAAATGATGTTGAAAGCATGAATCCGATGCAGGAAAAGAAATAATTCTAACCTAAGATAGCGATGCATATGCTACTTTTTTGAGAAAAAAACAACAGATAGAAATGAGAAAATTTACTGTATGAAAAAGTACAAAGAGATTTGCATCTAAACATGATTAGGATTTTCTACTCTTCATCAACGTGCAAAAAAAAGGTAAAGTTTTGCACATATTAAATTATAAATGAAATTCTTCTTTTGACTATCTCGAATCATATAAGAATTAAGTCATACAACTTTAAGAACCATAATATTTGATGTTAAAAATCACTAGTACCTTAGTAAATGATGGATAATATCCATCTCTCTTCTAATCACATATGTGTAGGTACGAAATGGAGATGTGGTCACCTTAAGTCGCCGTTGTTTATTTTTGTTCCAAGTGGTTATCTATCTTTTTGTACGTGTACAAGTCACTGTCATCTCATGTAGGTAGATAAGCATGCGTGGAGAGAGAGAGAGTCCATGGTCATGGCCATGGGGCATCATTTTTCTCCGTAATTATTGTTAGTAGTCATGACATGGCTAAGTTTAGGCCGTTGTCACTGTTCCATTGCTTTCACCACCAAGTAATCATCACGTCAATTTCCCCCCATAAAAACACTGTATTTCCTTCAATCAAACATTACGTTCATTGTTCACCACGACTGCCGACATGTAAAGAATCCATTGTTCGTTGGATTTTCTGTTCATATTAATGCTTTGGAAACTGCCACATAATGGAAAGGGATTTCATTTCTCTTTCGAGCGCCATTGATGCATCCATGCATCCATGCATGCATGCAATTTCCAAAATCCAACGGATTTTTTTTTTGTTCATAAAAGCAGTGTGTTTCGCTGTCTTTTTTTTTTCTTTATTTGAATCAAGGGTAGTTGTCTGTTTCAAACAGCAGCTTTTCTGACAAATTAAGGGTTATGAGTTAGTTGATGGATCGAGAACATGTTCACGCCTTTGCACGAAAATATATGGACAGATTCCGTTCTTCTTCTTTCCCAAAATGAAAAGAAGAGAAAGGTTTCTCAGATTTAACACTGCTTTCTTTCACGTACGCATGGCTGCTGCCACGCGTTGGAATTAGTGCGGTTATAAAAATATTTATTTAGGGTGGACATATATATTAATAAGGACAAAAATTTGTATGATAGGCAAAAATAAAATTTTAGGGTTAACAACTTTAGTAAAATAAACAATTAATATAAAAAAAATCAGATTTCAGGGCATGCACAAATAGAATTTCAAGATGGACACCTTTAATAAAATGAACAACTAACATAAAAAAATACGACTTCTAACGGACATCCGCCAGTGAATTTGGAATAATCACCCAGCCCTCAAACTATAATTTTGACTATACGAGGAGTCGAGAACTCGTCAAGTGACTTCAATGATAAAATAAATAAATGTTGTTCTCTTTAGAGATTTTGAATTTGAGTGATTGTATTTGTAGAGTGTATGTGCGTTATCAATAACTAAAAAAATTATGAATAAATATTATCTTATAATCATCTCAAACTATTAAAAATAATTATTATTCTTAAACCAAATATCGATTATAATAGTAAAAAAATGTTACTCTCTAAATTTTAGGGTTCAAACAATTTTAATTATATGTATATGTAAATTTATATAAATTTAAAACCGAATATAAATATTGTCTTATAATCCTAAAAAAGTATTTTAATTCAATTATATAGATGGGGAAGTGCACATTATCTTGGATAGGATTAAAGAAAATAATGTAATGATCATGAATGGCATGCCAAGATCACCCCTTTCTTGTTTAGTAATTAATCAAAACTCATCATCTAATGTCATCCCCCATGAAGTCATGATGAAAGGTACCCCCTACAAAACAGTAAGCATTTGTTTATTTTATATGCTATAATTTGAATTAATTAAATAATGAATATATCTTTATTTATATTTCTTTGTCTATTTTTAAAATTATATACTTGTGTTCATAAATACTTAACAAACATATTCGTGCATATATTAATGAACATATAATTTTGTTTATCATATTTGTGAATAATTAAAGATTTGTTCATGGATAAATAAAACAAATTGTTCATGAATATTATTAAATGAATATAAGAAAAACACCTTAAAACATATAAACATATATTTTTATATTCATTTATTTAATAATAACTAAACATAAACATTCAGATTAATTTGTCTAACACTATAGTCATTTATAGCTTTAATTGTAATGATATTTAAAATAAGATTATTAGTTGATGCATAGATTATGTAAAATTTACTTTTATACAACATGTTTTTTTTCTTGAATAGTTTGAGGTAATTATAAAGTAGTAGGTGATTAGAATTTTCACAATTAATAACAACGCACACATCATATAGATGTAACTACTAGAATCCATAACCTATAAGGTGAATAACATTCTCTTTAACCACTGAGATCGTTTAATGAATTTATTTACTTTATTACTAAATCCTAAAATTATAAATTATAAATCATAAAGCTTTAAATTCTAAACTAAAATGCCTAAATTCTACATATTAAATAAATATATGTCACTAAAATAAATAGATTTGTGTAAATTAAAATTGTTACGAATGATATATCAAATAATATTTTAAAAATGATATATATATATATATATATATATATTGGTATTTTAATAATATCATTTCATTCGTACGAATAATATTATTGTATAAGTATGTTAATACTTTAGTCTACATTCTTATCATTTTTAGAATTATATGATATATTAACTTTTTTATTATTTTATTAAAATTTATGTTGTACGTAAAGTTGGCGGCTAGCTTTGAAACAAGGCGAATTTTACCCAAAAATCACTCTAATATTAAGAAAACTTTGCCATGCACCTTTTCAACAAATATGCATGATCTAACACTCTTTGGAAGGTAGAGAGAATAAGACGCGTTTGGTGAAATGCGCCTGCTTGCGTGGCCCTAAGGCGCGTTTGATGGGAAGCCCCTACATCAAGTAAGAACCCACATGGAAGGCTTGTTTGGTGGAGCGTGTTTTAGTCCGAAATCACCACCCCTAAGGCGCGCTTTACCCTTCCCGCCTCTTCCCGCCACCAACTCCCTCCAATTGCCCCCCCCTCCCCTCCCCTCCCCTCCCCTCCCCTCTCCTATATAACACCCCTCCACATAATATACAAATCACATCAAAATTTATTCTTCCTATCTTCCACTTTCCAGTATTTTAAGGTTGTTCCACTTTCCAGTATATGAAGGTTCGTTGTTATTTTTTATTCAATAAATTGATTATTATTTTATTATTTCATTATTTAATTGTAAACTATTTGGTTTATATTTATCATTTGCAGTTAAAAACTTGAAGGCAGGATGCTACGATTGGATACCGATCATATTTTGAGTCATTTTATCGATACGGTAAGAATACAAAACTTTATTTTTTTTAGATTTTTTAATATTAGGAAATCGATCATTTATTATTTAAATTGTTGGAATTGGTTTATTAGAATTTATTTAAATAGTTTTTGCAAAACTAGTTCAAAATTTAATGGTTAGAATTTATTTATTAGGAAACTGGTCGAATATTACAAGTTTTTATTCGTAACAACAAGATGAAAACACCGAGGTGTATATGACAATATATATCTATGGTTGGATTTGGTTACTTAGCAAAAAATTGAAAGAGATTGTAAACTTGAACCCACCCTTATTTCTGCCCTAATCGAGAGGTGGAGACTAGAGATACACACGTTCCATTTGCCATGTAGGGAGTGCACCATCACCCTGGAGGATGTTTTAATGCAGTTGGGACTCCCGGTAGATGGAACTGTCATTTGTGTTGTTGCGGATGATGATTAGAGAAATATATGCATGAAGTATTTTGGAAATTGCCCGACATATTTCAACGGTGGCCGAATAACGTTAGTGTTAAAAAGCAATTTTAATGATTTGCGCAAAAATTGTTCCAAGGACAAGAAAAAAACATTTACCTAGGCAAACATATTACAAATCATTGGAGGTATATTAATGCCTGACAAGTCTCGAAACCAGGTCCACTGTATGTGGTTGCGTCATCTCATCGATTTTCAAGTAGCCGACACATAGAGTTGGGTCTCTATAGTGTTGGCATTTTTTGTCTAGAGAAATATGTCAGGCCACGAAATATAATAAAATTGCTATTGGTGGTTGTCTCATACTTCTCCAATCGTGGGCATGGTATCACATGCCTTTTAGTGTCCGATCGTGAATCAACCATTTGTCTTTCTGTTACTATCAAGGTAATTTCAATACTAATTTTTTAAAATGATTTTTTTTATTAAATATGTGGTCAACAAATAGAAAAAATGTTGAATTATGTTTCGATATAACAATATTAAAGGTAAAATATTTTTGGACTTGAATTGAATTTATTCAAAGTTTTAAAAAGGTTTCAAAAATAATTCAAAGTCCATTTAATTTGAAATTGAGCACAAAAATGTTTTGATGAACAGTAATGAACACTACTGATACCATGTGAACAATAATGAACAATATTGATGCTAAAAAACATCGAATGTAAAAGGTGTACCGATGCACTGCTACAGTGTACCGATGCACTCACTGTTCACACAGCCCAACGGTCATAAAATTTGAATTTAATGAAGGGGTATTGATGCACCTTATTAGTGTACCAATACACTATGTTTTTTGAAGCCTATTTTTGTAGAAAAATAATCCCCAAACGGCTCCAAAACATCCCCAACGGCTATATACGACTTCAAACTCATTCCAAGCTATAAATACAAGTTGAGGACACTTGAAGAAGTAAGAGAACAACAATCTAAGCAATCAAACAAAAGAGAAGAAGTTTTTCATTCTCTCTTGTAAATTTTGTTCTTGTGAGCTTAATTTTTGTAAACACCTACCTTTGAGAGGTTTATTTGTTTATTTCTTTTATCATTTTGTAAAGGGGAAAGGTTCTAGCTTAGCCAGTGTAAAATCTAGGGAAAGGTTCTAGTTTATCTCGTGAAAAAATAAGGAGTTGTAAAGGTTATCTCTTTGTCCTTAAAAAGAAAGAACAAACTAGTGACTTTGTTGGAAAATCCTTGGTGAGGAGCTAAGGTAGTGGATGTAGACTTAGTTGAGAAGTCGAACCACTATAAATCGCTATGCAATTCTCTATCTTTCAATCTTCTTACTCCCTAAACACAAAAACCATTCTGACCCCTCTTTGCAAACCGTTCCGGTTATCAATTCGAGCTTCCAAAAATCCCAACAAAAAATCATCGTGATATCCAACAAGAATTACAAAACATCTGATTACTCATTGACTAGAAAGCTGGTATAGATGTACATGTTTTACTTTTAATTTTTTAATTTAATTATCTTTATATAATTTGGATCTCATTTTAATTTTGATAAGAAATATATATTTTTGTTTTAGTTCAAATGGATTCCTTATTTGAACGATGAAATAAAGGCTTGCATCCCACCTGACTTGAGTGGGCAATTGGATGTATGGGTGGCGGTTGTACCTCTTATTTGTTATGTTATTATTGAGTGGCATCCGACTGACCGCGTGCTTCGTCAGTTTGGTTGCACACAATATATTTCTAAAACACCAATGAATCTCGACAATATGCATGACATCAATAGACGGGGTAAAAAAGAGTTTAATTGGTTGGTGAATCATAGAGATTAGATAGCGATGTAGGAGAACCGACATCAGTGCTTGCTCCCTCGACAATATATATTAGAAACTAGTATCATGGTTTCAGATGACTATATTGAATGGTTTAACGCAAATGGGAAACCATTCTTACTTTCAGATAGAGCACGAGGAGGGTAATTCATCGTCGCCGAGTAAAAACGTTCAACGTCAAAACACCATCATCCCCTCACTCGTGGACGAATAACATACACATCCGAGTCGTCCTCAGCTATGTCACAGAAACCATTAGAGAAGCAGCCATCGACACCTGTTTACATGCCAAGCCCGTCGGTTCAAATGACACCACACCACTTTCAGAAACCATCGCCCCACTTGTTTTTGCTAAAGTTGAGTTTCCCCCATAAGATGGCTAATGTTCTTGCAATTGTTTTATATGATTGCAAATCTTTAAGTATGTATTTCAGGAAAAAAAATCTACTGGAATAGTTGAAGTTTAAATAGAAAGAAATGTTCAACTCGGAAGCAAAAGAAAAATATCTTTATTATATTTTAAGTTGTCTATTTCAGTCAACATGTTTCCTCAAGCGATAATGTCGACCTAACTAGTATGATTGAGACATACTACTCTCATTATGTATCTCATGTGGATTTGTTTGTAGAGTTTGATGATGTTCATGATGATGCTTTCAGTTTGAATGTCTGACGAACTAAGAAAAATGAGTTTAGCCACACAAGGATAAAGGATGAAGACTCGGGTTCCAACGCAATTGGGATTGAAACATTATAAAAAAAGTTGTATGTCTATGATTTTATTCACTGTTTAATGTGTATGTCTATGACTTTATTTTCTATTTAAAGTGTTTGTCCATGTTTTTCTGTTCATGTTTAATTTTAATGTAATGTTTATGTTTTATTGTTTTTTATAATAAAAATCTATTAAAATATTATATTAAATTTAATTAGTCCTACTAGCAACAAAATCTATTACAATATTGCTTTCACGATTTTTAAACATGTCATCACATGAGCAATATGTTTGTGGAATCGTTTCGATGTATGAAACTGCAAAAATCTTGGCAATGGTAGAGATAGTGATGTTTCTACAATGGGTATGTTCTTTCTCCTTCATCTTTAGATGCATTGGGTTTAGGCCGTATAACATTTGATATCCTTCTTGCACCCTATATTTTATGTTAAGCAATCGTATATTTAACGCATAAGTTGCTCAATGACACACATAGTAGAGGCTTCTTTCAAGATATGACAACCAACTTCAACATTGGCACAATACTTAACAAAAAAACTCAATTATACATTCCCTAAACAATGCATCTGGATTTTTCGAAACATAATCCTTTCCTAAGAGCATCCATTCATAATGACCCAAAGGTTTCAAGGCATACCGATGAAGAAAAACATTTGAAAATATGAATCTGTAATTCGACGGCAAACAAAAGTCACAACAAGTTAAATGAAGGTTGAGAAAGTCTTCAATAGAATTAGAAGCAGAGCAATGTAAAATCTCAGTATATCATTTGAGAGATAAGCTAATGAATATTTAGATCCCGTTGAAAATGATGGATAAGATAATGAAAATGACATATATGAAATGAAGCAGTGAGGACCACTTGTTATCCTTCAAAATGAAAAACTTGTTGCAGGGGGTGCAATTTCCCTTCTTTCTTTTTTTTTGCAGAGAGTCTCCATCATGTCATGTAAAAATCAAACTTCAATTAATTGACTGCGAAATGCATGAAAATCAGGCAAAAAAAGGAAATACTTGTTGCAAGGGACGTACTTTCCCTTTTTTTTTGTTGAGAATCTCTGTCATTTCATAGTGACACATCCCATCAAACATATATATATCATTGAGGGGAACAGTTCCTCGACTGCCATCATATAAAAAACAAAATTCAATTAATTGACTGAGAAATGCAGAAAAATCAGATAAACTTAATGAAAGGCTCGTTGCAAGGGACACACTTTCCCTTTTTTTTGTAGAGAATCTATGACATGTCATGTAAAAAATAAATTTTTAATTAATTGACTGAGAAATACAGAAAACTCATACAAACTTAATGACAGGCTCGTTGCAGGGGGCGTACTTTCCCCTTTCTTTGCAGAGAATCTCTACCATTTCATAGAAAAATAAAACTTCAATTAATTGATTGAGAAATACAAAAAAATAAGACAAACTTAATGAAATGCTCATTGCAGGAGACACACATCCCTTTTTTTTCTTCAGAGAATCTATTTCATTTCATAGAATTGGAAATTTTATCCTAATATAACTTAACAATTTAAAATAACCATTTTAGCACCATTTCTTAAATATATACCAAACTAGTTCTCTTTCTGATAAAATTACTCAAAGTCGCGTTTCATATAATAAATCCTTTTAAAGGCGTTTTCTTAAATATATACCATGTTAGAATGGTTTCCCCCACCCCTTTTGATATCATCACGTTTTCATCTACAAGGGAGTACTTTTGAACATCTTTATATTGAATTTACTTATTATTAGCTTTATAATATATGCTATTATAATATAATTTATGATAAGAATATTAGTTAAAAACTTAGTATGAATTCATATTATCATTGTTATTTTTAATATGTTAAGAATGTTAGGATAGTTTTTATTATCATATTATGCATGATATATATATACATCAAGGCAGCATACTTATAATGCATTTCATTAGTTTATTTGCATTCATGTTAACTCTTAGGCTTTATACATTATCTTACACATATTAGGAGATGATGTACTTAGCTCATGACCATCATACTTAGCTCACATTACCATAAACAAACATGGCAGCAAGGTATTTAGCTCGTTTTAGCTCAATATCATGAACTTACCTTGTTTCCTTGCACATATAGGTACAATGGAGTGTGATGCACGTTGAGGTAGCTTGGTGAATGATTTGGACGTCATACATAGCTCACAAACAGCTCACAAAGTACAAGGCAGCTCATGGAATGCTAAGGGAAGCTCGGTTCAGCTGGATAAGCTTCAGGCTAGCTAAACTTAGCTAGTTGGACTATTTGAAGCTGATTTGCTAAAAGTGATGACAAAGGTAGCTGAATGTAGCTGAACATGCTGTTATGGAGCTCAAAGGGACTCGGCTAGGAAGATCATTCATAAACAGCCCCATTCTTGCTAGCTAGCTCAACACTCAAGCAAGCTTGGAAGGAGACATATGCACGCCTAAGATGGAACCCATGATCAGCCATCATTCCATGCGCAAGGCTACACCACAAGCATCCTAGAGAGGCCATGTGCACGCCTTGTGACCAGACCACCATGTGATTGGCGTGTGACTCATTTAGGCGCCAAGATGAAGAGTCCTCTTACCATTCGGCCAAGCACTCCTTTCTCTCTAATTTGGCGCCAACTTGAAGGGGTACAAGCACTATTCGGCCAAAGGATATTTTCTTCCATTTAAACCGAACCATCCTCTATTTGTAATTAAATTATGTCATTTTATAGAGGCACAAGGGCTGGCCGAAACCTCTTGTAACCATTCGGCCATATCCTTCCATTTCCTATAAATAAGAAAGCATATTTCATTTGTAACTACACCTTTTATTCAATTAAAGTGAGATTATTCTCTTCTTAAGTCCTGGTGACTTTTTATCGACTTATCAAGTATTTTATACTTGTGGCGTCAACCCCTTCCTTTCATCTTGATACTTCTGGTTCCTAGTTCATATAACTAGTGGGTCAAAGTACTTAACACCATCCCTTGAAGAAACAATATAAAGATTGGGTCTCTGCTCTATATAGCATTGGTTCTTCTTTGAGATCTCTTCAAGATACTATCCTCACAACCATCCTTTTATTTCATCACCATAACTATAGCCTTATCAACTATCTTCCGCTTCCATTACTCATTATTTAAATAGCCTACCAATTCACCCATACGTCTACCACCCTTAACCATTCTATTTTGAGCCATTCACTTTGCAGGTTGTTTTGCTTCCTTCCTAGATCAACAATCATTTGAAAAGGTACAAGTACCTTACATCAAGCGGTAATCAGAGCTTTGGTGGAAGAAGCAACGTGCAACAACAACAAAAAGAAAAATACAAAAAGAAGTGCAAAAGTGAAGTGCAAAGTCAAAGAAAAAGAATAAAAAAAATCAGCAAAGAAAATTGAAGGACTCAAAAATCAAAGCACTCAAAAAGAAGAAAAAGCAAAGAAAAGAAAGAAAAGTTGGAAGTACTCATCAACAATTCTCATCACCAAGCATTTTCAAGTAAGCCTTTAAAATTGATTGTGGTGATAGAAGGTTGTGAAGTGACTTGTGTAAGTAACCCTTTCATTCTCTTCTTTCTAATTTCTAAGCCACCTTTTCAATTATATTTGCTTTCCATTCCTACTAACCATTTGCAGCCGACGCCAAACAAGTTAAATTACTTGATATAGTCTTGAGTAAAAGTTCATTAGAACTTGAGACAAGAGAATCGAGAGGAAAAAGGCTGGAGCGTGTGTGAGATCAGAAGATGACAAGTAAAAGCCATTAAAAGTCCTAGAGTGCAAACACGAGCGGATTGAGTGATATCAAGTTTTTCTTGGAGTGACTCGTTAGGCTTTGTGAGAGTATATTCTGGTAAGGTCTTTTACACATCTTATTCTTTTCTTATTTATTAACCATGTCTCGGAGTTCAGGACGATCCCCAGAAAGAGAATCCCCTAATTTGCAGACTCAAGCCGTTATGCGTGAAATGGCAAGATTGCTGAAATTAGAATTGGAGCCTTTGCAAGATCGTCTGGATCAATTAGAAGTATCTCTAGGCAATCGGAGAATAAATCGCCCTAGAATGGAAGAAGACTTAGAAGAGGAAGAGGCTGAAGTAACATCAGTAGCAAGGAGAGATGTTCATCGAAATCAAAATGACAACTTCAGCAACATTAAAGTGACTATTCCTCCATTTCAAGGACGAACTGATCCAGAAGCCTATCTTGATTGGGTAATCAAAATTGAACACATTTTTGAATGCCAAAACTATACGGAGCAAAAGAAGGTTAGACTTGCTGCTATGGAATTCGTTGACTATGCCTTAGTTTGGTGGGATCAGTTGGTGAGTTCAAGAAGACGAAATGGTGAACGCCCCATCACAACTTGGGAAGAAATGAAGGCTATTATGAGAAAAAGGTTTGTTCCTAATCACTATCACCGAGATCTCTATCATAAGTTACAAAATCTGAAACAAGGAAGCAAGAACGTTGAAGATTATTTCAAGGAGATGGAGATTGCCATGATCCGAGCCAATGTAGATGAAGATAGAGAAGCAACAATGGCAAGGTTCTTATCTGGTCTAAATATTGATATTGCTAACCTTGTTGAACTTCAGCATTATGTAGAAATTGAAGAGATGGTGCATGTGGCCATGAAAATTGAAAGACAACTCAAAAGGAAATCATACACTAGGAGCAGTCCAAATTCGACCACCAAATGGAAGCAAGAACCTATTACCTTCCGGAAACAAACTCCAATCCAACTAAAGGAACGCGCAGAGATACCCAAATCTGCACAAATGGGCGAATCTAGCAAGGGTAAAGAAAAGCAAACCAGCACTTTCGAGAGATCCAGAGATATCAAATGTTTCAAGTGTTTTGGAAAAGGACATGTTGCTAGCCAATGTCCCAACCGAAATTCCATGATGATACTTGACAATGGAGATATTGTATCAGATTCTGATGAGCCTATTTTTGACGAGGAACCTGAAATAATACAAGACGAAGAAAAAGAAAATGCAGATCATGGTGAAATGCTTGTTTCAAAGAGGTGCCTACAATCACAAACATCCCAAGAGGATATTCAAAAACAATATCTTTCATACAAGGTGCCATGTCAAGGATAAGGTTTGCACAATGATCATAGATGGAGGAAGTTGCACAAACGTAGCCAGCACTCTTATGGTTGAAAAACTTGGATTAACAACGTCAAAGCATCCTACTCCGTATAAACTCCAATGGCTCAATGAAGGAGGTGAGTTAAATGTTACCAAACAGGTTCTAATTCCTTTTTCAGTTGGTAGGTACAAGGATGAGGCGCTTTGTGACATTGTCCCTATGCATGCTAGCCACATTTTACTTGGGAGACCATGGCAATATGATAAAAGGGCTATTCATGATTGTTTTCACAATCAATACACTTTTAAGCATGATGGACGCAAGGTGACCTTGATGCCTTTAACGCCCAAAGAAGTGCAACAAGATCAGTTGCATATGAGAAAGAGTGTACAAGCATGGCGCAAAGACAAAACCCCAACAAAGAATGAAGAGGAACAAAACAAGAAACCAAACTTCTTCATAGAGAAACATGATGGTTCAATGCTGAAAAATGAAGGGTCTTCTACGAACAATGGTGATGTTTGGGGCTTAAAGTCACAACTTTTCACCAATGGGTTTAGACTTCAAAAGGTAAGTAACCCTTCATATGAAACCTTTTCTCTTCTCACTTTTCAGGACCAATCACGTAAAAGGTCACTTCCAAAAGGGATATCCTTAGATAAAGATCATTCCCAAAAGGTATCTGTTGGTAAATCATATTCCAAAGAAAGACCTAAAAGGAAATCTTACGAAAAGGTACCTAATGGAAGAACATAAACGTTCAAAGAATACTTTCTATTAGCAAAGATGCGTGAAGCTATGCAAGGACAGAATGAACTCGATTTGAGGACAAATCGCCCTAAAGAAGGGGGGATGATATCATCACGTTTTCATCTACAAAGGGAGTACTTTTGAACATCTTTATATTGAATTTACTTATTATTAGCTTTATAATACATGCTATTATAATATATTTTATGATAAGAATATTAGTTAAAATAACTTAGTATGAATTCATATTACACATTGTTATTTTTAATATGTTAAGAATGTTAGGATAGTTTTATTATCATATTATGCATGATTATTATATATACATCAAGGCAGCATACTTATAATGCATTTCATTAGTTTATTTGCATTCATGTTAACTCTTAGGCTTTATACATTATCTTACACATATTAGGAGATGATGTACTTAGCTCATGACCATCATACTTAGCTCACATTACCATAAACAAACATGGCAGCAAGGTATTTAGCTCGTTTTAGCTCAATATCATGAACTTACCTTGTTTCCTTGCACATATAGGTACAATGGAGTGTGATGCACGTTGAGGTAGCTTGGTGAATGATTTGGACGTCATACATAGCTCACAAACAGCTCACAAAGTACAAGGCAGCTCATGGAATGCTAAGGGAAGCTCGGTTCAGCTGGATAAGCTTCAGGCTAGCTAAACTTAGCTAGTTGGACTATTTGAAGCTGATTTGCTAAAAGTGATGACAAAGGTAGCTGAATGTAGCTGAACATGCTGTTATGGAGCTCAAAGGGACTCGGCTAGGAAGATCATTCATAAACAGCCCCATTCTTGCTAGCTAGCTCAACACTCAAGCAAGCTTGGAAGGAGACATATGCACGCCTAAGATGGAACCCATGATCAGCCATCATTCCATGCGCAAGGCTACACCACAAGCATCCTAGAGAGGCCATGTGCACGCCTTGTGACCAGACCACCATGTGATTGGCGTGTGACTTCATTTAGGCGCCAAGATGAAGAGTCCTCTTACCATTCGGCCAAGCACTCATTTCTCTCTAATTTGGCGCCAACTTGAAGGGGTACAAGCACTATTCGGCCAAAGGATATTTTCTTCCATTTAAACCGAACCATCCTCTCTATTTGTAATTAAATTATGTCATTTTATAGAGGCACAAGGGCTGGCCGAAACCTCTTGTAACCATTCGGCCATATCATTCCATTTCCTATAAATAGGAAAGCATATTTCATTTGTAACTACCTTTTATTCAATTAAAGTGAGATTATTCTCTTCTTAAGTCCTGGTGACTTTTTATCGACTTATCAAGTATTTTATACTTGTGGCGTCAACCCCTTCCTTTCATCTTGATACTTCTGGTTCCTAGTTCATATAACTAGTGGGTCAAAGTACTTAACACCATCCCTTGAAGAAACAATATAAAGATTGGGTCTCTGCTCTATATAGCATTGGTTCTTCTTTGAGATCTCTTCAAGATACTATCCTCACAACCATCCTTTTATTTCATCACCATAACTATAGCCTTATCAACTATCTTCCGCTTCCATTACTCATTATTTAAATAGCCTATCAATTCACCCATACGTCTACCACCCTTAACCATTCTATTTTGAGCCATTCACTTTGCAGGTTGTTTTGCTTCCTTCCTAGATCCACAATCATTTGAAAAGGTACAAGTACCTTACATCACCTTTTTAGGTGATATTTGGATAAAATTGCCCAATTAATTGATTAGGAAATGCTGAAAAATCAGATAAACTTAATGAAAGGCTCGTTGAAGGGGACACGCTTTCCTTTTTTTTCTTGCAGCGAATCTCTGCCATGTCATGTAAAAATCAAACCTAAATTAATTGACTGAGAAATGTAGGAAAATCAGACAAACTTAATGAAATGCTCATTGCAGGGGACGCGTTTCCCTATTTGTTTACAGAGAATCTTTGCCATGTCATATAAAAATCAAACTTCAATTAATTGGTTGAGAAATGAAAGAAAACCAGACAAACTTAATGAAAGGCTCATTACAGGGGACACACTTTCCATTTTTTCCAGAAAATCTCTATAATTTCATTAAAAAAAATCAAAACTTCAATTGATTGACTAAGAAATACATAAAAATAAAACAAACTTAATGAAAGGCTCGTTGCAGGGGATGCGTTTTCCCCTTTTTCTAGAGAATCTTTACCATCTCAGTTGAAATAATTGCCTAAGAGACGAGTTCCAGGGGAAACCATTCCTCTTTTTTTCCAGAAATTCTCTGTCATGTCACAATGTCTCATCAAACATAATTGACGAGAATACTTCATCGACTCTCAATCTCTTAAACTCTTAAATTCTCAAAATCTCGAGCTTTGAAACTATCAAAACATTAAAACTTTCAAACTCTCATCAAAATGGATCATATTTCATCTGTTGTTTATTATGATGGAGAAATTCATGTAAATGAATTCGGGGGGGTTTTCCGATAAGATCATTATATCCTCATTACCTTCAAGAGAAACATCACTATTGAGGAATTGGTAACAAAAATCTCAAAGAAGGTTCGTATTGGAAATACTAGAAGATTGTCTAAACTTTAGTACATATTTTCGACTGAAAATTTTCCTTTAACATATATAGTGTTCGACCTCTTCAGCGATGAAGATGTTGCTATAATGATTGGTTCTTCCAATCAAAATTTAGACTCTCTCTTACAGAAGTGTATGCCATATTTGTTGATGTTCATGCAGTTCGTGGTATGTCATTATTCTCCCACTATGGGTTGCCTCAACTAATTCATCAAGTTGACGTTCCAACTCAAACAATCTGCAATGGTTTCACATCATTAATGGAAAATCCATCTTTTGGTATCATTCCACCAAGTTCAATGGGGAGACATTCATCTTCTAACTTCTTTGGCCTCCATATGGAGATGCCTTCTAGTAGCAATGTGAGACATTCATCTGCTGGTTTCTTCGACATCAATATAGAGATGCCTTCGACACAACACTCTATTTATAACCCATATGGTAACATCCCTTTAAGTTCCATAATAAGCCATTCATCTGCAAGCTTGTTCGACCAAAACATCAGAATCATAGAGGAACCCTCATCTCCACCAGAAGAACCTCTTCATGAGCTAGGAGCGAATGGTGCTGAGAATGTATTATTTATTGAACCTAAATCACCGCAAGTCAACATGAACTTCGATGATGATGCGGACGAAGTTCCTATAAACATAGTTCAATATGAACCTCCAGTACACATGTCCGAAGCTGACTATGACGTAATGTACGAGCCATAATTTTTTGGATATGCCTAATGTTGGAGACTATGGGAGGTATTTACCAGTCAATGATGGTGATTTATATCGTGAAATAGAGTTCACATCTAAAGATGAAGCAATGATGGCAATTAAGAATTACAATATTTGTAATTCAATTCACTCCAAAGTCAACCTATCTACAACCAAAAAAGTATGTATGTTATTGTATCTAATGTGATAATGATTGCAAGTGGATGGTTCATCTTTCAAAGAGGAAGAGAAAGAATAGCATATGGTAACTAGCAAAATACAACGATCCTCATATATATTGTGCACGAGGGATTAACCATGACCATCCAATCTTGGACTCTTACATCATTTGCCAAGCCATTATGCCCATGGTCAAAGCTAGCTCTCACATAGCTATTGCAGTGTTGATTTATACAATACAATCTCAATATGGGTACACTGTCTCCTACAAAAAAACATGGAAGGAAAAATAGAATGTCATTATAAAACTACATGGTGAGTGAGATTTATCTTATAACGAACTACCCAGTTGGTTTAACCTATTGCGAAGACTGAATCCTAGGACAATAATTGAGTTTGAAACTCGTCATGCCTACGAGAATGATTGAGTGCTTCGAGATCGATGTCAATTCTACCATGATTTTTGGACTTACCCACAATACATAAATGTTGTGAAAAACTACAGACTCATAGTCCAAATTGATGGTACATTATTGTATGGAAAATACAAGAAAATTTTATTATTGACAGTTGTCCAAGATGGTAATCGCAACATTCTTTATGTTGTCTTTTCCATTGTTGAAAGAGAAGATACGAAGTATTGGGCTTTTTCTTGAGAAATCTACAGTTACATGTTGATACAAGGGAACACATTTGTGTCATTTCAGATCGAAGAGCTGAGATTAAAGCAGTAATGGACTCTTTGGGTTAAATATGGAAACCCCTACACGTCTAATATCGTCTATGTATCATACATATTGCTGCAAACTATCACGAAAAATACAAAAAGAATGATGAACGATAAGTAATTATACGAATAGGTATGTTAGTTTTTTCAATTTTGTTTATCAATCATTTTCATCTTATCTATTATTATATCACACTAACTAGTACATATGGCGGCTTAGGTTATGAACTCTTACCTCAAAGGTAAGAGGATATGTTTCAAGAATTACGAGGAAAAAATTAACATGAATATAATTACATAAGTGAAATCAATAAAGAAAAGTGGACAAATGCATATGATGGTGGATATCGATATAGACACCTGACAACCAACTTGGCCAAGGCTATCAATTCAACCTTAAAGGATGCGCGTCATTTACCAGTAATTGTTTTGGGTAAAACGACGTATTTTCGTTTGGGTCAGCTTTTTGTCAAGCTCGGGGGTCAAGCTCTTACTTGGATGCAAAATGAACATGTTTATCACCCAAGATTAGTAGCAGATCTACAACAAAAATTTGTAGCACCAAACGAAATGTCGATAATAAGCTTTTATCGTACCTAAGAATTATTTCGTGTTGCATAAATGTCACGACCTCTTCAAGGGATTGAATCTAACTCTTTTAGAGTTAATCTACAAGAGTTGGTTTGACTGTGGTTTTTTTTTCAAGCTTTGAAGTATTCGTACTCCCATGTCATAGCAGTTTGCTCACATTCTCGTCAAGACTATAAGCGTTATGTGGATCCCTTTTATTAACTGTCATAAGTATTCAAGGTATATGAATATGAGTTTCTCCTATAGGTAACGAAAAAGATCCAAATGAGGTTCAAACTTGGCTTTCAATTATACCAGATCCAAACTTATTAAGGGAACCATGTCGATCAAAATCCACTCGAATTTATTGTGATATGGTTATTCGAGAAACGTCAAAAAACACAAAGATGCGGGCATTGCAGAAATCTAGGCTACAATAAGAAAATTTGTTAATTTCTTTATCATCACGTAATTGATTATCACTATTCATGTACTTATATTTTCTAATGGTTCAATTTATGTTATTTCATTTTCTTTTAGCTCCAATTAATGTGATTTTAGTTTATTTATTTGACAAGATGTCCATTTCTTATATATATATATATATATATATATATATATTCAATTTAATGTTTAAGATTCATTATTTTTAATTTAAACCCTAAAACTTAAACAAAAACCCTAATCTATTTAAAAAAACTTAACCCTAAACCACTCCAAAAAAAATATAAATTAGAAATTGAGACCGAAAAAATGTGCTATGAAATACACCTTTAAAAGCGCATCAACCGAGGCGTCGCCTCACCAAAAACACGTCGGAAGGCGTGTCTCACACAGTACGCCTTACCTAAAGAGCGTTTCACCAAACACACTATCTTCTCTCTCCTCCAAGGAGTGTTAAATTGGACATATTTGCTAAAAGGGTACATGACATAAATTTTTTTAATATTAGGGTGATTTTTGCGTAAAAACTCCTTGAAACAAACTGTTTCCCAATAATTTAATATTCTTTGGATCACCAAAAATTCAATCTTTTATACGCATTATATTTTTGTTCTTTCCACTCAAATAACTAAAGATGCATGGCTTGTCCCCTGCCTCCATATATTTTCACTTTTCCTAAAGTTACCCATGTCAAAAGTACATTCCATCCAATCTGTCATGGGCATATGGGTCATTTTAGCAATCAAAAGTGTGTTACCCCACACGTGCATATGGGTAATCGAGTGCTATGCAGAAGGAAGGGAAAAAGTTTAAAGGTCCATTTAACTATTTACTCAATTAATTGAAATACATTTTTGATTAATTATATTTACTGATAAACTAGACTGAGAAAATTTTTATAGTCGATAATAAAATGGTAATCGAGTTTGATTGCTTTAAAGTCATTCATGTTTATTTGTTTTTTTAGAATTCTTTTAGTTTATTGATATGTATATACACTTGGTAGATGTAATTGTTTAAATTTACTTTTACTTTTTTAAAAAATATTATTATTTTTATAATATTTAAGTAACTATATTTATAAAATATATGTATATTATTAATAAATTAAATTTATTATAATAATTATTTTATAATTGTATTAGATTATCATAAAAAATAACGCTTCACATTTTTCTCACGTTTAAGAGGTGTTAAAGATTATACGAACCAACTTATCTCCGTAGTTAAATGAATCATTGTTGTTCTTAGAGATCACGAGTTTGAGCATCAGCTACTACAACAAGGTGATTGAGCATTCATTGTCAAATGATCGATAGTATTTAAAACAAATACTACTTTATAATCACTTTATTTTAATAAAAAAATTATTACAGATATTTTTAATTTTTTATAATTAGCGTATCTTATGGGGATATGTGAAAAAAGGCTTACACGTGTGCATGCGTGACAGCTTTTATACATGCTGCCCACCACTTCACGTGCGTCTAAAGTAAGTTTTGGAAGATGCAATGAAGAAAAATTAAACTTACCCAAAAAAACATGAAATCAAATTGGTGTAAAAGCAATGTGTTTAAATTATTTATAATACATATCCTCTAAAATAACTTTTATAATATATCGCAAGAACCGAGTGGTGTCTATGATAAAAGAATGATTATCATTTTTTGAGATTTAAGTTCGAACACTGAGAACATTAGAAGTGTAAGCATTCAATGTTAAAAGATTGAAAAGTATTTAAAAACAAATACTGCATTGTACTTACTTTAAATTAATAAAAAATTATAATACATTAGCAAAATATATTCACTAATTCAGCTTCAAACTTTCTAAATAACCTAATTAATATAATAATATCGAATTTAAAGCCAACATAAGCCCTATGAATATTGAATATTTAATTTTTCAAAGAAGATCTTAGATCTTTGATTAAATAGTCAAATAGCATTATAATGGTGTGTTGAACTACAAAGAGAAAGTAGTAATTAATATTCTTTGAAAATATATATAAAAAATAGACGGCCACTATTAATTTATTTTTATTTATTAAATTATTGTTATTTTCTCAATTTCATAAACAAATTAGAGCCTATTACCTGTAGCACTTTTGACTCTAGGATAGATTTATAGCCTTTTCCTTTAGGCCTTTGCTAACCCCTAAAGTATGCCTTAAAATATATATACCAATTAATTAATTAAGTATATGTTATGATAACTTAATTAAGATATCCAAGTACTGTTAAGATTTAGTGGTCCTCTTAAGTGTATCTTAAAAATCTTGCTTTCCTTTTTAATATTTTGGACAGTTAATCATTTGCTATTACTACTAAAAACCCATTTGCTTTAAATTCATTTTTAATTTTATTTTGAAGTTGAATGAACAAATTGAAGTATAGGATTAAATCTCAAATTTAAATATAATGAAGGACCAAAATCATAATTTAATCTTTCTTTGTGATCTTGTCTTACTCAAATCAAATGGTCAAACTGAAGCAAATATTAGTATCAAACCATAATTATTTTTTTATGTAAACCCCCAAATTGTTTAGATATTACAGAATTAAACCTTTAGCAATGGCTCGATTAGTATCAAAATGGGTTGTTTCATACACGGGCAATTCTTCTAAATACCTTTCATTACCGATGGCCGACAGGTTGTCCAATTCGAACAGATCGGAGCTTGCGTAACTAGCTGCGTCGTCTTCACCGTCTTCGTCGCCGCCGCCGACGGCGGTAGCACCTCTCATATCGAACTCTTCGATCGTCTGCTTCCGGTAGCTGTTTAAAAGCTCCCTAGCAGCTTCTGCAACCCTACGGTTTTCTTCGATAAAGCGGTACTCAATCTCTTTGCTCGTGACTGGTTTTCTCATGGAAGTTTGAACCCTTTGAAGTTCATTTTCATGGAGGATTTTAAGTTCTCCACACGGCCTCGAATCCTCGTCAAGAATGACGCTGACCGGACAAAACCGAACCGATCTCTCTGTCCTCGTCCCGATATTCGCTTTGGTCGTCGATAGACATGATCTAGAAAACGAGGAAGCTGAAGAACATGCTGATGTCGTTTGCTCCGACATTGACTTCTTCTTCGGATTCTTCGGACTCCCCGAAGTGAACAACGAGTTAATGAAGCTTGCGAGCTTACCGCCTGGAGATATCGGTTGTTTAACCTTTTTGAGGTCACTGTAAATCTTCATGGACTTGGATTTGTTTTTATGAACCCTCCACCTTCATGCTTGGCTGCCTTTGGCGTTGAAACACCGCCATGAACATTTTTTCCGAGCACTTCCGGTTTAGGCACCGGAAAAATACTGGTTTTAGTCGGTTTAAGTTTTGACCTGTGGCAATGAGACGTCGTCGACGACGGCAAAAATAACCTTGTCTTCGCACTGTAAAATGAGTCCGACTCGGACGACGAAAACCTGCCGCCGCAGCTCGAATTGGAGGACGTGGAGCTCGAATTCAAAACATCGAATCAATCCCAAATACCTTAATTTCACCGCCGCCACTGTTGATAACTTGTTTCTTTTGCATCCATTTCTCGATCATGCAAGCACGTCGAACGCTGTTATTCAAATCTTCTTGTTTCAGTGAAGTACTGTTTTGCTTCTTCTTCCTCATGACGGTCTTGTCTCTGTGAGAAATCAGTTCTTCGTCCCGATTAGTACCGTTCGATTCATCGATGGAACGATATATAGCGTCGAGAAGAGACGAAGAGAAAGATGGGTTTTCTCTCCTGATTTGATGCATATTATTTGGTGAAAAACAAGACAAAAAACAAAACAGTGGGAATCGAATAATGGTGTTTGGTCTTTATTGTCTGATTCGAAGAGTATTGGGGTCAAAAGCTGGGAACAAGTAGTGAAAGACAGAGATTAATGGCAGCGGCAACCATGATTAATTACGTGAAAGAAACAAAGAGACAACAACTGTTTGGGAAAGAAGAAAGCCGACATTTTTATTGATGGGTTAATCTTGGTGGCTTCCAGAGAAGGAGAGAGAAAATAAAAGTGTAATGAAAGCCAAAAGCCACGCCTGAAGACCGGAGAGAAACAGAGAAGATGATTTGAGAGACAGCGGTAAGAGTGGTATACACACACACACACACACATATATATATATATATATATATATATATATATATATATATATATATATATATATATATATATTCCGATTACAGCTTTTTATTCAGAGTATAAATTTTTCATAAAAATCATTTTATCTCTTATTATTTAATTTTAAACATCATTTTTTATTAATAATTAAAAAACATGTAAAATTTAAAAAATTTCGTGCCCCTGTCCTCTTTCTTTTTGGAATTTAGTATATTTATTTTCTAAATAAAAAATTTACATCTAATGGTTGTCCTCGTTATAACTATGTTGTTTAATTCATATATATTATAATGTTATTTTTTTATTATAGGACTTTTAAATTAGCATTTTTTTTTAAAAAATATGGTACTAATAAATTTAATAAAAATATTAATAAATATTTTAACATTTAAATAATAAGAACAGGAATAAATTCTAAATGCATTAGTAATATTAGGAATTGGAGCATGTTTCGACCCTACGATTTTGGTTTTATGAAATTTTAAAATTTAAAAAGTGAAGACATTAAATTTTTAGAAAATAAAAGTCGGATTAAATTCTTGGAAATAAAAATAGGGGATTGAATTCTTAAAAATAAAGGTAGGACTAACTTTTAAACGTAGAAATATACAAAGAGTTGCAGTAAATTTTAATCATATAATGTTTATAATTCCAATTTTAAAACTAATTAGATTGAAATTTTTAAAAATAGGTTAATCAAAAATTTATTTGGGTCTATAGTGGCTTCGGCCTTTTATGGCATATATTGGTGCACAGACCCTTTTTTTCTATATTTTCAGAAAAATAGAATTAGTATATGATTTATTCGAAGCTGCCACCGTATGAAAATGATACATAATTATTTTCGTATAGGAAGAATGACTGCTGTTCTACCTCATGGATGGATAGATAAATGTTTAGATTTTTGTGGTTATTTTTTAACAAGAATTGTTGAATATCCAATCCGTCTCTTTATGGTCCCTAATTTCACATGATTTAGGGAAGTTAAGGGAGACATATGTTGAAAGAAACTTTGTATAGGAAAATAGGAACAAGTGAAAAGAATTAAAGAGGCAAATGGAGATTAGCAAGATCACGAGTTGTTCTATGTTGGACAGTAATATTATAATATTAGCGTGATCATCGGGCAATATAATTTAATCCTTTTCTATTACTATGATTATGTGCTGAAAACCCATCCTTTTGCAGCAAATCAGCAGTATAATTATGCATGCACTCCATATGCTGAACAGTGGATTATGCATTAATGTAATTAAAATCATTATCCACAAAGATATCACCATGAGCCATCAACATGGAATATACTTGATAACGATGTGGTTTCAATGTTACATATAATATATGGTATACAAATATTGTTGTTGAGATGAGAAATAGATAGCCCATATTGACATTTCAAATCTCAACAATATTTCTAATTAACTTTGATATATTAGAGAAGTAGAAATCGAGTATAATGATTCACACTGATAAGGTATTTATTTGCTTTAATTTGTTAAAATTTTATATTTTTATTTGCATCTCGATGGTTAAAAATGATATGAACACTTGTATTTCAAAATTAGTTCTAATATACATTCCATCTACGATTCATAATTTATCTATAGGACTGGCATCTCGCATCCTAGTAAAGTCCCACAATCCTCGATGACACATTACTAATACTTTTTTAATGTCATCTTTCTTAACTATTGAGTAATCTCGGTGGTTAAAGGAAGTATTGTTCTCCATTGAGGTCATAAATTCGAGCAGTTGCGTCTGTAAGGTGTATATACGTTGTCCATTGTTAAGAAGAATTATGAACAAATATTATTTTGTAATCATCTCCTACCATTAAAAAATAAGATATTATCTATTTCAATACATTGAACTCATAACTTTGTCCATAAAATTTACTTTACAAGTAAAATTTGTATAAAATTATTGTGCCTAATAAAGACCCAAATGATATTTATATATAAACATTCATCATATATGCATGTATCATACAATATAGCAGAGCTGAAGCACATTCATAGGCGTATAGTAATAACGAATTAGTGCATGCCTACTTTCCTAGATGGTGGCAATAAACCTTGGACAGAGATCTTTTCCCCTAAGAGTGCCCATCTCTGCATCTTAAAAAATGCTTCAGCACAATTTCGGTGTGTCTTAGGACGAAGAATTTAGACGTGATAATATCGAATGAGAAGATAGAAAAATTATTAATCGGATGATTAAGACTCAAATTAAGAAAATCAATGATACTTTCAGTAAGAAACATTGGGGGTTCAAGGTGGTGTTCTTGTGGTATACATGGACCATATATGCACTAGGTGCTGGAGAGCATGTAGAGATTCCTTTCTCATCATGAACAGGGGGGACTAATTCCTTCTATTTTTCAGTCAATGCTCAACTTACTCAAAGTTCCTCTCCAATATTCCCCCCCCCCCCCAAATTCTACCCTCCACCCATTTAGATGTGTCCTTAGATCAGGATAAATCTGCCAATTCTGACCCAAACTCAAACATCTGCCCTAATTCAATTAGATCATAAAAGTCAACTTGAACTCATCCAACTCGAACCCAAGATGGCCCTCAGCTAAAACTACTCTCAATCCAACCAAATGACTCGAACCCAAAATGACCCTAAGCTAAAACTACTCTTAATCCCACCAAATGACTTAAAAACCCAAAATGAAATTTCATTAAAGCAAAGGCACCAAGAGAGAATCTGATCTGAATGATGCAGCATGCAAAACCCTTTCGATGATAATACTTCCTATTACCACCACCAATAGTAATAATAAACAAAAGGATGAATAAAACAAAGGCACAAATATGGATCTACGACTTGAGTGGTACGTTACACGTTAACAAATTATGAACATCATAGTAAAGCTTAGGTGAATGACCACAGTCGGTTGTAACAAGTTATAACTAGAATTCTGATTTTTCCATTTAATCAAGATTAGGCTAGACAGCATATCAATGGCTTAGAGAAATTAAGAGGGAGTTGGAAGACATTAAACACCATTACGCATTGAATTAAAAAGATTGTGGGTTATTGCACAAAGAAATTTTAAAACTTCCTATATAGCTACTTCACTCCCTTTACAAGAGAGAGTTAGCTTGATACCATTCAGAAGTTCGATGACCAGCTAAGATGACCCAATTGAGGCTGTTGGTAAGCACCTACTTGAGCCCCGGGAGCAGCTGGAGCAACCCCGAAACCAACATTGGCACCCATTGCAGGGTTTAGATGATGCGGGTTTGCCATTGTGCCAGGCTGTGGAGAAGGATGGTACAACCCCGAGAATTGCATGTGAGAAGATTGTGGAGCAGCAGCATTAAAAGAAGCATGGCCTGTGGGAGATGGCATATAACCGTGTGGTGTTTGTGGCATATTGTAGTATGCAGCAGATTGAATGTTCGGTAGATCCCTCGGGTTCTGCATCCAGAGATCTGATGTGTCGGCCTATATAATAGCATTATGCGGTTAGCAAACAGATAATGACGATCAAACTACCCAAGTGAAATATATAAGCAAAAATTTATCATAAATTGATCGATAAAGAAAGTCGATGCTCATCGCCTCATCCATAAGCAAATATATCATTACTTGTCAAATTATATCTTTATCATAATTCACATATGACAGGGGTACTCATTCATTGCAGCTCCTCATGTATCAATAACCACGGGTGCATTACGGGAAAAAAAGAGAGCCAAATCCATAGTTGTCAGAGCCAACTCAATAAATAGTGTTGAAGTAAACCTATGGTCAGCTATTTCAGGGCTAACTACTCTGATTTTGATATTTAATTCAGACGCAAATATCAGTCACTTGGAGACTTGAATCAGGCATATTCTAGCAATTTATCTTCATAATGTGCATTACTTTAATCAAAGATGGGAACTTTCTTTGAGTAGATAACTAGACACCATGTGCCTCTGGCAGACAAACTACACCATGAACCCAAACCCAGGTGGAACAGAAATTAAAGAACACTCAAATCTCAGAAACTAAGGCCCCGAATTTTTGTTTATTGGTAGCCAATACTCTAATGTTATTAGAGTGAAGAACAATTATTTACCTGTTGATTTTGAACATAGATATTGCCATCTTTATACTTGCTCCGAGATAAATCTTCAAGACCTGTTGCACTCCCAACTACGCCAGGAGCATTGATTGCATACCCAGATGGACTGGTAAAATTTCCAAATCCAGTAGGAGTGCCTGCAGGGACTGGTTTGAACTGTTGTAACCCATACTTGACGCCATTTGCACCAATATGAGTGCTACCGCCTGGCATGAGCAAGTAGCTGCTGCCATTTGATGGATGTGGAAAAGCAGGATTACTGGAATAGCCAGGCATCGCCATCTGTGGCATATAAATTGGGGAGACAAATTGACGATACGGCATAAGATTAGCAAAATGGGGCATGTGAACTTGAGGATACATCTGCGCTACTGGAGGTTGCTGCTGCTGCACCATTGGTATCGTCGATGCAGGGGTGTTGGCAGCATGCATACTTATGGCCTAAGTACCATTGAAAATTTTCATCAATTCAAGTGATTAAAACAGAGCCTTTTTGGGAATGAATTCTACTATATGCATGTTAATGGCACTAACCTCCTGAGGAGATAGTAGACCCAACCCCATTGCAGTTTCATCTACTGAGGGTCTAAAATATGGCAAATCGTAACCAGTTTGGGGATCATATGCCTGCTATCAACCCAACAGCATAATAGAAAATTACATTGCAAGGACCAATGAAGAAAAGGCTAATTATTCCCAAATTCAAAGTTACTTTACATCAGTTTCAGTAACATATAAAGTTCACAAATACTCATTCGGGTTATGACAGAAGTCACTATTTAGTGTTTACAGGATTATGCTTACCGGAAAACCAGGTAATTCAGGAGGATCTTGCTGCTGTTGTGACTCCGAAGGTGCATATGGTTGACTGTTATCCTGAACCGTTCCAATATCGACATAACTGCCAAGATTCTGGGGGCTTGGAGCATCCTTCTTATCAGACATTTGATGCTCGGATGCAGTACCAGATGGTGGAGAGTCAGAACCAGAATTTCTAAGTTGATCATCTAAAATGCTAATGGGCTTGCCAGCAGCAGCGTCATCACTGGAAGTATCCGGAGGAGACACAGGCAAACTGTTTAGAGAAATACAAGTAGAACATCATCAGAGAATGGGTCAGGACACAAGAATGAAATTCGAACCGAAGACTCAACTGTAATGTAATTATTTGGGAGAAAAGGAAAACCTTGCAGCAGATTCTCCATTTGAGTCTTCTGCAACACCAGTGGCATCAAAACCAGGAATAAAATTCCTTGAAGAATCGTGTTCCACCCCAAAGCTGCCGAAGGTAAGTCGATGGCGATCATTCTCTGGGACACGAATGTGTTGTGCTATGATGACATTCTCATTTTCATGGGTACTAACTTGAGAAAACTTCTCTTGCAATTTATCAGTTTCAGAATCCAAGTCCTTGGCATCATCAGCTGGAGGTGAAGCAGACTTCTTTGGTGTTCCATAACTACAGGATTATTAACACTTGACTTCTGGCTTGATTTTGGTTTCCACTCTTTGTAATGATGGTTAGCTGCATCAAATATGAATGATAACTCTCACATAAACTTCAGAAATAAATTAAAATCAAGTACTATAATAGCTACAACCTACTGACAGCTATTTGCTTAAAAAATAGTTTAAAGCAAATACCAACTACATCAATGGAGATGTACATTACTAGAATAAAAAAGCTTCTAAGGTACATCAACGATGCATGGACACTTGATATAATTCTATCACTGGTGTGCCATCTCTTGCACCCTCGGATATTTAATTTTGGCATACATAGATGTTCCTCAGGCTTTCAAGAAGCCTAAAAATTAAGTGAAAAGAAAGAGAACCTTTTTGATGAACTAAAACCTGTTGATGTTGCCTGCTCCTATACGGATTGCTCACAAATGACCTACTACCGGATATAGCAGATTCAGCTGCACTACGATGACTATCCCGGACCTCTCGGTCTGCTCTGTAAACTGTAGGAAAAGGTTGAAATGCCTCTGATGAACCGTTCCTTCCTACAATTGAATTCGAAAGAGTATTTCTTCCAGATGAATCTTTGCCAGCATCTTTGGGAGGATGACGGCGAACACCAACAACCCCAACTTCACGCTTGATAGCTCCAACAGCACCAGATGATCTGGAATCAGGAGAAGGCACATGGACAGGATCTGCAGATGACGAATAAACCCCAACAATTGAACTACTCGATGATTGAGTGCCAGAATTTGCTTGAAAGTTATTGGGCTTCACTTTCTGTGACTGCAAAGCAGCATTATGAATAAAACTCCGCTTTTCCTCTGATATTTCTTTCCTAGAAACACCACCTGAATTTGCATCTCGGGATTGCCTGGCATGTGAACTGGATGGTGTGCTAGAAGTTTGGGATGAACTTTGAGAACTAAGAGGTCTCTGATTGTTTGGAGTTCCAGTTGAACTGCACAATGGTAATAAAAGGGGAATACTCAGTGTGCACTATTTCACAAGAACTATAATATCAGTAAATACATGCAAAGGGAACAAGAGAATAAATCAAGATTAGTGCAACAAGCAAACAGAAATAAATAACTACCAAATAGCATACCCCTTTTCAGGAACATTCTTGGGCACTTGTTCATTTAAAGAAGTTGAGCATTGTGACAAAGGAGGCTTCATATCTTTATTTGCATTTTGATTGACTCTGTTGTCCCTTATAACACGAAACTCTCTATTGACTCCTACATTACCAGGCAAAACAGTCCGAGTATAGCCTCCTCTTCGAGTACCACGTTCAGGATATGTACAAAATCTCATCCCTTGATCACCATTCTCAGAAAACTTTCTAGCATCCATGGAACCTTGGTGCTCAATGCTCTATCATAACGAAACAACAGTTCAGAGAAACTTTATACATTAACCCCTCTAGAGGTTCACATTTCAAGATGCAACAAATAATATTGAAGGCATTAAGCAATTGTTTCAATCTCTGAGGATACAAATTCAATCATATGCTTAAATATTATAGACAAATTAATAGCAGAACAACATTGAACACCTAAGACTTCAAAAAAGAAGGAAGCACCCATCAAATACAGAGACTCTTTGCAAATCTACAGCCAAAGCTTAAGATATACAACATTGTGAACATGGCTCTCTTGCTAAAAAACACAAATTAACACAGAAAAATTTTGCCAAAAATGATATTAAGATGATATATAAGATTATACCTCTTTCTTCCGATCTCTTTTTCTCCTTACCACATGAAATGTATCTGAGAAGAAACAATTAGACTGTATGTAAATAAGAAACATTCATAAAAGTGAATGTGAAATTTTACCTAAACAAATATATACGATGAAAAAAAGGATGAATTGTACAAGCAATCTAGTTGTGCTGTTCAACAAGGACCGAAATGCCATTTTCATAACATACAAAAGGATATGCTGCTTACTTTCCAAGAGTTGAAATCACTTATAAATGTTATAACACAGTACAGAAATTACCATAACATGATACTTCTGTTTGCTCTTTGGCCACGGGATTCAACCAACCTTGATAAACCTAGATTATGATTCCTAGTTACACTAATAAATCTAACACCGTACTACCCTCTTCCCCAATGTCTATGGGACCAAACGAAGATCATGAAACAACCTATAGATTGTTTATCAGTATGCTCAAAACTCAATTTGAAGATAAAATACACCTGATAAAAGAAAAAAGATGAATTAATTCACAACTTCCAGACTCAGAAACTGTACCTACAATACCACCAAAGCAAAGCAAAAGACTAAAAGAAGTATCAAAAAACAAGCAAAAACGACATTCAAGCACGCCAAAACAATGATCAACTTTCACACACCAAAACAACACAAAGTAAAACAACCCGATTCCCTAAAACACGATAAATTCCTTAAAAACAAAGCCCAAAAGTAAGTGCAGCAAGAACTAGACCAATCTTTGACCTCAAAGTCCAGGCAAAAACTACGAAAGCAAACAAAACCCATTTACAAAACACAAAAAAGAAAGGGGAAAAAACAAAAGAAGGGGACAAAAAGGGTAACCTTGATGAAGCAACTTTTGGGCAGTTTCATTAGGATCCATGTTGGCCTCTTTCAAGGCAACGTAGATATCATCATCAGAGTGATTACCGACTATTTCCTTGATCGACTGTATTGTCTTGCTCACTCGCGCTGAGATATGCCCTTCGGTTCTTGCCCCACCGACCATCTCTCTGTTTCAAAATACTGCAAAAAAAAACAAAGAAAAGACAAAGAATATCTCACTTCCCACACTACTATCTCATTTAAAAAATAAAACCCAGTTCGATAATCCAAGTTCTATTCAGATTATCAATAGGGTTTCTTCGATTCTTTGGTGTTTAAGCAGTTTTTTTTGCATATATTATTACTATGAAAACCCTTTGAAAGAGTAAAACTAGGGTTTGCTATGAGTGAAGAACGGCTTTAATAAAAGGAAGAAGAGGAAAAAGAGAGTTGGCACCGATGGTTTTAAAATCTTTCCCCAATTCCTAATCTGTGCTCAGCTCAGCCAATGACTGATTTGTCCCTTTGATATGTCGTACAGATTATAAAGAGTTGCATCCATGAATTTTGAATTTATACCATCATTAGAATATCCCCTCCTCCTAAAACCCGATTACATTTTAAACAACTTCGGTCTAAAATTTTAGTTATGAAATATGCTCAGTCAAGAAGAGGATGACGATTTTTTTTTTAAATATGATTAAATATAAAGTAATATATGTTTAAATTTAATTTTTAATTTTTTACATTAAGCGTTCACATTTTTTATATTTATAATGTTTGAACACGAGTCATCAAGAAAAAATAACAATTCTTTTACCACAAAAGCTACTTGATTCTTACAATAACGAGTTATCTTGAATACTAACAATATTAGATATTTTAAACATTCTTTTGATTTTTATAAATTTATACATAAACATTAAATTATGCGTTTATTCCTATGGTTATATAATCTTTCTCTTTAACCTTGATGCAAGACTTCGGTCTTATTACTGAGAAGGGCAGTAAACCATGATTATATATTAGTATTTAAAGTTAGTTTCCTTTTTTTTAAAAATAATTTATTGAATTATTATAAAATAATTGTGTGATATTATAATCAATTGTTAAAATTTTAAAAAATTTAATAATTAATTTATAATATTTTTATGAAATTTAATGATCATTTTGTACTCGATTGAAAAAATAATGATCATTTGAAGGTAGTTTAGTAACTTTTTTATGTATTTTATCTTACTTTTTTCATGATTTTAAAATTACCAAAAAGGGATTGGAAATTTTGGGGGTCTATGTAAGATTTTCTTCTCTAAATTAAAAAATATATATTAATAAAGTATTATTGTATAAATATAGGGACTTGTAATTTCTAAAGTGTACAAAAACGGTACATTTGCATCTTTCGTATGCAAAGGGGGCAAAAGGCCCAAGGCCTCAACCCTCGCCATGTTTGGAGAAGTCTTAAATCTCGGAGAGGATGAAGTGTGGGCTGACCACTGACCATTTTTGTCTTATACGTGAAGAAACTATTCTTCATATCGTAAGAGACTGTCCGTCGACCCACAGGCCACATGATCTGGGATCATCTTCTTCCCAACAACTCCAAGCTAAGTTTTTTCCCCTTACCTCTTTTTGATTGGTTGGCTACTAATCTCTCTCATAATGTAGGATTGAACCAAAAAACATTTCACTGGAGGCATTTGTTTGGAATCTTAGTCTGACACTTACGGAAGCAACGCAATGCTTTTGTTTTCAATGGTCAGGTTCATTCAATTAAGGAGACCATAAGCTTGGCTTGAAGCTAGGCACAAGCCATCAAAGAAGCCCCCAGGAAGCAACCCCAGAATGACAGACCACTGACTAACAAACAACATGGCGTCCTCCTATCATTGGCTTGGTTAAACTCAATACGGACGGAGCTGTTCAGCACACAACTATGATAGCGGCTAGTGGAGGTCCGTTGCGTCATGCGTGATAGTAATGGCTCTTGGATCTTAGGTTAATGCCGGAATACCGGATGTTGCAGTGCACATGACGCTGAGCTTTGGTTTGTTCTCGATGGTCTTATGATCGCCTGGAACCAAGGATTTAGAAAACATTGAAGTTGATACTGACAACCAAAATTTAGTCAAAAACTTTAAACGCTCGTCCCAAGCTGCATGAACTAACCACTATTCGACGCATTCGTCGCGTGCTAGAGCTTCAGTGGACTGTCAAAATATCCCATATTAACCGAGATGCAAACATTTCTGCCGATAACATTGCCCACCACGATATAAAGGGTTGTTTGGGTCTCAATGTTCATCACCAGCCCCCGAGAAGACTTCAAAACATTTTGAACGTTGATGCTTCTGCTTTCAATAATCGAAATACTCACCGCTAGCCCAGTGTTGCCTTATAACCAAAAAAAATTAATATGTTTTTAATAATCTTTAATATTTTAATGATTAAAGCATTATAAATGGTTAAAACCTTTATTTTTATAAATTTAATGATCAAAATTTAACACTTATGAAACTAAAGTTGCCATTTCAGGAGTTTGTCCAAGATTTTATTGCAGAAAACAATTTGGTGAACCTTGGCAGAACACGACAAATACCAACTCAACAAAAAATATATTGAATAAAATATTTGAAACCAAACTTGAAAAGCAACAATGGGAGCTACTATTTTGAAGTGGCTGAAGCGACGCTGCGGGCGCTGGTGCGGACGGTGGCGGAGGAGGAGAGCTGATGGTGGTGACCGGTGAGTAAGTAACAGAACTTGAAAAGTTAATTCCTCTCCTCCCCCTTCTCCTTCTTTAAAATGGGGCTTTCAGAAGATATGTAAACAATGTTATCCAAGCTGATGTTTGCCTTGTTGGGTTTATTATAAAAAACAAAAAGATCCAAAACTGAAAAGAAGTGAGCGTTTCCTCTTTTGAAACAGAGGGACAAAGTTTTCTATTTATTTTGTTCGGAAGGAGAGGAAAAGGAGACATGCACAAAATTCAAGCTTAGTAAGATAGAACACTGCTCACTAGCGTTGTTTCTCATCCATTTTGTCAAAATCCCAAAGGTATATCACTTTTCTTCCTCTCCCTTTGTTTTTTTTTTTACTTCGTTTATGTAGTACTTCTTATCTATGTATGTATCTTTCTATATATGCTTAGAATGATTTTGTTGTGCCTATAAGGTTATAAGGCTTTGAAATTGATTGGATTTTGAGCATGGGACGGTGGGATGGAATCCATAGCTGATTGATGGGTTCTTATTTTTTTTATTTTGGTTCAACTTTGAGCTCTTTATTGGGAATTGAAGTTGTGGGATTTGCATGCATGGAAAAGCTTTTGAATTAGTGATTTTTGTTGACTTATTTGAGCAAGAATCCATTTTACTTTCTCTGCCTTTATGTTATTAGGAGTAAATTATTGGTAATATTTGGTATTTTTGTATCAAACAATTCCCTTACTGGTTTTCAATAGTCTCCTCAGTCATCACCCTTCTCCCACCACCCTTTAGATTAGCTGAGTATATATGCTAATGATTTAAAGTTGCTGCATTGAGATGTTTGAAATTGGAATGGTTTCATTCATCTCTTACTCTTCATTTTAAATCTGATCATTGCCCGATTTATTTGGCGTTAACGAAAAGGCATTACTACTTACTAGTAATACACGTAGCACTTGCTAAAGTGCATATTTGTATGGATATCAATATGTCACACGCTTCTTTGTTTGTTACTACTCGTTGATTCGAATCTAAAATCTAAATAGAAAATGTCTCAAAAGCTGATAATAGGAATATATTACATCCCTCCAATTTTGGATTGAAAATTTGAAGGGCTTTTTTTGTTAATAATCTTCTAAAAATCTAATTCATAGGATATATTAGTTCGATATCTGAATTCTTTTTCTTTAGAAAAATCCGAAATGAATTGAAAATGAACAAAAGTATTTTTTATTGTAGTTTTTGCATGGTAGTTTCCATGCTCGGTGAGGCCTTATCACCACAAAACAAGATTTGCTCTGAACTTATATTATAATTAGTCAATTATTAGATGATGAGCTACAATGAGGTGTGTGTAACTTTTGCAGATAGTTCTCCCCCACCCCAGAAGTAATTGTCTTTTGTATGTTTCTTATGGCTCTAACGGTCTACGAATGTGCACGAGAGTCCTAGTGAGCTCTCTTTACTCAACAATAAATATTTTGTCTAAATTTGGTTGTACACCGTGGTTGCTTTAAATGTTAAACTGCTTTCCATACTTGTTACTCTTATCTGTTGAAGTTGAATAACGTCGGTTTCGTAAATTTTCATGTATCACGTGAAAGAAGCGTTATGTTCATTGACTTCTTTCCTTTTTCTAATTTAAATATCTAGCAAGCACTGTGGTAATGTGTGGTTTGATGCTAAGTCGCTGGTGTATGTGCTGACTAACAAATAGCAGCAGAGATTTTCTCTCAACATTTTCAAAGATCCTTTCGAGCGTACTCTTAAGTCAAGTTATTTTGGAACAGTAGTCTAGAACAATGCAAAACAAAAGGGATTCTGTTGTCAGTTCTCATTCGACGTGCACCTATGTTGTTGGCGGCTCATCTTGGGAGAACTCAACCGGATCTCATATCCAGCAATCAAACATGTCTGAAAGCTTGAGCCTGAAGATGGGAGTTCTGCCTCGGTACTTAAATAACGCCAAGCAGCTGAGTTTTCAGTTCCAAGACCAGGATTCATCATCAACTCAATCAACTTGTCAATCTTATCCTGAAGTAGCTAGTGCTGGTGATAGCACTCTTCATGAGCAAAGTTTAATTTCAGCATCATCAGGTCTCGATCTTTGTGATTTTTCTCTCAATATATATTTTGGATTCTTTTTTCTTAAATTCTTATCAAGTGTCTAGGATTTTATTCTTTTATCATGAACATGTTATGTTTTTAAGTCATGTTCATGTTCTGATGGACTTTCTTATATTCTAACCTGTGGTAATGAAGTGCACGGGGAGCTTGTTGGAGGTCATGCTAAGTTAGTCTCCTCAATGGGAACTCAGGCACATGGGCCCGATCCTTCACAAGTTGACTTTAACAAATCAATCGTAAGTTATTAGTTGAACTACTTGTGTGGTTTGGTTGCTATGTATTCTAGATTGCATCATAGTCTTGGATTTCAATTATTGTGCTGCAGGCTCAGATTCCTCCCACTTATGCTGATCCGTATTTGAGCGGTGTGGTAGCTTCTCCGTATGCACCGCAAGCTATGGTAAGAACTTTTTGATTCCATTACTTTCCTATGTTGAATTTGTTTCTGTTTGATGGTGAGCACTCCACTCAGGTATCGCACCAGTTCATAAAAAAGGGGCTAGTTGCATTTATGTCAATTATACCTTTGTTTTGAATGACCAGACAAAAATGCCTTCGTTGTTATCCCATTTTTGAGGTATTTTTCATTATATTGCCGGCAGATTCAACCTCATACGATGGCTATGCTCCCTGGTCGTGTTCCATTGCCTCTAGAGCTTACACAAGATGAACCAGTCTATGTTAATGCGAAGCAATATCAGGCTATTCAGAGGCGAAGACAGTTTCGTGCGAAACTTGAGGCTCAGAACAAACTCATCAAAGTTCGGAAGGTATGTTGCTTCTAGTTTTTTACTTCTTGCCGCATGTCAATTGCAACTTCACCTACGATGATAGTCTGGTTGTTTGGCTAATGAAGATATATAACCTGAGAAGTTCTTTCATGAATATTTGCAGCCGTATCTGCATGAGTCTCGACATCTTCATGCTTTAAAACGAGCTAGAGGAAGCGGCGGGCGTTTTCTCAACACAAAGAAGCTCCAGGAATCGAACGGTATGCCTACAAGCAATGGACAAGAGATGTACATCTCCAACTCCGGAGTTCATCAGCTGGAAACCTACAAAGATGCTGCTTTGACCACCTCTCGTTCCAATGTCACGACTGCCTCCAACAATGGTGATATGTTCCAGCATCCGGATTTCAGGTTCTCCGGCTATCCTTCTCACAGTGCTGGACCCATGCCCGGTCATGCCGGTGATGTGCAAGGTGGTGGGAATTTCCACCATCATCTCTGAAGATAGAGGAGTTAACAGATACTCATCAGAGCAGTCTTGCATTTGGTGCCTCAATGCAGAAAAAAAGTGGCGGCTTTACCCTCTTGGGAAGTCATCCTTGGCTCTATTTACTTTGCTGTTCTAGTTTACTGTTTTTAAACCATGGACCTGGATCGGTTGTCTTGCCGATAAACTCATAACTTGCTGTGGTTTTTTACCGTTTATGTTCCGAAGAAACTTGGTGAATTGGTGACTGGTGGTGTCATTTAAAACATAAGATAAAGATGCATGGCTTGACAATTAGATCATGCCTTTTCAATTCCAAGATATGCCATTTCTGCATTTATGCATGCATGCATGCTGATGAAATGAGATAGCCGAAATAGGATTGAATTGAACATTTAGTTTCTCACATGGCATTGGCATGCTCTTATAGTTACTGGTCTAACATTTTGTTTCGTTTTAAATTGTAAAAGAATAGGAAAAACATTTAAGTAGGAAGGAATCTCTAGGAAAATGCTTCCTTTTTCCTAAGGATATATATTGTTGTACCACCTCTAAACGTCTAAACGTCCTCCGCAGACGCATGTCATTTCCGCATATCACATGTATCATAAAAGTCCCGGAGAAGGAACCTCTCCATAGGTAGGATCCCCAAAAAGCACCTCCGAAAGATTTTCGAACATTTAACATCCCTCAAGAAGTCGTAATTTGTTGATATGATCTCTAACATGTCCATGTGACTTACCAAACTAAATTTATCATCACTTATCCTACGGATAGTCATATTGACCTTGTGCATCATTATAAAATCTCTACATTAAAACTGAGAGAGAATGAAACCATCCCACCTTCATTCATCTCTTTTCTCTTTTCTATCTTCATATGAAGATAGAATTTGTACCATCGACTATAACTACCCAAACCAATCAATCTATCTTCGACTGTAACTTTTCACCCAAACCAAGGATTAATCACATAAAACCGTCACAATTCATCTGTCTTGCAAAATTATATCGTATTATTTTTTTTAAAAAAATATCTGATTCTTTTAATCAATTATAGACGCCGGACGTAATACTATTAAGACGCACCTGTTGAATACTGTTAAAATATGCACAATCTTAATATACTAATTCGCATTCAGACTTTAGAGATAATTATTACAGTGAGTACCTTCTATGCAAGTAAATAGCTAAACGAATATAGAAGAAAAAAAGACGAAACATAGGTGAGCGACCAATGAAAAAAGAAACATAGTAGAAGGATCTTCTACGCAATTTTGACCAACAAAGAAACCAGATGATGATGTGTCTTTTTCTAACCTCCATGTCATCGGACTCAACACCCTCCCCTCAAATATAGTTAACCCGACCAGCAAACCCAGATTCAAATCCACTCTAAAACTTGGAACTTTAAAAATCATACTTGACCGGAAGTTCTACCATGCGGCTTCTTAATATTCTATTAAAGAAAAATATTATCAGTTTTATTATTATTTTTTAATAATTTTAGTAAAAAATTATTTAAAATAGTATTATTTTTATCTAAAATATTAATTATTTTTAATATTTTTAGTAAAGTGTTCAATAATAACAAAACCGATAAAAAAATAATGTTTTAAGTAACACTTTACCGCATATGTTACTAAAAACCAATAAAACACACAATAATAACAAAACCGGTAGAAATAATAATGTTTTAGGTAATATTTTTACTGAAAATATTAAAAAAATAATAACAAAACCGATAGTATCTTTCCTTAATGATATATTAAGACTGTTGCACGTGAGACTTCCCCAAACTTGACACATCAAAGTTCATGATCAAATTAAAAAATACCCCGCATTATCTTTGGGAAGTTCTACCGTACGATGATCTTAATATACAGTTAAAAAAAGATATTACCAAAAATATTATTATTTTTTTAACATTTCCAATAAAAGATTACCTAAAATATTATTATTTTTATAATAAATGTTATTATTAGAAGTTTTATAGGATTTAATAATATATATTGTAAAGTGTTACCTAAAATATTATTTTTTTTTACAGAATATATTATCAAACTTGATAAAACATCCAATAATAACATTTTTAATAAAAATAATAATTTTTTAAATAATTTTTTTATCAAAAATATTAATAAAATAGTAATATTTTTTGTACTATTTTTTTTAATAGTATATTAAACAGTCGTGATACTTCCAGTATCCTTCTCTTCCCAGACATCAAACAATCAATGACAGACAAAAAAAAATTAGATCACTCTATTCACATATATAATGGGATAAAGAAAATGTATGATAGTAAGTTACCCTCAATGTTAGATTAAAAGTAATTTATTTGGAATACCTCCAATAATTATAAATTATTTGACTCAATCTCATAATTATAAAATTAAAAATTTTGCGCTCTATTAACTAAGTGGACGGTCAATTCAATGACAGAACAAATCATTAATATAATATAAATAGAAAACAACAGTGGTGTCGCTTTTTCACTCATAGCAAAAAAAGGGAAGATTTTTCTTTTTGTATCTTTGGGTCTTCGAAACAGAGGAAGAGAAATATGGAAGGAGGAGGAGCTCAGTACAATCCTCGCACAGTCGAAGAGGTTTTTAGGGATTTCAAAGGAAGAAGAGCTGGCATGATCAAAGCTCTCACCATAGGTTTCTTTTTCTTCCTGTTTGTTTCCTCAGAAAGAAAACTCGAACTAGAAACTGAAAGCTACTGTTTTTTTCCTTGCGAAGCCCGTTTGAATTCTTGGAAGTTTCATTTTTTTTAATTCAGTTTGACAAATGAAAGTAAAGGTTGTCTTGGGTTTCACTCTTTTCTCCTGCTTTCTGTTATATTTAGTGTTTCCTTGTTCTTTTTTGCTGGTTTTCATTGTTTGGTTCTCGAGATATGTAAAAAGGATTGATATTTTATGCTAAGCACTTTCACTTTATCAGCTCTCTTATTGTTGCAGAAAAAATTAGCTGAAAAGAACGTGAATGTATGCTTGAATTTAGTGTTTCTTGTTTGGGTTTTGTGTGTATAATGATGTTTTTTGAGATTTAAGGGTTTGATTCTGACGTGTTGCAGATGTTGAAGAATTTGCTCTTATCCTTGTGGTTGTGAGATCGAGTCTCATGTGGGCAATTCATAATTCTAACTAGGAGGTCTTCCCTTATCCTACCTCCCCTTATCTCGTTATATATGGAATAGGGTAAGTTAATTTTTGTTAGACCTAAATTTTTAATTTTACCTTCTGGCTGTAATGTGTATAAAGTTAGTCAATCTCCCATAATGTGTAGTTTCGTGTGTTGTTGCGATATCGATGTGTATTAAGTTGATGATGGTTTGTTGATTTGCATCCATGTTCTGTTCATGAGTTATGTTCTTTCATTTTGCAGAGAAAGAGAACCTGTGCTTGTATGGTTTCCCAAGTGAACAATGGGAAGTCAACTTACCTGCCGAAGATGTCCCTCCGGAACTACCCGAGCCTGCCTTGGGTATTAACTTTGCAAGGGATGGCATGCAAGAAAAGGACTGGCTATCTTTAGTTGCCGTCCACAGTGATGCATGGCTACTTTCCGTTGCCTTCTATTTCGGTGCAAGATTTGGATTTGATAAAGCTGATAGGTAGGTTTAACTTGCTTGCATAGTTAATGCCAATGCATCGGCATTATGGCCTGGCACCAGTCCTGCTATTGAATGGCCAGCTTTTGGAACCAAGAGGATAAAATGGAAAAAAGGTTTAGGTGGATTTGATTGAATTATGTCGGAACTTGATAAGCTCGAGATGGAAATCTTTCACCGATATTTATAGTATTCTGTTTGGTCACTGGATTGTTAAACGCGATGCTAGTATAATGTCTCCTATGATACAGGAAACGGCTTTTCAACATGATTAATGATCTTCCGACTATTTTTGAAGTTGTAACCGGTGCTGCCAAGAAACAAACAAAGGAGAAGTCATCGGTTTCAAATCATAGTAGCAACAAATCGAAATCCAACTCCAAAATGGTAAGGACGTTCTGTTCGTAATTCGGTGTAATATAATTGTAACGACACGTAGGTGGCAACTATCCATGCATGTTTCAACGACATTCATTTGCTATCATTTATACTAATTGAAGTTTACCTTTTTTTAGTTTAAGCATTATGGCTTCTTCTTTTTAATAACTGATTTGTTTTGCTGTTGATTTTGTTCGGAACAATGGGAACCTTAGGCAAAGCATTCAAAAGCATCAGAGCCAAAGGACGAGGAGGAAGGGTTGGAAGACGAAGATGGAGACGAGCATGGAGAGACCTTGTGTGGGGCATGTGGCGAGAACTATGCCTCGATGCGCCTTAAGCCTTTGATAACTTTGATGTGCGAGAGGTGGTTCCATGGGAAGTGTGTGAAGATCACGCCAGCTAGAGCCGTGCACATCAATCAGTACAAATGCCCGTCGTGCAGCAACAAGAGAGCTCACCCTTGATATCGTAAAAATGTATCATTTCTCCCTCATGCAGTATATCTGTATATCTATTTGTACTTTAATCATGGTGTACTCATCTAGCTCTCGGTTGTAGCTCGTGTCTTTCCATATATTGGACTAGTGTAGCATGTGAATGGTGACTTTGGTCTCTAGGAAAATCGATGTTTTCAAAGTCGAAAAGTATTTAAATTCATTGTTGTCTCCCATTAAACTAACCTGTCGAAGAGGCTACAACAAAAACCTGAACTGAACCAAGTAGAAATCATAACAAAATACTTGGACCAACCCGGAAAAATAAAAGAAAAGAAAAACAAATCCAGCAACACAGAAAGAAAAGAACAGTGGAGCTTGACGGAGAAGATCTTCATATTTAACCCTTCAGCCTTGATCTTTTCCGATGTTAAGAGTCGATAAAGGCTAATTCAATATTCTTGTCGACGGATGAGCTCTAGCAGTTGGGTTCTTGTGGATCTCCTAATCATACGCGGTTGGTGGTCTGCCATAATCTGGGGATTATTACTTAATACCTGGGCTTAGACCCCATCCGCGTGCCTAAATGCGAACCAAAATGAACCTATTTCGATTAACTTAAACAACAAATATATACATGAAGAGACATATATATGCATAAACAAGGGTTTATCTATTAAATAAGCAAACCACTACAAGACCAGCCTCGCTGTCCAGCAATACGTTGTTTGCCATTCTCCCTTGTCGGGAATTAGTTTCCTGTATTTAACTTCACTTCGGCCCTTTATAATAACCCCTTCTAGTTACCCCCATTCTCATTGCCATTCTCTCTTTTTGTTTTGGCAAACCAGAAATGGAAAATTTAGAGAGGGTAAGCCATGGTGGAGAAGCAGGGCACATGCTAAAGCTATCAGACAAATACACTGCCTTTGCTTTTGCATGTACCTTGTCTCTCCACCTTGGAAACTCTCCCTTTGCTAACCCCAACAATTCTGCACATCATCCTTGCGGTTTGTTCGTTTCGTGACTCGGTTTAGTGTTTATTCGTTACGCGATTGTTTCGTGTTCGTTTTAATGTCATGTCGATTATGTTTTCACTAACAAATTTGACAGTGTCAATCCGACATTTGACACCAAAGCAGTACCAGCCACTGTCCAACAATATATTGTTTTCCATTCTATCTTGTCGGGCCTTTGCCAACTTATTACACACGGATGGCTACTTTCCTGAATTCGACTTCATTTCAATCTTCATAAAACCCCTTGTAAGTACCCCCATTCTCATTGTCTTTCAATGCCCTATGTTTCCAAATTATCTTTTCAATGTCCTACGTTCACAGGTGTTTTTATGAGCTTCTTTGTTTCAGCAAACCTGAAATGAAAAAATGGAGAAGAGTCTGGGTCAGCCATAGTGGAGAAGCAGGGCACATTCAAAAGCTATCAGATACTGTCTTTTTTATTTTGCATGTGCCTTGGCTCTCCACCTTGGAAACTTTCCTTTTGCTAACCACATGACTGCATAACATCGCTGCAGTTGTTTCGTGACTCGGGTTTAGTATTTATTCGTTATATGTTTGTTTTGTGTTCGTTTTTAATGTCAAGTCGAATATGTTAGCTTATAAATTTCTAACATCATCCATGCATGCAGAAACTCGAAATTTAAAATTTTACTGTACATTTTTACAGGCTTGAATGTTAAAAAATAAACAATCTGGATTGTAGTAAAGCTTCAATGAGTTAATTTACTTTCATAAGTTTGCTGACAAAACAAACCAGAACTTAAATATACGTTCCAAACTAGTAAGTTTTTACAAACATTAGGTGACTAAAACGTTGTAAAATCGTACTCTTTTAGGTGAATCGACTGTCAAGCCTTTGAGTTTTGAACCTTTAATGCCATTAAGCTTAATGAGAAGTTCACAAATGATAGATTCTTTCAAATTAAGTTACTGAAATATAATTAAAATTCAAATCAATAACAGAAACCAAGAACTTGTAAAAGAAGCAAAGAAAAGTCCCGTCTCAAGCAAAGGCATTGGCTTCTCTTTCGGCTCGAACCAAACTAGCATAAACACTGTCGGCATGTGAAGCTAAAAGCTTCTCATGGCTGCCATGTTCGACAACGGCGCCATCTTTGACAACAGCAATCATATTGGCTTCCCGGATCGTGGAAAGCCGGTGTGCGACTATGATCGTGGTGGCACTCTGCGAAACCCTTCTAAGTGCATCCTGGATATGTTTCTCTGATTCCAAGTCCAGGGCACTGCTTGCTTCATCTAGAAGCAACACCCTTGATTTCTTCAGTATGGCCCTTGCTATTGCTATCCTTTGTTTTTGACCACCCGATAACTGCACCCCGCTCTCCCCGACCTGTTTTGCAAGAAAAGGCAAGATTATTTGTCAGATAATTGAGCATAAGGTGTTATTAAAACTTAATGTCGTCTACATGTCTAAAACCGGTATGCGTTTAACTTGTATTCTAAGTTAGACAGTACCTGAGTTTCATAGCCTTCAGGGAGACTACTAATGAACTTGTGGATGTAAGCTTCCTTTGCAGCCGCTTCAATCTCGCTCCACGAGGCATTCAGGTTCCCGAATGCGATGTTTTCCCTTATACTTCCAGCAAACAAAGCAGGCTCTTGACCCACCATGGCTATTTGTTTTCTCAACCATTTCAAGTTGAGCTCCTTCAAATCTATGCCTCCCATCATTACTTTCCCTTCGATTGGATCATAAAACCTTTGTACCAACCATATCACCGTCGATTTCCCCGACCCGCTTCCGCCTACCACTGCCACTGTGCTACCACCCTTGACCTTTAAACAGAAGTCCCTCAACACAATCACTTGAGGCCTAGATGGATAAGCGAATGTCACCTTTTTCAATTCAATATCCAGTGGCTTCGACAGTTCGATTTTTCTAACTTTATCTCGGAAGTTACCAATCAGTGGCCTCCGATCGAGGATATCGAACACGGAAGGTATTGCTGTCGCGGCCCTGGTGGTGTCTGGTGCAAGGCCTGCTAGTTGTCCGACTGAAAACGAGCTTAACACGAGAATGAGAAAGATTTTATATACATCACCGAAACCCGTATGGCCTTGTTTCATAAGGTAGGCACCATACCAAAGTGTCAAAGTGTATGCACAATACATTGCACCTTGAGAGAAACCGAGTGTGAGGCCTAGAATTTGTGACCTTTTCACTGATTGTTTCCTAGGCTCGGATAAAGCTCTATCAAAGGACTTAACTATCTCTTCTTGTGAAGAAAATGTTGCCACTGTCCTTATATTCGAAATTGCACCGGAAGCGATGTTGCTAGCTTTGTCATATGCTTTGTTATCTAACCTTGGTCCAATGTTTATGATCAAATTCAAGTAGCTTGCACCAAGAGTAAAAGGTGTAACGGCAGCAGCCACGAGAGCTAATCTCCATTCGAGGTAAAACGAGACACCAAGCCCCACTGCAGCTGCACTCACACCCATCAACAAGACTGAGTACTGATCCCCAAGGACCGATCGAAAACTGAGACAATCAATTGAGAGTCTTGAAACAAGGATTCCAGTGGAATTGTCCTCGAAATCGAACCAGCCAGGTTCTTGTTTAAGTATCGAATGAAATAAGAGGTCTCTCACCCTTTGTGTCAACTTTGTTCCAGCCCAACCACAGAAACCTTGTTGTCCAGTCAAGGTAATTATAGAACCGAAGCCTAGGCAGACGAGTGCTAAGGCGAGCTTGTTAACTTCTTTCTTCAACTCTTTTGGAGTGTCATCAAAGTAAGCTTGAAGAGCTATGCCTAAAAACAAGGGGAAAATGGAGAGAATAGCACCTGCATGGATACCGAAAAGAAAACCGAGTAAAAGCGTGACGAGCTCTGGTCTTTGTAGAGACCATATCTTCGAAATTCGATATTCTCTAGGCTTTTGCTTTTGTTGCATTTCCTCCTCTACTTGGTTAACTACTTGGATTGACTTCAAGTACTTCGACCGTGAAATATCATACGCAGACGGCGATCTCAATGTTTCATAGGCTGATTTCTCATACTTAGAAAACTCAATTCCCTTTTGAGCATGTGTCTCATTTGGTTCAGGGTTTGATATTGCTTCAGAAGCAAGCTTGATAAGTTTATAATAGGCTCCTTCTCTTTGCATTAGCTGGTGATGGCTACCAGCCTCGGCAACCGATCCATTATCGAGAACAACAATTGTGTCGGCATTTCTTACCGTTGCCAGCCTGTGAGCAATGACCACTGTTGTTCTTCCCTTAGAAATCTTGTCAATTGCTTGTTGGACAACTGCCTCGCCTTCAGCATCCAGGGCACTGGTAGGCTCATCTAAGAGAAGGATTCTCGGATCTTTAATCAACGCACGAGCTATAGCGATTCTCTGCTTTTGACCACCTGATAACTGAGTTCCCTTCTCTCCCACCTGCAAAATCCATTTTTGAGGTAAGAAAATCAGTACATGTATGCACTTAACAAATTCATCGATGTTTGATGTACGGTTTCGGTTGTTGACCTGAGTATCGTATCCTAGTGGAAGATCATAGATGAAACCATGAGCATTGGCAGCAACACAAGCTGCAACAGCTTCTTTCTTGGTGGCATTTTCCTTGCCCATCATCACATTTTCCAATATCGTCGTGGCAAAAAGAATCGGCTCTTGTCCGACCATGCCGATTTGCCTTCTTAGCCACTTCACTTGTAGTGTCCTCAAATCATAGCCATCCAAGGTTATTGTTCCTACCGGTTAAAGGATCCAAACCAGATTAAGAACTATAAAACATCACATACTTGAGCTCAATGAAATGATTCGTTTGAGATGATTAATGAGCTTACCTTTTATGGGATCGTAGAACCTCTCGATGAGAGCAAAGATGGTAGACTTGCCACCTCCACTTGCTCCAACCAACGCAAGCGTCTTCGCCGATCGGATAACCAAATCGAGAGAACGGAGAATTGTAGTATCAGGACGAGATGGATAAGCAAAAGTTACACCTTTAAACTCGATCTTTCCTCGAACACTTGACAACATCCTTCCTTCAGGATTATAAGGGTCTATCTCTGGAACCCTGTCTATAATATCAAACACTCGAGCCGCTGCTATGGTGCCTTGAGTGAATTGAGCAAAATATGTCAGTGATAATGCCAAGCCCCTGAAATAAAAAAGATCAAACAACTTGGTGATTTTGTTTTGCAATCAGCATTAGAAGCTGCACTCTAATGGAAGAGACGTTGATACCTTCCCCCAACATTGACACCAAAGAAGCAAGCAATGGCTTCACCACCGGTGATCTCGTTCCGAGCAACCAAGATCGAACCATACCAAAAGGCCAATGCCCATGTTGAATATGTAACTAAATAAATAACCCCGATTCCGGCACCCTTGGCAAACCCGATCTTCGCACCAAGAGGCACCGATTTTGACAATAATTCACCATATCTTGCTGCCAAATTTTCCTCGGCAACAAAAGAAAATACAGTTCTAATCGAACCAATTGCTTGCTCTGCAATGGTACCAGCTTTCCTGTAAGAAACCTGTAGTGCCAGAATATGAACCGAAACACAATAAGAATAACAAGTTGACACTGTAAACATTTCCGGTAACATGTGTGATACTCGGTACCTCTTCCTTTGCGGTGAGACCGCCGTAAATTGCCTTGTAAGCAATGCCACAAGACATCATTAGTGGGGTAACAGAAAAAACTACCAGTGCCACTTTCCACGCTGCAATAAACCCGACTGCGTAACCGCATACGAAGGTGAATACATGGTGAATGAAATGTGCCATCTGCATAGCATAGTTCAGGTTTTGAACAATCATATCAGGTTCAGTGCTAGTTGGCTGTGTAAGAAGGGTGAAAAGTCCAAACTTTTTGGGTTACCTTCTCTCCCATAACTTCCTGGATTTGAGCAACATCACTTGAAATACCATGCATAATGTCACCGGTGTGAACTTGTGTGTCGAAAAAACTGATGTCCTGTCTCAAAATTGCTCTCAAATACTTTGTTCTAATCCGTTGAGCCGAACGTTCCCCGACCAGCCTCCAGCAGGAGATTTCTGCCATTTATTGAATGAAAAACCATTTCTAATACTTACAGAAGATACAAAGAGAAGTGACAGTTCAAACAATCTATGTCTTTCATTACCTAAGTATGCTCCAATCACCACTATTGCTGCCAAGAGAGACATAAATTGGCATATCTGCAGATACATAAGCGGAAGAAAAGACAACATAAGTTTTTCGAATGTCGACCGAAATTCGGGTATAAAAAATATAAGATTTCTTGTTTCAGTTTTTACCATCTGAACATCCTTCATCATCTGTGTTTTGTCACCTTTTGATTCCTTTGCAATCTTATTGACAAACTTACCAAACAGAAAAGAATACCAAGGAAGTGAACCCCCATTGATTAAGGCTCCTACACAACCCAAAATCACAAGTACTATATCCCAATTTGTTGAATACCTGAACAAACTCAACAAACCAACTGGCCTATGTGGTTCTACATCCTCTTCCTCCTCGTCATCTTCGTAGAAATTCGGTGCCGGATTGAAGTCATCGTACTTGTGATCACCACTGAATTGATGGCTTGCTGATTGCAAGTTATGGTCAAGACCTTCCAACTTGTGTCTCATTTGAACACTGTAATGTGATAATCCATGACCGTGATTACTATGAGCACCGAATTGATGGCCATCAAGATTACTATGAACACTGTCATGTGATAATCCATGACCGTGATCGTGCCCTGTAATACTATCTTCACAAAAATCCTTTGAAAAGCTAAGATCATCATATTGATGATTACCATGAGAATGATGGCAAGTTGATTTCCGAGCATCGTGACCAGCAAGCTCGTGCTGCATTACTAGATCAATTTCATTATCCACCCTGTGTCTCATGTGATGGCTCCTACCATGCTGATGATGCCCCCCTAGCGAATCCTCATCCCGATCAGCATCCATATATGCCTGTGAAACCGATGAACAATAGGAACCGGTGCCAGCATGAACATTACGATTGGTCCGTGACAGGTCTAATCGTCTCTCATCTTGTCGAGTGTCATAATCTATAGAGCTAAGCTCATCAACATCGGTCAAAGGACTCCGACTGTTCTTACTGCCGCTTTCTCTGATAGTAGCCAGCCTCGAAATATCGTGATTAGACCGACTATGATCTTGGAAACGGAGATGCGACGAACTGTCATCGTCTCTAGCGACATAGCTTTGAAGCTCAAGCCTCGCTGAAGGCACAGCTCCGTAACCTGAAAACTCGTAGCTCGAATTCGCAAAGTTTCGAAGCCCACCAGAAGTGCGAGAAAGATAATGTTCACTAGCCAAGCGTCGGCCTAATGCCTGACTATTCGATGATGACACAGTGGATGCCGCCCAAGGACTAAGGGCAGCACCCAAATCGCGGCTTTCGCGCCAACCGGAAGGCTCAAACTGCCATGAAACTTCACTTTGCCATGACATATCATCGTCGGTGGCGAAAGGTGTGGAAGGAGGACGATGGCTGAGCCTCCGCGGAGTGGTGTGGGGCACTCGAGCAAAGGTGCGTGGCGTGAAAGTAGTACTCGAGGCATAGCGTGAAGCCGGCGTGTGGTAGTTTAACGATGAAGAGAACTCAATTTCAAATGAAGAATCAGCCATGGAAGAGATTGAAAGGTAAGGGTCTAATGAAATATTGGAAAAAAGAATCTGAAATTAAAGTGTTGAACAAAGGAGAATGAAGTTATGAACACTACAGACAACATGAAACGAAACAAAGTTTCAAGGAAGAGCTGTCCGAAGACTATCATATGCTCCTAGGAGTCAACGAACATTACTCATTCAGCTTGTCTTTTCATCGAACACCAAAAATCAGTCGTTGTGTAACTCACAAAAATCAATGGTGTTTCGTTAAGATCGTGCAAATGAAGAAAAACAGCCGATCAAAACTGGTTAAGTAATCAAGGTTACCAGGCGAGGCCGGCATGCAATAAAAATTAAAACTTTATTTACTAAAAAATGCAATAGAAAATTGTCTTGTAGTATTCTGAAGATGTTTTTCTTGTAGTTCTTTTTGGGACAATGACATTGAGAGTGACCTGACAGCTATAACAAAAAGGTAAAACAACTTTCATAGTCCTTCATGTTTGCAGTTTTTATCATATGACCCTTACTCTTTAAAAATTTAAAAAGATATTATCATTAATTGAACAATATAATTTTTAAGAGTTAAATTAATAAAATAACAAACATGTAAAACTAAGAAAATTCTTTTGCTTTTTTTCTATAGTTGTTAAGTTAGCAATTAACGGTGAAATTGAACACAGATTGATAGAGGATTAAGATTTTAAAATAAAAATAGTATAAAGACTTAACGTCATAAAATAAAAGTATTTCAAGTAAATTTTGAATTTTGAAATAGTTTAAGGACTTTTGGCATATTTAAACCTTAAGTAATTTCTTGTAGAACTGTGGGACATTAAACTAATGCAAAAGCAACAACGCTTCGCCATTTGTCATTGAAGTGCCTCGAAGATGCGTTGTTGACCAGACTAACTTTGTTTTGAATTTCATTATTATTAAAAGCAAAATCTCAATTCTGAGAGGTGCAAAACATGTCCGGCCAAGGCCAAGCTGAAGAAGATTTACTAAAAAATTCTTCACCATTTAAATTCCCTTTGCTCATGCTTGATTCTATCCTGCTGTCCTATCTGTTGAATGGCTTACAAAAGTATACATTTGGATCATCTTTTCAATATCATGTTATGTTCCATCATGCATGCATGCATGTATGTAAGTCAGATTTAACTGTCTTGGAAAACAGTAGGAGAATAGTTTTTTCTGTCACTCCCTATTGTCGATGACAGTGTACAACTTTTGATATACATCATTAGGGCAAGAGCAAGTGAAATGGACAAAAACAATGGCTATGGACTCTACCAAAATCAAAGCAACTTTAAGCGAACGGGCGATTTCTTGTTTGAGACAATATGTAACCGTACCTAGACACAACAGAAGATTTACAAATCCCATTTTCGATGTGATACTGTTCAGTATATCATGCCCACCCCAAGCATTTATACCTATGTTTTCCATTATACCCTATTGTTTTAAGATGATTCCGAGCACTTTTCCCAGACTTCCCTCAGACGAACTTTATCTTGGCTTCAAATCGTTACCTTTGCTTCGGAATGTCGAAGTGGAAAGAATGAACTCGGTGCTGCAAAATTACCGTTACAAATAGAAACCATGAATACAACACAAGAACAGACTAAAAGTTTCTTCTGAATATTCGTAAGACACGAAGAGTCCCCTTTTATGGAGCTTCCTGACATATGATCTTCCCTTAATTTGAAGTTGGCCGGTGGTGCTGGAATGGAAGTTCGTAGCAATTGAACTGCAAGGGAACATTGATGACTCTACTTTAATACCGGGTTTGTATATACAACAAAAGAAATGGAGATGATGTAACAAAGAAAAGAAACATGCATCATCAAGTTCAATGAGCAAGCCAAAATTAAATTTAAAATTTTGGCATGCATGTATCATAAATTTTGGAAACTGGTGTAGAATAATATTAAACCATGCATGCAATCGATGAGAATTCAAGTTAACTAACAGATATGGATAAATAAAATAATCAATGAATACGATAACTAAGAATAAGGGAATTGACATGTAAGGAAAACTATAGGAGTTACCCTGATCATTGAACAACCCGCTTTCACTGAAGCCATCATCAGAAGGATGGCCTTGTAAAAATCCCATGCTCGACCTCCTCAAGTCTTCTGATGATCGATCACAGGATCTCTGCCATCCTCTATGTCATCATCTCCTTCAGAAGTTTTAGCTGAGATCCAATCCACCAAACTGTCTTCCCCATGGCTTTTCCGTCCAAATTTCAACAACTTTTTGAACCCATCTGTCACATCTCTACGTCACTGATTATGGGCTACACTACTAGCAACATGAAAAGGTTTCTCAGCACTTTCCCATTTTTTTCCTCATTCGAGCTGCGTCCATCTCTGTTTGATCGAGTGGGAATTCCAAGATTCGGGGCTCCCGATGGGAGAATCCGCTGAAGCATCAAAATCTGAAGTCTTGCGGAGATAAGAAAATGGATTATGCATGCATGAACTCCACGACACAGGGCTTTCGACTGGTGAATCTTGCAAGGATGGAATGTAGTGGGAACAGCAGCAGGCAGCTCAGCAACTGATGCAGGGTCAACCTTAGAGATCTCAAGAAATCACCATTCTTTGCTCCAGAAGACTTGTCAGATTCCTGGCTCAAGCTTGCCGTTCCGTTTTCCATCTCAACAGAATCATCAACTGCTCTAGTTTCAAGTTCGTCCTCTTCATCTTTTGCCACATCCATGGAATCATCTGCTTCAAATGCTAGCTCGTCATAAAACTCTTCATCTTTTGGAATCACAGATGCCTGATGCTTTTAGCTTTGCAATATTTACTCCAGCACCAGGACCTATACCATTAACTTTACTGAGAAAAGGCTTTCCATATTCTTCAAAAAATTCCATTTAAGCTCAGTTCCATCTGCTCCATATCAAATTTCAAAGGTTCCAAAACAATGCCGTCCGAGTTTAAGGAAGACATATCAGAAAATTCTACAGGACCAGCAGTGCTTTTTCTAAGGGACTGAGACCATAGACACTGGTCATCCTTGCCAAGTTCAAACTCTTCATTGTTACTCTCGCTCCGAGCAAGGTTTCTCACTTAGGAGTAGCTAGTTGTCTTGCTATCTCCGGGAGAGGGCTTTGTATTTTCTTTTCTAAAATCAGAAAAGTTTGAAACCGACTGTGCGAGAGGATTCTCAGATTGGACTCTCCGCCTACCAGAACTGGGGAACGAAACTTTGGTCGCAGAACATGGAACTGCAGCTGCTGTGGTACAAGGAGTGGATAAAGACACATTTCTACATGGAAAATGCTTCTTGTTGTTGGAGCTCTAGAAGATCCATCGACAAAAGATGTGTCATTATATGTTCTATCATGTTCATAGTACTCCTGATCGGGAAACTCAAAAAAATAATCTTCACTTTGAATTGAACTAATTGGATGCTGCCAAATGCAGAACCTTATCAAAATTAATAATAAATTATTCAATCACAAGTTTTCAAATTCCCAAAACTTAAAAAGAAAAAAGAATTAAAAACAAAAAAATGTTCAGTTCCACCAGTTATGAATTTCGGCATTCATTTCCCGAAAACCTAAATGCTATAGGAGATACCTGCTCCCTCTGTGACCGAAAATTGAATGACCTCACTTTCTCAGCTCGTCGACGAGCATTAGACATAGAATCCAGTCTATCAACAGAACCAGAAAATTTGGCCTTCATCTCAGCTCTACTTTGCTCAAGACTATCCTGCATAGCCTTCAATTTGGCTTCCTTATCAGCCCGTTTCGAACCCCTTTCTTCCCTCAGCTTTGCATCTCTCTTTGCATGTACCTCTCATAAAATTTTCCTCCAGAATCATCTGAAAAGGTGATACTGGAGAAACTCCGCCTCAAACTATCAGAAATATCCCGGTTATCTGCCATCTTTGTGGGAGTACAAAAGTTAGCCACATTACTCAAAATACCCATTGGTGCAGGAATCATGTTTTTGCTGGGCATCTGTATGGGAGATACATCTACTGTCACTGGTTTTTTGTACTCCGAGCTTGGTTCAGGTTCAATCTGTGCATCAGCAGGCCTGCTTCTCCTTGCCGAACCGAATAGATCAGCCGGAACCCGAAGTTTGTGCTCTGCAAAAAGCTTTTCAATTTTGTTTGCCTTCATTTTAACTCATCGTTCAGCTCCTGACTTTCCCTTGACGGCCTTATCCTCTGAGTTTGATCTATTAGCACCATCGGGACACTTACACTCTCTTCACTCTGAGGAACCGCTTCAACAAGAACAGACTTGTTATTTGCATAAACAGAACCACCTTTGTCCTTCCTACCCTGTGACTTCTTGCTTGATTCAGAGCCTAATGGAAACTGTTTTTTGAATTTCATTTCATGGGCTCCAGAATTATAACCTTTGCCTATTTGCTTCTCAGATGATGCTAAGTCTGTCTGTCCCACTACCTCAGCTTCCACGTTAAAAGATCTAGGCTGTTGATTAGGAGTAAACTGGTCAGCTTCACTTTCTTTGTACCGAACCTCCTTAAGTTTTAATCTGATACCACCTTCAAACTGCCCTGATAATGTCCTGGAGAGGCCTTGAGGCCTAAAACGCGATTGGGATACCGATTGGTCTTTCCCTTGAGCCTCGACTCTTTTCTTTAATTCAACCACAGGCGTATCATCGCCCACGGAATCTGCAAATACTAAATCGGGGAACTGGGAAGCAGGTTGGTTTTTAACCCCTTCAATCACAATTCTATCAGGAACAACCCGAGACTGAACCTCTGAACCTCCCCTCTCTCCTCTTAAAGAACCCATAAACTTCCCCTGAGAAACCACTTGATCACCAAACTCAGCCTTCTCCGACTTACCTGTAAAAGACTGATAATGGCCGTTCTGTGGTCCTGATTGAGCCTTCCAATGCATTTGCCCCTTTAACCCTGCATCCCCTTCTTTTCCCAAAAGATTATCAGCTATTTGTGCTTGCACTTCACCCTGATCTTTCAACCCAGAACCAGCAGCTCTAGAAGGAACACTCTTAGGTTCAACTCTAACTGAACTTACCTTGTTACTCAAATCATTCTCATCTTTCTGTTTCTTATCCTCGGATAAACCTTGAAACACGGAGTTGTTACCTTGTGACACAGAAGTGAGGAGGGAGAGCACAAAGGGTTATCCGTATTATCATCCTTGTCATTACCCAAGTCGATGCTTGGGTCGCTAGCAGCGCTCCATCTTCTTAACACGGCCTTTCCAGCAACTACAGGTGCGGTTGATACATTGGAGGAAAGTCTTCTCAGTTCTACGGATTTGCCAACAGCGATGGGTTTGCCTCCGGAGCTTGAGCTCTCCTTCTGTTTGTTCTCGAAGTGATTTATTCTATCCTGCACGCTAAGGCACCTACCAGGTTGACTGATTTGACTAGGCAATGACTCCATCGCCCCTCTTCTTTCTTCTCTTCTTCCTTGTTTTCATTTTGAGAGCGTTGTTGTGTAGTACTCGAGAGCTTTGATTGTTCAGATATGACTGGCTTTAATTGGTCTATATGGTGCTGGGTCTGCATAGTATTTGGTTGTAGTAGTTGTTCTTGGCGCTTATTTTTTGAAGGTCGCTGGGACCTGCTATTAAAATGGGACCCAACTTGATCTTCATCAAGGTCATCGCCTGACATGTCATATCCCCATGATGCTCTGACCACTTGATCATCAACACCTGGATTGCATCGGCTAATCAATTCTGGTCTTCTCTGGCATAGTGTCATGAATTTGGTGCAAGATTCACTGCACAAATATTTAAAGTCGCATGAAAATAATAATTACCAACATTTTCTTGATATAGAAATATATATACACACACACACATATATATATGAACCATAAGTCCTCATGCTAACATGAAGAATAACCAAGGCAGATGAACAGACAGACGGCATCACAATCAAAAGGATATCTAGAGTTCTTACTTCAAGCGATGAGCACCAAACCAATCCGCAAATTGTTGGAGTTCAGAGACAGTGTCAGAGTTAAAACCAGCAGCAGAAGCACCTGCAAAAGATGCTGCCAAATCCTGCTGAACTGCATTAAGACGTGCATCGATAGCCCTTAAAAGCTCCTTCCTGTTAAATTGGAAACAAAACAAATCAATTAGAAAGCATAGGTGGTGAAGCGAATGAAAGATCCAATCGTAGCAACACCAGCTGCTTTAGCCTGAACCTTTTCAGACATTCAGAGCAATTTTTTTGTATCTATGATTAACAAATGCAACAACTCAAGCAATATTATTATTCGTCTCACATCTCGTGTGAAACTTAAATATTTCAATAGTTCTGTGCAGTGCTAAATAAACTCTACTTGAACAACTCCAAACTTCCAAGAAAAGACGGGCTACCCTTTCTTTATTGAGCATATCATCATGCATTGATTTTCAGTGGGCCCATATATGATCATTAACTCGTCGACAGTCCTTTTCATTCCTAAAGCATGAAAATAAATCAACTAAACATTTGCAAACATGTAAGTGCAACGGTACACGAATGCCGCAATCATCCACAACCACAAGTTTAAATTAATGATAATTCAATCAAACAAAGTATACCATCAAAGATGCGTAAAAGCTAGAAAAAGAGGAGTTACTTTGTTGCATCAGCAGCTGCCATCATTCTTGCAGCATCTCCCCCTATCACAAATTATCCATACAAAAGAATGGTGATTAATTGCTGTTACAAGAAAATAAATTCTTGGACATTCAATTATGTCAAACCTTAGCTCTAATACCATTCTTATAAGAAAATCTAACCTGATGCGCCAGAAGGCTTCTCTCCTACCCCCTGAAACAAAAGGATTCAATACTCAATCTAAACGTAGAATTAAACTGCACTAAATCAAATAAAACAATGCCATTACTACCTGATAATATATTCTTCGAGCTGCTTCCAATTGAGACATCTCCGCATCTAGTGTGTTCACCAACTCCAAAACCTCTGGTGTACTAACAAACTGGACAAACCTGGAAACAAGCAGGAATGATGTCATAATACGAAAACAAAAGTCCTTCCTTGAAATAATAATAAGATCCACAATTGTCGACTATGTCAAACCTCTCAAGTGTTCCTTTTGTGATCCAAGTCTTAGAATCTCCACGTTTTTCAACTTCAAGCTTAATTGATTGAAGGGACAGTGCAACCTGTTCTTCTGCCACCTTTAAATGAGTAACAAATGGCTTCACCAACCCACAAGCAAGCTTTTCTGTGTTTCCATTGCTCGAAACAAACAATTCACATCTTCCCAATGGAAAATAATAACAATGAGTATAAAGGGAAAGACAATTCGTAACAACATACAAAGTCAAAGGATGATATCTCACCGTGAGAGCTTTGGTGACAACTGGAATTCGGCGTAATCAAGATGTGTGTCGGATTTCATCTTCTCCCTAAGCTATTTACAAACTTCCCTGGGTTAACCCTTTACGTATACTTCTTAGCACAAGAAGCTGCTGCGGGTGTCAAAATCAGCAAAATTTCATTCACAATACCAAAACTTCATTCACAATACCTCAAAGTAACAAAGCAGATTCTAGAATAAGAAGCATAGAAAAAAAACAGTGAACTAAGAAATGCCAAATAAGATCATAGTATCTAACAATTTCACTCACAAATGAAATTCTAAGTTAAATAACCCAACATGGCAACATGTGCAAATCAAACAAGGAAACAATGCCCTGAATAATTCATGTTTCAAACAAAATATGACATCATGTTGATAACTTATAAGCCCCAAAGTTGAAGTAGAACAAAAGCTACTAACTTCGGACCATAAAGTTTACCAAAAATAAACAAATGGATCTCAATCTAAAAAACAAAAATCGGATGGAAAACAAAAAAAAAAATGCACATAGAAAAGCAAACTCTTGGCACAAAAATAGAATCCCATTATTCACAGATGTAAATCAGATGCATCCAGATCCGATTCCACCTAAAAGGTCCAACTTCAAAGACTAAATGAACTAAACCATTTCCATAAAACTCAATATCAAGAGGGGGGAAACAACTGACAAAATCTGAAATGCAAACAAATTAAATGAACTTACTTGAAGATAAAAATGGGAGGGAAAAGGTGAGATCTTGGAGTGGGGAATCGGACCCTGATAATCAACTCTCAAATGAGTACTTACATTTACGTTGTATTATTTGAGGAAGTTAAAGAGTTCAACTTTATGGGATTTTTTTTATTGCTCTGAGATTGAAGAAAGAACCCTAAGAATGACAAGATGGTTCTTTAGCTTTAATCGTTTATCAAGTGGAAAATCTTTTTCTGTGGGACGATGACTTTGCTTTCCCTCTCTAGGCAACTCTCTGTCAAAAATGACACAGCAGAGAGAGAAAGCGAGCTTACCGGGGGGAAAGGAAATATGTAATATATATATATATACGTAGTGTATACACTACGTTTTCTTTCGGACAAGAAGTTCTTTGTTGTATCCCTTGTATTTTGTGGTTTTTTTTCAAACATGGGTCGATTATTCGCCACAAATGTCTATTTTTAGTTTTTTTACTTGAATTACTATTCTCCTTTACATTTGGCTCTTTCAATTTTGATTTTTTTTTATTTTTAGTACTACATTTATCTTCATTCATATGATTAATATGAATTTCATCGAATTAAATTAGATTATAAAAATGATAAATTTTTCCTATCAAATATTCAATTTTATTGAACTATCAAACTCTCTCACCAAGCATATTAGATCTACAATTTTAAAATTCTTATTACATGATTTTAATGGAAAAAACAACAATTTAAAATCCATTACTTGATACGAATTTTAAACAGGATAAAAATTAAATTTATAAATAAATTTAATTATAACATCCCAAACCCAATTTTAATCATAAATTGAATTAATAATATAATATTAATTGATTGAAACTTAATCGAGAACAAAAATTCATACTATCAAACAAACAAGTTTTAGAGATTAAAATACTAATCATTATCGACAGTGATGGTTCTATAGTAATTATAATAATCAAATGGATTTAGATTCACTCGTAATTGAGAGAGAGTGGATCTTTTCTTGCCAAAAAGCATCGATATAATTGAAGTTTTCAACTTTATCTTAAAAAGCGTGACAATTAGTAATTGGTTGATGTTGTAGTGAAAATTGAATCAATGGTTCAATTAATGAGGTCCAGAATTTTTAACGATAATGATTGAAAGCTTGGATGTTTTAAAAATATGAATAACTATACATATAATAATTGATCAAATATTCCATAATAACTTGATTTAATAAACAGGGGAGTTCTTTGATATAACAACTTAACATAAGGTTAAAAAAGATACGATCGAAATATTATAAATAAAACGTAACATTTTAAGTTGCGTGTAACTTAAAATATTAACTTTTTTCTTAATATTTTTTTGACATAATATTTTAGGTTGCAATTGAAAATATTTATTTTTTGTAATATTTTTTATTTAATCAAAAATATTTAAAAATAAAAATATTATATTATTTATAATATTTTAAATTACGTTTTTCTTTAATTTTATATTAAATTGATGTATCGTAAAATTATATAAATAAAGTCGGTAGATTTAACGGATGATAAGACAAGCAAAAATCTGATTAAGAACCACTAACGAATTAAAAGGGACGGCTTTGGTGAGTGGTGGGTCGACATCAAACGCTGGAAAATGGTGAAGGGTAGGTGAATTCTAAACATCACTTGTGACATAAATGACTCGTTTAAACGATTAAGAAATTTATTATTCTATTTTACAATTTTAAATTTAAACTGGTAAATTATGTACGAATTAATTTATTTTAGTGGTTAAAGGAATCGTTGTTGTTCTTAAGTCATGAGTTTGAGCACCAGCACCAACTGTAGGAAATTGAACATTTATTGTCAAATGATTGAAAATATTTAAAACATATATTATTTTTTAATCACTTTAATTTAAAAAAATATATATACATTATTAATCTTTATAATTTACCCTAGCATGCCTTCGCTCCCGACTTCCTCGGACGATGCTAGATCCCCTAAGAAGCATCATCGGCGCGATGAAGCCCCGCATGACCCTGCCTCCTTCCCTCTGATACCCTTCCTTGATGTCATGGATCACGATTCCTCAGCCAACCCCTTTTCCTCAGTCCCCAGTATCCTACATTGAACCCACGTTGAAGACCTTGCTCCTGCTCAGCCTATAAAACTTATCAATATCGAGAATGATTATTTTAAAATTAAATTTACCGCTCATGGTGACTACCTCTAAGCCCTCACCGATATACCCTGGATCATTTTCGGTCACTATATAACGTGGAACCTTGGTCTGTGGATTTTTTACCGCCTAGTTTGTGACACTTACGATATTTATAATGTTCAAATTTGAGACTATAAAAAAACATGATCATTTCTTTTCACAATCGATATCGTTTAGTTTGTGCCTATTATATATTTTTTCACTATGGGCCGTAATTAAAATTGAATATTTAATTTAAATTAAGTGTGAGAAAAAATTAGTGCTTGGGTCTGGATCTAACAATTGGATTATCATTTGAGGACTGTGTTTACCAACAAAACAGCATTGTCTCCATCTAAAAGTCCAAAGTCCAAAATCAAAAGTCCAATTATTTTTTCTATTACTCCACCCACTAGATTGCATTTATTTTAGGCTAAAACTAGGGAAGTTATTTCCTTGAAAAATAGAGATAGTCTAAAATTAATGATAGAAATAAGATCATTATTATTGTCATCATTTCTTACCGACGCCTTTACAGAAACCGTTATATTATATCCGTGATTTATTTTTATAATTTTGAGACCAAAATAAAAAGAAACAAAAGTTCAAGAATTAAATCATGAATTTCCAAAAATATCAACATCCTGATCATCTGCACAGCATAGTGCATACCATGCTCATTTGTTTCAAGCATTTGGCTGTATATCAACTAGTCCTCGGCTTGTTCACTTTGCCATGTTATTTACAACAGCTAGCTAGCTCTTGTCTACTTCCCTGTCATTATCATAACTCCACCCCATGGCCAGGCCAATGCTGCAACTTTTTTAACTACTTGGTGGACTAGGCTTAAATATAAAATAAATGCTCAAATTATATTATTTGCACTATTGGTGTCTAAACTATTTTTTTAAATCATTCAGGTATTTAACGTTATAAAAGTTATCATTTTAGGTATCTCGATCGTAACTGTTAGTATGTATGAACTCGAGTAAGTTGTTTGCTTAGCTGACTTCTCATCAGGGTCGATCCTGACTATTTTTAAGCTCGGGGCAAAAATTAAAAAAATAGGCCCTTAATATAAAAAATAATTAAGAAATATCTAATATACATATTTTATTAGATTTTTTAAAATTAAAAAAATAGTAACTCATTACAATATAAAAGATGTCAAAAAAAATATATTTAAGAATACAAATACTTGTATAAAAATATTACATTCGAATATTTTAATGCAAAACCATTGATGATAGTGTCAACATTAATGCTTTCCAACATATTTTTCTCGATACATAACATAGCATTTGAAAATGAAAGAACGATCTTTTCTAGAATTTGAAAATATATAAAATTAAAAGAAAGAATTTGAAAACATGATCTAACTAGAATTTTAAAAACAATCTTCAATATTATTCAAGCACCATAATTGATAACAAACAATTGTGACTTTATGTGTGATACAAATATGATAAATTAAAAAAATGAGAATAATAATTTTCAGATGAATCGTGAAACATGAAATTGAAAAAAAAAACATACTAATTATACTTAAATTTTTTTCCTCTCATTAAGTTTTGAAAAAAATAATGTTAATAAATTTTTCATTGATTTAAAAAATGAGGAAAAATATTTGGTGAATTGATAATAAGAATTTGGAAAGACCAAAATTAAAGAGTTCTAATGATTTTTTTTTTGAATTTTGAGAAATAAATATTAAATTAAAATGTTTGTTTTGGGCCCATTATTATATTGAGTAAATTATGTATTTCGTACCTAAATTATCAATTTTGATATGTTTTAGTACCTAAACATTTAGTTTTTTTCAAAATCATATGTAAAGTTTAGTTTTTGTTTCATTTTAGTACCCGCCGTTAAAAACTTTAGTTTTTTATTTCATTCTAGTATTCGTTCAAAATTTAAAATTAAGTTTTTTTTTTAAATTTTAGGTACTAAAAAAACCAAAACTGATAGTTATGTACTAAATGTGTTAAGTTTTTAACGACGGATACTAAAATGAAATGAAAATTAAATGTTATATATGATTTTGAAAGAAAAAAAATAGGTACTAAAACGGATCAAAACTGATAGTATAGATACTAAATGCATAAATTGCTCTATTTTGTTTTACAATCTTTTAATTTATCAAAAAATAAAAAATATTATACTGAAAAAAAAATTATTTTGTGGGCCCTAGGCGGGTGCCCCTCCTACCCTGGCCCAGGGCCGACCATGCTTCTCATGGTTAGTTTGTTATAGTTAGTTAAAATTGTTGTAAGCTGTTGAAACTGTTAGAGCTTCTAGAATTGCTCTTATCAGTTGTATAAATGTAGCTCTCTATGATTGAGATAAATACAATCAATGAAATGAATGAAGTTCAATAATCTTGCTTCTCACTTCCTTCTTGCTTCATTTAGTTTGTTCTTTCTTGTAACTGTCGATCACTATAGTAAGACTATAACAGTAATGACCATTATAAAACCCAGTTAAATAACAAGTTTCACCATCTTAGAAATTTTTAAAAACAATAAAAAAAACTCTTTCCTTCCCTAAGATCTCAACTCGCGTCTACCCACTTCATTGCCTGCTTCTCACATTTCCATGGTCAAACAACCAAAGCTCAAATGACCTGTCACGATCGGGTAAACAGTCGATACCACGATCAACCAAAGGAATTTAAGAGATTGGGTATTTGGGATTTTAGGGATTAACGATTGAAATGTAGGCATTTGAGAATTTTAAGTTTTTAGATAATAACAAGGGTTGTAACCGATCAGTGGGTAGTCGATAGCGTACGGTTGGTCAGTCGCCGACGAATAGGTGGCCAAAGATGACTAGCAGTTGGAGTAAATGATACTAGAATAAAACATTTTAAGAGTTAAGGTTTTCTTGGTATTTTAGAAAAAGTTGGAGATTTTTCAAAAATAAAATATTTTAAATATTTTTAAATAAACTTCCAAAATTATTAGATTATGACATGTGTCACTTAACGAACTATTTTAACAGCGATTAGAACTTGAGCAACTAAAACGGTAACATTTATAACATTAGTATTTTACTATTACTTTGGGATTTTATGGGACGAGTTTGGTCCCAAAAATATTAAATATAAACCAAAAACAGAAAACCAAAACACATATTTTAAAACAATAATAAACATTTGTAATATTTTTTAAAATTTTCTTTTTTTGAATTCAAACATAATTTATTCTATTTTTAACTCTATTTCATTATCAAATCATCGATTTTTAGTTTAATTGACCAAACAATTGATTTTCGACCCAATCAATTTTTAAAATTCAATCAATGATTTTGCAAAATACAAAAAAAAAAAACAATTTCAGACAAATTAATTAAAAAAACTAACTCATTTTTTTGTATAAAATAGAAAAATAATATTCGTGTACATAAAAACTTAAACATGAAGAACGTGATCATTTAATTAATATATAAATATAAAATATAAAAAATAATGGGGAAACCAATGGGTTCATTAAAGAAATTAAAATACAAAAAAGAAATATTCAACCACTCTTTAAAATTAGATATTTTAGTGTGCTTCATGAACATTCCACTCTTATTTCACCCCTACATTTTTAATTTTTTCCACATTTAGATGGAATCAAACAGTGCCCCAGACACAAAAACCATACAAGTTGTACGGCAAAGTGGAAGAGAATATTATAATATTACGATTTTACTTTTAAATTATACATGTTCTCTTATTTTTGGTACTTAAATTATTATTTCTTCTTATTTTAAATGCCGAATACAAATATAATCTCTATCACGTTTTTATTATTATTTTTAAACAAATTGGAACGGAAATAATAATTCATGAATTAAAAGATTACTATAGGGATTAAATGTAACTAATATTATTATCATGGGAAATGTTTGGTCCAAAATGAAAGTACATGGGATTGGAACATTTATGGCAAGTTGCAGGGTACCCTGGCTTTTCAGCATTGACGAAATCAAAAAGTGGTGCTGGATATTTTAAGGTTGATGGAGACAATCTCACTCACCGTCAAACACAAACACCACACCAAAGTGACCGGTCTGGTCGGCTGCGGTGCCATGTCCCTGGCCCTGGATATAGTCACTTCATCTCGGCTAAACCCTGTTTCGGGGTCCTTAAACCCAAATGAATTTGGACACATACCCCCCCGTATTCTATATGATGAGAACGGATCTCAATTAAATTTAGAATCGATACATTTTAATTCGTTCGAATTTTTAATATTTCATTTATTTTTTTTATATAATCTCTCTTTATCTTATTAGATCAACTAATTATTAATTATTTATATTTTTCTTCCCTTTGTTGGTGTGCAATTAAAGGACGTAACAATTCAGCGATAGGCTAAAAGGAATCCATTTGATTAGCAAATGTAGAACAGTTCAAGGTAAAATAAAGAGTAACAAAGCTATAAATGTAAATTCATGAGCACGGTCAGCCACAACCATGGAAACAAAATTACAAGTCGAATGGTGCCACTGTCCATCGGGATGTTTCTCACCCTCGGTAACGGCTTCCATAGCAGTGATCTCACTCGATGGTTGCATCTTCATCTCCCTAATTGGTTAAAATCAATATGATCGACTAGTACAAATGAGATGGTGTTGATCATGAACCGGAGATGCCGTAGTCCTGGCCAGATGAAAGCTTTTGTTTCCAGCCATTTCTCAGCCGGCTTCGCCTACTGTTATTTTTCCTTTGGCTCCTCTCCGATGCCTGATACCTGCCTTGCGCTCCACCTGTCTTCAAATCATAAATAAAAAACAATAGCATTCCTGTGAATTTTACGTTTACTCCGAATAACGAATCACACAACGTAGCATTTATAACTTACCCCCAGACAGAAGCCGTGAAATTGTACATCAAAGCTAGAAGAACTCTCCTGCATCGTCCCGCCGGAACTCATATCAGCAGAATTCCGCTTGTTGGAGGCAGAATTTTCACCAAAAGATGCAAACTGAGATGAAGAAGGACAGGGCGTAGTCTGCTGACAATTCGACTCTAACGAATCAATGCCCACTTGGAACATCTCTTCAAACAGTTCCTGTAATTCCTCGAAGCTTTCTTCTGCATTTTCCTAGGGGTTAAAAACTATATTCAGTAACAGCCCTCAAATTGTGAATGCTTCAAAGCATTATGGAATGATGACAGAATTATCTCGAACCGAACAAAATCGATCATCTTCCAATAAATCCACACGTACTTACGACGCATAACTCACACAGTGAAACACAAATCAAAATAACATCTGAACCGAGAACTTACACATGATACTTACTCGAGCCTTATTGGCATAGTGATTATTATCAAGCAAGTGGCAGGAGCATACAAATGTACCTAAAATCCACTTTCGAAGGACCCACAAAGCCATTTCTCTCAAATGTCAGATAATGGGGTCAACTACGACGGACATGGGATTCCAAGTAGATAATCGATCATATTACCAACCCAACAAATATATATAAAATAATAATAATAAAGTCCTGTTTTAGATCCATGAGTTGTGGGACAAAATGGTTAAAAAAACAGTTAATACCAAGGATTTTCCAAAAGCAACCCTTAGGAAAACAAATTTTGATCCGACTCACTCGAATTTAGACTTTGAGAAAGAAAAAAACAGGAATGAAAGAAGGAAAGCGTATGCTTACACTAGATTTTGTCTGGGTCATCATCACTGCCATTTCGTTCAAAAAATCTCCCATGCCCTGTGAAATTGAAAAGAAAATTCTTCAAGTTTGGTTTGATTAAACCTTAATCTTACCGAACTTGAAACTAATGTAAGGAACTTCTGAAAGGAAAAACGATACATTTTCGTCATCATCACTGTCATAAGCTCCAACATCGTACAAGAACCTCTTATTTGCGTCAGACAGAACTGTGGCAAGAAGACATAACATCTCGTGAAGGTCAATAATTTCAACTTTAAATTAATAAAAATCAATAAATTTAAGAAGAGAAAACTAACCAGAGTAAGCTTGTTGAATAGCCTGGAATTTTTTCTTGGCTTCTTCCACGAACTTTGAATTCCCCGAGGCGGAGCAACGATCAGGGTGCCATCTCTGTTCCCAACAACACACGAAATTAAAGAATTTTGCTTTTTTTCTTCTCCTTATTTTTCACTATAAAATGGTCAACGCATTCACAGAATTTTCCGGGGAAATTTTTTCTTCTAAAACCCATAAATCTACAGGACTGGTTCATGAACTTTAATAAAAATGTATGGCATGAATTCACAAAGATAAGAAATCTGTTGTTGGGGTCTAACCAGCGCAAGTTTCTTATAAGCAGCCCTCAGCTCTGTTTGAGTGCATTCTTTATCCAACCCCAAAACCGCATAAAAATCACTGTTTTTCTCTCCTCCATTCGCCATTCTTCAAAAAAAAACAAACCCAGAAAAGTCCTTTGTATTGTCGACAAATTATAGTTAACCAAACCTAAAGCTACAAACCAAGAAAATGGAAACGAAGAAGACGACGATCCCTCCTATGATATAGACGTCGACAAAAGGACTATAAATTTTATAAACATAACTTAAAGACTACATCTTTTGGTGAACCCTTCTCCAGTGAATGTTTCCGTGAAGAAACAGGTTTCAGATAGAAGAAAGACCCAGAGATAAAGGAAATCAAAAGAAATTGAAAGGGTTTTCCCTTTCTCTCTCCCTGCAATGGTAAGGTCTCCCCCCAGAACTCTCCAGAAACCTGCGATTATATATATAAGTTGTTGTGGGTTTTGTCTTATGTTTATCTATTCTTTTATTAATTCTTTTATTATTAATTTATTTATTAAACTAAGTTAATTATAAATTAATATATATTTTAAATATTTTTAATCATTTGATATGATGTGACAAAATCACTTATCTAATATTTTTTTATTTTATTTAGATTTTATATTATCTAAAGAATGAAAATAAAATATTAGTATTAACATTAAAAAATAAAAAAATATTTAAAAAATTAAAAAAAATAAACAATTTATTCTTTGCAGATGATCTCCTTCTATTCATGAAAGCAAACGCGATTCATGTGCGAAGAGCGAAGGGAGGTAATTTATCAATAAAAAGAATTTATTATAATTATTATAAACAATTTATTTATTTTAATTTAAACAGAAAATTGTAATTGACTGTTGATCAATGTTAGATTTTTTATTTTATTTTTATGAGGGATCATGGATGTAGCACAAGATCGAATGGAGGTAATGACTTCATTGCTTTCTTTCGATTTTAGTCTATAATGATCTTTAGAATTGATTTTAGTTCACGGAACGTAAGATTATTTTTTAGAATAAAATTATTAAAATATAATAATACTCTAGAAAATTTGTATTACCTTCTTTGGATTGTTTGGAATAAATGCAAGATTATAAAGTTTGATCATAGAAATATATGATTACTTTTGAATGCATGTTTTAATAAATTATAATCGTGATATATGTTTTTTAACAAGTTAAACTTTAATATTAAAATATAAATATTTGAATGAAAATTTATTAAAAAAACTTTTAATTAGTACACTATCCAAGTTTAAAGAAAATAAATTTAACACAAAGTTAATATAATTAGTATTAAAAATTATATTTTTAAATAATTTTTATAAGTATCATATTTATTTATATTAAAATTAATATAATATAAAAATAATATTATGGTCTCAATTGGGCAAATATAATATTTTCTAATGTATAAGATATACTTTTTAATAACTCAAAATTAAATATTATTTTAAATAATTATATTTTTTACAATAATAATATTTTCACCTTATAAAATTTTATAAATATTAAAAATATAAAGTGATTTTAACTGCTCAAATTTATTAGTATGTCGCTTAATTAAACTCTTTGAGTAGTATTATTATTAAGTTTTTAATTTTAAGTAAAACACAAAGAATAAGAATTGAGAATGATTCATATGAGACAAATTCATTATTTTAGGGATATCTCTGTTCAAAGTTGTGAGAATTGTTCATTACCTAAACATTTGGATATAACGACATTCCCACCATTTTAACAAAAAAATGCTAATAAGTATTATCTAGTAACGACATTCCCTTAATAATGATATTTTCCACAAACTAAACATCTCCTTAGTATCGGTGTCAAGAGACGAGGTGTGCGAATTCGAATATCAAGTCTGATCCGATTTGATCTGAAAATTCAGGATATCTAGAAATTTCAAATACATAAATTACTTATCTGTATTCGATCTGAAAAAATTAGATATTCAAATTTTCAGATCATATATATAGATATTCAAATTAAAATATAAAATTTAATTTGAACAAATAATTTTTATATTTTATGGTTTAATATAACTTATTCGATACCTCAACAATATATATATATATATAATTACTCACATATAATAAATAATTAAATATATTAATTTTTATTAGGTTAGAGCTTTAATGAGTTAGTGAGTTACTTATTTATTAGGCTAAAAGGTATTCAAAATGTAAAAGCCCTTTTTTGTGTTTTCAGATAATCCTAAATTAAAATGAATCCAATCCGAATTTGACCCGATTATTTAAAAAAATTATAGACATATGATAGAATGATCAAAAATTAAAAAAAAAATATGATATCTGAATTTTCAGATCGGATCACCAGATATGATCAATGGAAACAAATCTTTTTGCACACTTCTAATCAAGCGTAAAATTATTTTTAATTATTCATAAGTTTACATATTCACAGATATAACACAACAATAAATTTTAACTTTGATAATTTATATGAATTTACCAAAAGAGATCGCAATTTTTCGAATATAGTTATTTTAAAATTTTTGTGTCCAAAGATACAGATCTCTATTCTCATAAGAGAAATTTTCTGAAAGACGTGATATATTAGGACAATATTTTGGGGGAAATTCGAGGAGGTCCAACAAAATTGCAATTAGATTAATCACAAAATATTTAATTAAAATATTTTATATTATATATAAATATAATAATATTTTGTAAATAGCCTACGATGTAAATTTAGAAAAAAAATTGCAAATGAAATAATCAAAGAAATATTAGTACAATGGACGAAAAATGAATAAATAAATGTGTATTTTATTATGTTGTGCACCGGTGATAGATAAGGGGTGGATGGACGGTGAGGATTCGAGGCAAATGGTTGATATTTTGCAGATTTCTCTCCAGAACCTTGTGAAGAAGAGAATGAAAGGTCCTTCTTGACGGCAACTTTTGGCAATATTTAATTACTCAATTATTTCTAGTGTTCTTAAAAATCTATTTATTTTTAAATTAAATGGAGGAAAAAAAGTGTTCCGCAACAAGTAAAATGCAAATACGTAAAGGAAGCAAGAGCGTTAAAACGGTTAATTTGATTATCGATCAAATTGAATTAGTTAAAATTAAATTAATTTTTATTTCTTTTACTTCATAATCAAACCGAAACTTTTATGAAAATTATTAACCAAAATTTTTATTGGATAGTTCGATCGATGTTTGAATTAAACGTTTGTCTTTTTGTCGCGATTAAGGTAAATATCTTTCATATATGGAAAAGTATTTCTAATTTTATTTTAAATATATATTCTAATGGATAATACTCGAGTATTTTAATTCAATCAAAATAAAACTATACATGAAAAAATAAAAATAAAAATAAAATTGTATCAGAGATAGACAACGTGTCACAAACATTATTCCTTTTGAATAATACTTGTATATATATTTTTAATAATTTCAACTTTTTTTTCCCTTTCGATTTGGTCCAATGTTTTAAAATTGACTGATTTCCCACCATACAGACAAAGATACTTCCTGTTAAACGTGTCTTTTAAAAAACTCATATGACGTATATCTTGGCTCAAAAAAAATGTCATTTTGGAAATTAAATTCGTGACACCTGAAAATAGGTGAATAAACTGGTGTATTTATAAAAAAAAAAAATTATTTTCTTATTTACGTGACAGATATCATTTAAGAAATTTTATCGATTTAATATTTTTTAGGGTAAAGTATAGTAATGGTCATTGAACATTTTTGAAGCTTACATTTAGGTCCCCTAATTTTTAAAACTTGCAATACAGTCTCCCAACATTTATTCCGTTTGCAATATGGTCCCCAACTTAAATCACTGTTAGAAAATTAGGGTAAATTATATAAACGGTCATTGAACTTTTCAGGCACTTGAATTTAGGTCCCCAACTTTTAAAACTTGCAAAACAGTCCCCCAATAATTTTATTTTCTTATTAAATATAGATGTATAGAAAATATAAATGATTCAATTTATATTTAAATGTATGAATCATTTATATTTTTGATATATTTTATTTTTCTTGTATAAACTAGTATTTAAAATATGTTTATATTTTAATCAAAATATTTCAATATACGAATAAAAATATATTTATATAAATGTATATTTATATTTAGATGTATAAATAAAAAATATATTCATATATTAATGTATGAATCATTTATATTTTTTGAATATTTTATTTTTAATAAAAAATTAAAATTATTAATTATATTAGAAATACTCAACTTAAGATTATATATATAATCATGAATTATAAATATGAAAAATATAATTATTAAATTTAGTTTATAAATATATAATCTTAAATTTATTCTTTTAAAATATTGTATCAACTAATATTTAAAAATATATTAAATCTATCAAACAATTTATCAAATATAATATTTTTTATTGTAAAAAATATAATATTTTTCCATCATTTATTGCTTTCAAATTTTTTGCCGAAGTTCAAATCTCATTATTTCCATTTTCCATTATATTCTTTTTTTCTGGCATTGGTCATACTATAGTATATGTATTATTGTATATCTCTTAACACAAACGATGGTGTTAGCTTAGTGGCTCCACCCTGTATCTTCATTTGTGTGACTCAGGTTTGAGTTTGCCCAATACCCAAATTTTACTTCTTTGTAACTTAATTTTCTTCTAATTAGGTGGTGACATGTGTCACCAATAACATATATCATGATCATGTATTAACACATGTCAGATCCTGATTAAATGATTAATTTATTAAATTTTATTTAATTTAGGACCAAATTGATAGCATATATAAATAATTAGGTGGTGACATGTGTCACCAATGACACGTGTCATGATCATGTGCTAACACATGTCAGATCCTAATTAAATGATTAATTTATTAAATTATATTTAATTTAGGACCAAATTGATTATATAAATAATAAAGACTAAATGTATAATAATGTCAATTCCTTTTAATTGCCACTTCATCATTTGTATCAATTGGTAACGACTAGTGGCTTAGTTGAAACAGTTAAATAATTATGTTGTATGATTGATAAATTTAAAAGATCGATGACAAAAGTAAAAAGGGCTAGATAGTTAAGTTGTCAACCTAGTAGTTTACACTTTTATTTATACGTCAAAATAACATTTTATAAATTTAAAATTCGAATTATTTTCAACCTCTTCTATATCCTGACTACTTTTTTTAATTAAAAATTTTCTTCAACAGATAAGAATTATACTATTATATTTATATAAAAAATACGTATCACATGAAATAAGATGAAATTAAATAATAATAAATCTGACATAATTGAATTTAATTGAATTATTTTGGAATTTAGGATTTAGAATGAAATTGAATTACTTTGGAAATTGGGGTTTAGAATGAAATTGAGGATTGTTTTGCAAGTTTTAAAAGTTGGGGGACCTAAATTCAAATGTCTGAAAAGTTCAATAACCTTTTATATTATTTACCCTAATTTCTAACGGTGGTTTAAGTTGGGGGACCATATTGCAAACGGAATAAATGTTGGGGGATTGTATTGTAAGTTTTAAAAGTTAGGGGACTTAAATACAAGCTTCAAAAATATTCAATGATCATTACTATACTTTACCCTATTTTTTATTACACTTGACATCACATCTACATAAAACATGAATTATTATTCGTGTCTTTCTATAAAAATTGTTAGATTAATAAAAAAAAATTAAATAATGTCTGCACAATAAATAATAAAAGACATGGTGATTTATCGATAAATACGCCGAATAAATTGCATAAAAGAGCATAGTAAAGGTTTTGGATAATGATGACAGATGTTGAGGCGTTGGTGATTGTATGTGCAAAATCTGAAATGAAACGAGGGGACCAAAACCCGAATAAAATTGCAGATACTCTTTTTGGGATTATTACTGAGGGTATTTTATAATTCGAAAATTTTCTACGAAAGTTATTTTTAATATGGTATTAGAGATATCTTATTATTTTACCCCTCCTTATTTATTATATATGAAAATAAGAGACAATCATTTTTTCTCTCTTTTCACCGTCAACATCGTCTGCCAAAAGCTTTTAATTCTTAGATTGACTGGAATTTTTGAGTTTCCACCATGCGCACCTGAGCTTATCATTAGTATGAGTTTTATTATTATCATAGAAGAATATATATTTTAATAGTCTAAATGATTATAAGATAATATTTATTTATAATTTTTTTTAATTAGTGTATATTTATTCTGCGAGCACTATTGTTTAAATCTAAAATTTATAAGAAAGAAGAATAATTTATTTAGCCATTGAAATTGTATAATGAATTCAGATAATTTATAAAATGATGATGTTATAGAAAAATATTAGTGTGGTCGTCAACCTGATTAATTTTTATGTAAAGTGTTTGAGGATTTATTTTATCAACAAACTAATTTTTTTATTCATATTAGTCTAAAACTAAACTTTTTAGTGATAATATCTCATAGTATCAAATCTTAAAATGACAGAAAATTGAAAATTATTAAATTTTAAGACTAATATAGATAAAAGATCAAGTTAGAAAAAAAAACTAAATTTTAAGGCTAATTTGGAAAAATATTATGAAAAAGGAAAATGGTGATAAACTAAAACTACTTTTAAAAAAATATTGTGATTTTTACATTAATTTATAAAACTATTCTCATATATTGATGATAATGATAATACCCTTAATTGCTATCTTTCTTTGTTTATTTAATTAATTATATATAAATATTTAAATTTACAATGCTAACCTTTTATTTATAAATAAGTGAATAAGTAGAAAAGGAAATTAACAAATTGGTTTAGTTTGGTTCGGTTAGGAAAAATGTTTGAGTATTGTGAATTTAAAAAAAATGGTATAATTTATTAATTTTACATATTATCATTGAATTAGATTTTGAATTAATTTGTTATATCGAATATAATGAAAATAAATACCCATTTCTAATAATAATAGTATTTGTTTAAAATTCTTCTTAATTATTGATAACGTACACACATCTTGCACAAGCAGTTATTCGAACCATAAAAATCTCTATAAATAACAATATTCTCTTTAACTATTGAGTCAACTACATAATCTAATTATAAGATTGGAATTGATCTTGGGAACGGGAACTACATCTATTATTTGATAACAGTATACAAATTAATAATATAATTTAACTATTATCTATTAAGATGTGTTTGAAAAATGATTCTTGTTCCCTCACCTTAATATTTAAGTCTCATATGGTAATTATGTCGAAGGAGACCATTATTTTTTAATCTTCGTAAAAGACTACCTTATTTGATAAATAAAGGGGAATTAAACGATTGAACAAAAAAGGGTAATGAGGCTAGGGTTATGGTGCATAGGCAGGGGGTCGGGTAGCTAGAAAATGTCTGGGCAAACATGCAACATAATCTCAACATTTGGATCAGTGCGTGTTTAGAAGAAACATTTAGAGATCATGCGGTAGATCTCAAGGGATTTCATGTCATGTGCCAAGCTTGATATCAGCTGCTACTAATCATTGATTACCTTCATTTTCTATTCTTAATTAGAGTTACGTGTATAATATTTCACCAGCTATTAATAACAAATGAAACATAAGATCTTATTGATGGACAAATGACAGTTAAGAGAGAATGTCATAATTAATGGTTTCATAGTTTCCGTGAATTGAAAAATATGATATACGGCGTAAAAAGACATCAAGAGAAAAGATAAAAATTCAACATCTTTTCTGTGGTCATTTATGCTGACTTTCATACTAACTCTTAGTGTTGATCTTAAACTTAGGGTCATGATGACTATATGTATATTAACAAAACAAATAAATACGACTGTCAAATAGTAAATTTAACTCTAACAAATATCTACCCGAATATAGTTAGGTAAAAAGTTTCATATTTCTTGAACTAAAACTGATCAAATTAAGGTAGAAGCTAAATCCATAACTAATAGATAATACAGGGACCGATAACAAAACTTGACCTAAATACATGCGTGCATGCGACGAGGTGAACTCCCAATGAATCAGTTATCCATTTTGTTCTGTTGTTTCAATAAATTTTCAATCGCCATCACAAAAGCTACTACCTTAACACCAAAAATTTCCATCAAGTTGTTGAATATGAGAACACCAATAGAATTATGGCATTGTAAAAGACAATAAAACAAAATTTTCTACCTTGAACAATTCCCATCCCTCAGTTCACGATATATTTGCCCACAGAAGATGTTGCAAATACTGGAATGTGGAATCATTTACCTGATTTACCTTCAATTCTGACGCTGAAAAGGTGAGGATATTTGTTCATTCATCTGTCCGGCGCAAGACATGTTTCATCCATCGTTGATGGAGTGTACGAGTTTCAGGGCATTAATCCTCCGACGCAAAATTAAACAAATGTTCACAACGTCATACCATGAGATTTCGAATAAGCGGGGTGGTTACTTAGATGACTTCTTTTTCCCAGGTTTGGACTTTTTCATACAGATTCTTTCTCAGACTTTTTTTCCCCGGGTTTGGACCTTTTCATACTTGCAGATTCTTTCAGACTTCTTTTTCCCGGTTTTGGACTTTTTAGTGTTCATCGGTTCTTCCTCGGTGGGACTATCCTCATATAGCAAATGCTCATAGTCTTCAAGACTAGCAAAGGGAGAAGCTGAAGTCTTTTTAACAGACTTTCTTTTCCTTTTTCTTTGATGAAACTCACTCTCATCATCACTAAGATCATCTGCATTTCCAAGAGCTATGACATCGTCACCACCATCTTCATCGATCTGATCACTCCCGGCATCAGCATCAAAATCCTCTCCATCAGCATAGTCCGAGGGTAAGTCCATATCTGCATCACTGTCATCACGTATCAACTCATTGTCATCTTCAGCAACATGGTCTAGATCATCATAGTCATAGTCCCCATCTGAATCTACAGAAGGATTGGTTGCGTCCAACAAATTCTCGATCTCTTCGTTGTCACTTTCATCACCACCATCCACATAATCATCATCAATTTCATTGCCACCAACATCAAACAATTCTTCAGCAGCTTCTTCCTCTGCTGCTTTCTTCTTCTTCTTCTTTGGTTTCTTCGAGGAATGCTTTTTGTTCAAAAAAAATTTGTGGAAGACGAGATCTTCAGGAGGAACATCTGTTTCCTCTAACAACAGAATCTCTTGCCCAATCAAATGGTTGTTCATATCCAGCTGAGAAAACAGAAAAATAAGCAAAAAAAATTGAAGCTATCAGCATGTCAGCAAGGACTGAAACCTCAAAGCAAAAGGACTTTGAATCATAAGATAACTAACCTTTTTGGCAGGCTCAATTTGGGATCCACCATGCCATGAGCTTGCTTTTGGTTTCTTTTCCATGAACTTGTCTAGAAAGGCGGTAAGTGATAGGTCATTCAATGGGTTTCCATTGTAAATAATATTGACCCCGGATAGAAGAGTTGAAGCCATGGTGGCAACCGAAGGGTGAACATGAGTCGAAAGTACCATCAGCTCCCACCAGCTTGCACGATCAGCATTGCTGTAGAGATAAGACATACACACAGTCACTGAATAAAATCATTATTGAAAACCCAACAAGATAAATAACAAGATCAAAGATGAAATTCAGGGTCAATTGGATATGAACGAGAATTAATAAGAAAAAAGCCCAAAGACCATGTAAGTTTTTTGCAGTTCCTCTCTTAACCGACTCATAGAAAAACTCTAGCTTTCTTAATAATCAGAATGATAACGATGCCAATTTATACCAGGACAACTTAGTCCTGCGTGGTCAGATATGCTGAAAGATACCAATAAGAAGGTTCCCTGTGCCTGGGATCGTATCCCCCAGGCAAGAAAGACTTGATAGTGGATTTTGGAGGTTTTGATGAGTTTTGATCGGATATTGTCTTGGGTTCCTGTACACGGATATCCTTCGGAGTCTCTCTTATAATCAACTCATTTGCATCTTCCGAAACATCGGCATCAGAATAAGATGGCAAAACACCTTCATCTTCTGAAGAATCACTATTGGCAGCTTTACCAACATAGATATCAGCGTTATTTTCTTCTTTCTTTGATGCCAAGTTAGGTTCAGTAACAGTTTCCTCTACGATATCTTCAAAATGTTCAAGACCTTCATCAACCGACTCATTCTGGAGCATCGAATTCCTGAACAAGAGAAAAAGCTTTATGGTCAGAAGAGAAAAAACTTCTACGCATAACGAAATTTGGTGCACGCATGACACATCTAAGTGAAACCAGTGTCATTTACCATAATTGTGGCCTTGCTTTGAGGACTTCTGATATAAGAAAAAGGCAGCCACAGACATACTGTGGAGGTTGTTGAAGTGAAACCTGTCAGATGTTTGATTTGTTAAATGTTAAAGATAGTACAGAAACCAAAAACTACAGAAATCGGACAACATCAGTTCACTTGTGGAACCAAAAGATACTCAAATTGTTAAAGTTTGTAGATATACAACTACTTAGAGTAAGTGTTGTGCTTACCTGCAATATACGTTTTGAAAAGGCAGACACGCGTTTCAAATTGACATCGCTTTTCATGGCTCTCAAAAGAAGTCCAATAAACATTTCTGCCTGAAACAATATGCCATGTGAATTTAGGGTAATATCTTTTTGAAGAAATAGAATCCACAAACATCTGCATGCTAATATACTAAGTGAATTGTGATGCTGTCAGGAGGAGCAATAATCAGAAACAAACTTTGCAATCATGTTCAACACAATTACAAAATGCCAGAAGCATTAGATCACAAACATATTGCATTGACAAAAAAATTTAACCAAATTCAGTTTCACTTGCCTTGGACAAATTCATAGCAGCAGGAAGTAACAATTTTGAGTATAAAGCCCGGTAAAATCGGTCGCTGACAACCTGATTCTTCGAAGATATCTTATCAAGAAGCATTAGTGCTTGAACTCCTACATTGAAGTTCTTGGAATGAACCTGAAAAATTCTCCATGTTAACATCCAAGAATATTGAAAACCTCATCAATCCACATGTTCTAGCTGTCTAATAAAAATAAAATGTCATATTCTGTTCTGCCTACCAGTTGGAAGAGAATTGGAGTTTCTATATCAACTATGTCATCAGCTTCATTACTTGAAACATAAGGAAAAGCTCTATTAACTCCCTGTAGATGTGCAAAAGGGGAAATCGTGGAAGTTGGAAAAAGTTGCAAATCTTTTTCAAATCAGCAGAGTAACTTTCAAACAGTGACAATACTTACCATAAGAAGAGCAGACAAAAGCCTTGAATCCAATTCAACATGTGATTCTCCGCTACCTTTTCTCTTGTTCTCCTTTGACCTATGAGTATTTTTCACTGCTTTGTTTTCTTTATCTGGTTGCTGATTTTTTCCTGCCTCAGAAATCAGTACCTGAAATTGCGAAATATAAAATCTCCTCTTTCCACAACACTAATCACAAACTACAACTACACATTTAAAGAAAAATATTAAATTAAATCCAATGAGCTAGTTGGATCGAGTAAGAAGCAGTAAGTCCAGCCATACAAACTAAAGCCACACATACCTTGAAAAGTGCAAAGTATACTTCTACCAAACGTTTTGCTACCCTTGGCCCGTCTCCTTTGTGGGACAAACGAATTTGGCTCAAAAAATTGACCTGTCCATGGAAAAGGTCATATTAGTGAATTCCCAGATAAAACAAACCAAAAAAAAAATTGCATCACATCTTTGACTAATGGAGTTCAAAAGTGTAACTGGCAGAACTTAAAATTATGACCTTCCAATAAACAGTCAATTGAAAATTCTTAAGAATGCAATCAGATCGGACACTGTTATAAAACAAAACAAGTCATCAAATATATAAGATAAAGTTCCAACTATCACAAGAAATTCCAAATATATTGACAGCAATAGAACTTTCATATCAAGTCAAAGCAAAATATTTTCCGGTAAGAAATATCTTCAATAATTGCTAATAGATACAATATACTTGCTTATCCTTTTACTTTCTGAAGACCCTATTATGGTTTACAAAGGAGAAATGAAATGTTCTCCCTCAATGACTTGAAGTAACATTTAAACTTCATTCGCTAATTAGCAAATTTTCATGATTCACTATAGCCATAAAAGAGAAAAGATTGTACAGTACAATATTTATAATATTATAGAAATACAAGAACTGCATGAACATACAGCATGGTACTTGGAACGTAGTCCTAAATGAGGCCGAAAAAGGAAAGTATCCACTTCATCAATAACCACAGCCTGCAAAACAGGAAGCTGTTAGCAAAAGCATAATGATATATGCAACATTAACATGTGCAAGAATATCTGAATTTTTCTCAATGATAATTCCTCTGCATTCACTTCAATAGTTCTGAATTTTGGTCCTACAATTATGGATGCCATCACCTTCTCTAGTTAGGAAGGTAATTGATTTCATATATCATATTATATGAAATATGTCCCAACTCAAAGCGAAAGTCTCACCTATAACTCGGTATGCATAATGCAACATCTAAATACAGCACAAATGCATAAAAACACAAAGCTACCAGAGATTATACCTTCATATTAGGGTGATCTGCTAGAAGGTTTGATAAATAAAAGTCTGCATTTGATGCACCCTTACTTTGAGGATCTCCAAGCTGTATATAACCAGAAAATGATGAAACAAAATTATTACAGCTTAACAAGCTGTTACAGTGTACAGGCTTCAATAGATGGAAAAAAACTAGTGTTCAAGTAAATTAATATCAACTTACTTTGTTAACTAGAGAAGATAGCAGCTTACGTTCTTGCTCCGGTTTGCTCTTTAGCAGTGCATACATGGTCTGCAGAATATAAAGCAGTTAAGATATTTGTAATATTAGCTAATGGAAACAAAAATTGCAGAATAAACATTTCCAATTACTCTTTTTAGGATATGTTATTCCATCCCCCAAAGCAAAACCTTGACCTTGAAAAACTCAGATCAAAATACTCTAGATTGACCTATGATCTATTTTCAAATTCAACTAAATTCAGATGCATCAAGCCAGCTTAAACTAACATGTAAAATAAAATTTCCAACAAAAGGCTTCAACTAAAAGATCAAAAAGCTTCGATGATTGCACAATTTATAAAAGGACTCATTGTAGTCAAATCTTCCACAAAAAGGTGAGATCTGCTAATGATCACAAGTAGAGCATAGGTTAGCCGATAAGACTAACCTTTAGTGCCTTATCTTTCAAAGCCAGTAACATATCTCTCGATGCCTCCTCAACAGCATTAACAAAACGCTCATACCTGAAAAAGTTGAAGAAAACCCAAGTTGTATTACCTTTGGATTGTTTTTTAAAATCATTTCAGTTTGACACTTTAGTTGTTCAGGTTTGTTACAGTTATTGGTACAACTTTTTGAGTTTGAAAATTAAATTACTTTAGCTTTGAGCTATATTTTGGATGGTTTGGTTTGAATCATTTTGACAGATTAATTTTGATTCGGGTTGAAGTTGTTAATTATGAGTCAAATTGGGTTAGATCAGTTTTCGTCTTAAGTTGAATGGATTTTCTGGGTTCGGGCTATTTTTGACAGCTCTGGACTGGAAGGGGGGAAATGTCAAACATACCTCTGCTTCAGGCATTCCTCCCAATACCAGAAAAGCAGTAGGGAATAGCCATCTTTTGTCTCCGGAAGCTCGTTCACAGGACGTTGTAAAAGTGTTTTCAGCTTTCGATCAGGCAATAACCTATAAAAAAATTAAGCGTGTAACAATTGACAAAAACCATCAAACTATGTCAATGTACGCTTCCCACCTTAGATTTTGGGAAATCTCCAGACAAACTAAAATATCTTCTAGAAGTGTATAGCAGGGATTCGTTTCAGTAATGTCCTAAAGCCAGATAGAGGACAGCTACTATAGATGGAGGTTAACAGTCTCAGGCAGACATCTTAGCACATAAAGCTCTTATACCTTCTACCTTAGCCACTATTTACTAAACTTTCACTCTATCCTACTGTAGCACGTAAAATACGTGAATGAATGAGATTGAAAAGAAACCCTAGAAGAAAGAAAGACGATTAGCAATGCACCAGTGGAAGGGAGGGAGAGCAAGAGTACTCACTTTGAAATAAAAAGTACTTTTAAAGCTTCGAATCCAGTAAATGCATATCGCTTTCCTACTTTTGATGTTACTAACCCTGCAACAGTGAAGTCAATTTGAACAATAACAGTTCAGCAACTAGGAGGAAATATCCAGGGACAATTAAATAAAATGCATATAATAATATTTGAGTATATCAACACATTTTGACATTCGTACATTATTCAAATAAACTCATGAAAAGATTTTTGAACGAACAACATTCAACATGTAAAACTAACAAATTGCCACAGATCAAATTCAATCACACTCATAAAAAATTTACTTTTTAACAGAAAGTAAAAGCATAACTACACCCCTAGTTTTGCAAGTGAAAGTAACTAAACGTTCATCAAATGAGCATAAATTCAGTTATGGCCAATGGGTTAAACACACCGCATCCATAAATGAAATGCAATAAAACCATAAGCTCAACAACCGAAACTTTCCCAACTCCTAAAACTTAACAACATCGAAAACATGGAAAATCATACCCAAAAGCCCATCGAGCGATTTCAAATTAGCAACAGGATTATCCACAACAACGAATGAAAAGGCAGAAACTTTATCAGTAGCCGTCCCTGACCTCTGACTAGCCAAAACCATCTTCATATCCCCAGACTTTCCTTTCGATAACTCGTAATCTTTAGCGTACTGCCACATCAATCTTTCCCCAAGTTCCCTCTTCTTCTCGGCTAATCTCTTCAATTCCTCCACGTTTCTAACAGCTACAGCCTTTTTCACCTTCCCCTCCTCTCCAAACACTTTCTTTTCGAACTCTGATTCATCCTCGTACCACGCACTCAAAGCACTCGCTTTCACCAAAGGCAAAGCTGGCAAATTCTTGAACTTATCGGGCTCTCTAGAAGACCTATTACTCTGGTTGCCGTCTTCAAGAGACAAAACTGGAGGCTTGGGCTTTGGTCTTTGATTGTTTTTCGTGTTTTTATCAGTTTTTGGAGTTTGGGTATTGTTAGATTTCTTCTCAAGTTGAGAACTCTGGTTTTTGGGTTTTGGGGTTTTTGGAGGTTTAAGGGGACCATCTTTTCGAAAATCGACATCGTTGAAGCCCGAATAAGGGAGGGAAGAATTGGCAGCTAAGCCGAGAGAGGAAGCAAATGATGCTATATCGGATTTCAGGAGCTCAACGTCTTGTGGGGCTTTTGAGTTCGACATTTTTGCTTTTGCATTAAGCTTCAAATAGAGAAAAGAGGACGAACATGAACGGGTTTAGCCGTTTAGGGTTTACAATCAACAAAGTCATTGGTGGACAAGATTTTGGGTCTAATTATGCTTTTAGTCCCCCTATTAAATGACTAAACAAAAAACTAATGTATTTAATTGGTTTTCATATTGAAATTGGCTCGATTATTGATTTAATTTAATATTCAAATTAGAGGTGTGAGTAGTGAGAATTAAAGATTTAAGTTGTGGAATAATGATAATAGTGTGAATGGTGATAAGTTGTTAATATTATGTCATTTTTGAATTATTGTTTTTTATTTAATTAAAATCGCATTGATAAAATCAGTGTTCATGTATGTGATTTAAGAGTTAAATATTTGTAATTATAGAGTAACATCTATTAAAAAAGTTAAAATATTTATAATAAATAGTTTTTGTAAATAAAATTACTCAAACTCAAAATCTCTAGAATAAACAGAGATGAAGCTACGTAGTGGCCAGGAAGGGTGGTTGTCCCTTCCAAAATTTTAGAATAGCGACATTTTAAGTTTTTTTTAGTTTAAATATTCGTTAAATAATATATTATTATTCTTTTGATATAAAACAATTTTACCCCTCCAACATTTAATCCTAGCTCTATCTTAAAGAATAACACTCTCTTTTATAATCGAAATCGCTTAATGGGTTCGATTGTTAAACATATATAATAAATTATATATTTATATATAATTTTTGGCCTTCTTTGGGGGATTGACCAAAACACATATAACTACTCTCCTTTTATAGGAAGTATGAAAGAACAAGGAGCCTATAAGTGTCATTTCCTTTAGTTAGGGTTTCCGAAACCTAGTTTATAAACAAGTGAAAACTTGCTGAAGCTCTCTCTCGCCAGTGCCTGCTCGCTCTTCTCTGCGGGAAACTGAGAAACAACAACATGGCGACTACCACCCCAACATCCGCAAGGCAGCTTTCTCCGAAAGAAGCCGACATTCAGATGATGTTGGCAGCCGAAGTCCATCTCGGTACCAAGAACTGTGATTTCCAAATGGAGCGTTACGTTTTCAAGCGTCGCAATGACGGTAAAGTTTTGTTTATTCCTGTTGTTTTTGAGGTATTATTATAGTTTTTTTTATGTTTTTGCTATAAGGTTTTTGGCTGCCGAATTTTCAACTTTCAGCTTCTTTTATTTGTTTTGCGTGTATTTTGTCTATTAAGATTTGGGTTTTTGTTTCTCAGTGTTATAAGTTTTGGGATTCTTTGATTTATTAGATTAGCAAAAGCATATGCATTTCTTAGACCTGAAATTTGTTCTATGCGTTGATTTTAGTGTGTATGTATAGTTATTGATATGATTGCTTACCGCAAATATTACCTGTTGAATTTACAATTAGAGAATGATAGTTTATTTGGTTATAAGTTACTTGTAATTATGTATTAGTATTTGTTTTAACGATTGAATTGTCTGTTACGTCTTCCATAGGAATCTACATCATCAACCTGGGAGAAGCTTCAGCTTGCTGCTCGTGTAATTGTTGCTATCGAGAACCCTCAGGACATCATTGTTCAATCCGCAAGGCCGTATGGTCAGAGAGCTGTGCTGAAATTTGCGCAGTACACTGGTTGTCATGCAATTGCCGGAAGGCACACTCCTGGTACATTCACTAACCAGATGCAGACTTCTTTCAGTGAGCCTCGACTTCTTATTCTCACAGACCCCAGGACTGACCACCAGGTAAATTGTATGCAACAACTGAATCGGGTTGAATTTTATCACGTATTGAATGGTTTTGGACTAATGAACACTTGTTTATTTTATGCAGCCTATCAAGGAAGCTGCTCTAGGAAACATTCCCACCATTGCCTTTTGTGATACGGACTCACCAATGCGATATGTTGACATTGGTATCCCTGCTAACAACAAGGGAAAGCACAGCATTGGTTGCCTTTTCTGGCTGTTAGCAAGGATGGTTCTTCAGATGCGTGGCACAATTGCTCCCGGACAGAAATGGGATGTGATGGTAAAAGATACAACACTATCATAATATGTCTATATGATTTGTATGTTTTAGAATCCGTGTTCTAATGCATGATTCCTGTGTAGGTGGACCTATTCTTCTACAGGGAGCCTGAGGAAGCTAAAGAGCCAGAAGAGGAAGAAGCTGTTGCTGCCCCTGATTATGGACTTCCTCCTGCAGACTTTGGAATGGGTGCTTTAGCAGCTGACCAATGGCAGGCACAGATAGGCGATCAATGGTCTGCTGATATGGTTCAGGCACCTATTTCTGGTGTCCCTGCTGCTGTTAACTGGGGTGATCAAGGTAACATATATATATACATTTCTGTTTATATTATTTAATCTGACATATTATTGTTTCATTTACTTAACGTGCTCTGAAATTTCAAATGCAGTTGCCGTTGGGACCGATGGGTGGGATGCTGCAGCTGCTCCAGCACAAATCCCGGGTGCACCTGATGTCGTGGCTCAGGCTCCCACGGGTTGGGAATGAGAGGGATATATCTTAGGTTTTGACAGAATGTTTTGCCATTTTGAACTCTGTTACGATAGTTATGGAATTGTGTTTTTGGCTCAATTTCTAGAACATCTACGGCTTCAGAATTTTTTGTTATTTTAATGTTGGAATCATAAGTTAATTTACATTTTGTTATATGCGGTTGGCTTCTTGTTATCACAGGGTTTTTAAACTGTATGCTCTGCGTTATCCTCCAACCTAATAATCAACAATGGTAAAGTAAGTTTAAATTCAACCAATCATGGAACATTTCACTCTGTTTCACATATGCCAAATTAATCAATTATGATGATATCATTTGATTTCACCCAAACCTTTATTTCTAGCTAGAAATGTGATTGGTCTGTTCTTTGTATATATAGAGTATCCTTTCTCATTAATAGAAAAGATATGGTTTTCATGTTTTAACAAAAAAAAATTCATTTGTCACAAATATATTCATATTTGATAGACTAGCTTGGTTAAAAAAATTGAGATGTAGGATCAAATGTTAGGTTCTTACGATGATTTCTGTGAAGTTATTTTTCATGGCTTTCAACTTATTATTATTATGGTGTCGTATTATTATCCTTAAGGTGTTTAAAAATACCTAACCCGTCGATCTGTCGACTCGGTATAAAATTATCGAGTAGTTTATGGGTCGGGTACTCGCCTGTTGTTTTTTACCGATTTTTGGGTTGAGCCCGGATCACAAAATTACCCTTAATCGGGTACCTGTCAACCTGGTTTCCCTTTTTTATTTTATTACTATTTTTTTATTTTAAATTAGATTTTCCATTTCTAATTCCAAAATTATTTTATCCTAATATTCTAAATCTCTATTTTTTCCAAATTATTTCACCTTAATATTTAAATTATTTTTTTAATCTTAAACTGTTTTAAATTTAGTTATAATTTTATTTATATATTTTATTTTTATTATATAATATGAATTTATAAATTTTATGTCTATGTTATGTATTATAAACCTATAAAATTTATATTTTATGTTTTTCTTATTTGAATTTTTCTTAAAAAATAATATAAATTATAAAAATAAAACAAATATTAAGTAAGTACTCGTGACCCATAAAATACAAGTACCCGAATTTTATGGGTACTCGCCTTTTACGGGCCTGATCATGGATCGAATTTTTGTGATTTGAAAGTCTCGAGTAACTAGTATTTCGAGTACTAAAAAATGCGAGTATTCAAATTTGAACACCCTTAAATTTATCCCGATAATAATGTTAAGATTAAGATAATAAAGATTTTAGGTGGATGCTCTTTTCTATTTTGACTTTAAGTTTTTTTTTAATATTTTTGTGTTGTTCTCTTTCTTTATTTTTTTATTTTTATTTAATGTCAATTTTAATATTGATTGTTGAATGTTGGTGATTATTCTTTTTCTTTTTCTTCAGTTTTTTTATTTTAAATAAAAAAATTCCTTGTGATACACTTTTCTCTGTTCTTGTGACACGTTCTTTATGATTTTTGGTACGTTTTTCGTATATATATATAGTCGTGTTAGTGTTTGCACAAAGATCCTCACGATATCTGTTTTCAGACTGGTTTGTCGGTGGTCATATATTGTCATATTCCTCTTAGGCAAAAGGTTATTTATCGATATAATTAGAATTGTGTAGTGAAATAATCTGTCAAATTATTTGGTTCGCTCACCACTCTTTTATTACTTCATAAAATATCTTATTAGAAAGAGATAAGTAATTTTTACGAAGGCACTCTTTTATTACTTCATAGAGTGCCTCATTAGATATAGAAAAATAGCTTTACGAAGGTTATTAGACTCTAATCCCTCTTATCCAAGAAATTTATCTAAACTTAGATTTAAAAATAATAATTCTATTAAATTAAAATAAATCAAATCTCGTCATATCTAAATATATTATGTATCTCTAATATACAATTATCACATCGTTTTCTCCCCCGGAAAAGACAAACCTTGTTTTCATTTAAAAAAATAAGTTCCATGTTTTGTATTTTTATTAAGGTTTAATATAAAAATAAGTGTCTAAATTATATTTAAAATTAACTTTTAATGTCTAAAGTTTTTTTCGTTATATTTTTAGGTGCATATTGTTAAAAAAATCGTTAAGTACTTATTTTTAACGAGGGTTTTTAACGATGGACACCTAAAACTGTAACGGAAAAAAATTATGCATCAAAAGTTAATTTTGAGTATAATTTAAGTATTTATTTTTATATTAAACCTTTTTATTAATTATGTATGACAAAATTATTTACGAAATAAAAATTGGTGACTAATAATTTATGGCAAAAATGCTAGAATAATGCAATATCGGAAAATTATTTCTCGCAGTAACGTGGTTCTAATATTATTTTCTCGTTGAGGGTATTTTATATAGTACACGCCTATAGACCTCAGGATATCTCGGCGTCTTTAGTCTAAAATTTTACATGTATAATCTATGATGATTACTCGACATCTTTAGTTAAAATATGTAGAGAAGGGCTTCTGATTTCTCGGCGTCTTCAACTCTGCATTCTTTCTCTACATGTGGGTGGGGGAGAGGCAGGAATTTTTCTTGGTCACCAAATATGACCATGGTTCATGCCGAAAACCTTCCTAAACAACATCATCTTCCTCAACGATTTTTACGATTATTGTGGCGGCAGCAGTGTATACACAAAGATCTTTGGTCTTATGAGTTGTGTTCATAGGTATGGTTTTCACACCGAAACTTGCTTAGGAATTGGATCTGATAACCTCATGACTTAAGATGAATCCAGAACTAATAGTCTTAATGAGGCGGGCTCAAACTCTAAAGATAATAATCATCAAGAACTGGAATTAGAGAGAGATGAAGGTTGGCTCCAACTCAGTATAGGGGGTGGTCAAGCTAAGGCAACAAGATGTGATCGGAACAAGCATGACCAACGCGATCCATCAGCCAGAAGAGAAGGGTTGGTTGAGCTTGTTCTATTATCCGGTGGTGGCAGCTGCTTGCAGCAAGCGAGGCCATTAGCTCCTATCTTTCATATGCCTGAGTTTCGAGCTCCACCACGTCTACCCCCGCTCATGCATATTTTCAGTACATCTCTATTCTTCCAACACCAACAACAAGGGATCAACTCCACTTTCCCTTATCATGGAGATCTTAGCTCGTCGAGGAATCTTCCCCCCCCCCCCACCCACATGCAGAGAAAGAATGCAGAGTTGAAGGAGAAATCAGAGATCTTAGCTCGTCGAGGAATCTTCCCCCCCCACCCACATGCAGAGAAAGAATGCAGAGTTGAAGGAGAAATCAGAAGTTGTTCTCTACCTATTTTAACTAAAGACGCAGGTAATCCCTATAGATTATACATGTAAAATTTTAGCTTAAAGACGCCGAAATATCCTGAGGTCTATAGGTGTGTATTGTAGAAAATACTTGAGATGGGGAAATAATATTCGAACCACGTTACTGTGAGAAATAATTTTTTCATACTGATTTATTTTGGCATTTTTGCCAATTTATGGATCAAACTAGAAAATAATAATAATTGGTGGCTAAAGGTATAATTTTTTCGAAATATTATTTGTGGTGCGAAGTGCAATGGGTAAATTCCATTGGCTGTCTGGCTGACTCGCGGATTGCTATTTGCTCCTAACTCTCATTTTAGATCACTGCCGTCCGTACTTCAATCAAATGACGGCTTAGATTCGCTTTCACAATCCTGATTAAAAATATTAAAATGCGCGAAACTTCAAAAGAGTGCCGCTTAAAAGAACGAATCCTATTGGTGAAGCTTCATCACACACGGATCAGTACTTTAAACAACTAACAGCCATCGATAATCTTCCAAATCTACGGTTTATAATGGCCTGACTTAAAATATTTTCTTCGTTGTTTATTCCCACTTCTCCAATATATATCTCCCCTCCAATCACTTACGAACACCAAAAGCATTACCCCTCCAATTATCTTCCCTTTCTCGTCAACCAAACGCTACTTTCGCGTTTCTCAATTTCTTCACAAATGGCTCGTACCAAGCAAACAGCTAGGAAATCGACCGGTGGCAAGGCTCCACGTAAGCAGCTAGCCACAAAGGCCGCTAGGAAGTCGGCTCCGGCCACCGGAGGAGTGAAGAAGCCTCATCGTTTCAGGCCTGGAACTGTTGCTCTTAGGGAAATCAGGAAGTACCAAAAGAGCACCGAGCTTTTGATCCGAAAGCTACCATTCCAGAGACTTGTGAGAGAAATCGCTCAGGATTTCAAGACCGATTTGAGGTTCCAAAGCAGCGCCGTCGCCGCTCTTCAAGAAGCTGCCGAGGCCTATCTCGTAGGACTGTTTGAGGATACCAACTTATGTGCCATTCATGCAAAGAGGGTTACGATTATGCCTAAGGATATTCAGCTTGCTAGGAGGATTAGGGGCGAGAGAGCTTAGGTTGGTTTGTTTTTAGTCACTTGATGTTTAGGATTATATATTTATGCTCTTTGTTCCTTTTACTTGTATTAGCTTTCTCAGCTAATGATTAATGTAAGTCGATGTAATTTCATTCGATGCCATGAAATTTCCTTCTGTTTACTTGAAATATGCTTAATGGAAATTGAAAAGTTTGTTCACGTACTTAGATTCCAAATTTCTGGGAATTTCTTGTACGGTTCCGCATCTTATTGTAGCACCCGTTCATGCTACTATTAAATCTCGTACTAATATCAACGAATATTGGGCAGGAAACTTTAGCATGAAAGGACTTAACATACGAAGAAATTGAGCTGAAATTAGTCCACAATAGGAAGATGAAAGAAAACTCGATGAAATGGTGGCAATGAATGGTTCGAAGTTTGTAGGAAGTATGACCAATGATGTGTTTAGGGCAACACCGATTGAAATAACGTTGTACGATGACAGTAGAAGAGAACCAACGCCAATTTGAAAGAATACTTACATGCACTAACATAACTGAACTCTTTACAAAGATGATAAAAAACGAAATAATAAACACTCTTATAAATGACGTCTGATATAATTAAAACAAGCAACTTTGTAAGGGAATCACATATATGGCTGAAAAATTATAAATCAAAGCCAAAACATAATGGGGTAAACTACACATTAGAAGAGTCTTCAAGAGAACATGATTGCAATTAAGGAAACTGTCTCTGATCTAGAGACTTTAGAAGTGAAGTATGACCAAGAACCCTTAGGACATATTCTCCTATGTTCATTGTCCCCTTTCTACTCATCTTTTAGTGAAACAATATTGTACAATCGCGAAACACTTACTCTTAAAGAGGTATACAATGGTCTACATTTATTCGACAAGATGAAGTATCATGTATCTGGTTTCGAGACCCAGACAAAGGGTCTCGTGGTGCATGGATCGATTAGTTTAGACCGTAAAAAAACAAGCATTCTTCTGGTAATGAAATAATAGACAGAACAAAATCTTTCAATTGAGGTAAAACTTGTCACTTTTATAAAAATAAAGGTCATATAAAATCAGAGTGTTACAAGTTATAAAATAAAATCAAAAAGAAAGCTGAAGAGATTTTATATAAGAGAACTCCTAGTTACGGCTGACGACAACACTATAACAAGTGATAAGTATATACTTGACTCTGGTAGCAATTTTTATATGAGTCCTAATTGAGAGTGGTTTGCGACATATAAAGTTGTATCTGCAGTTGATATATTTTTGGGAAATAATGTCCCTTTTAAAGTCGCAGGTTTTGGCACAATCAAGATTAAGATGTTCGATGTGATTGTTCGAACAATTGATAATGTGAGACAAGTTCCAGATTTGAGTAGAAATTTAATTTCGTTAGGTACCTTAGATTCAAAATGATACAAGTTCTCCAGTAAAGGTGGAGCTATGAAAATTTACAAGGGCTCTCTCGTTGTGATGAAAGGGTAAAGGGAGAGTGTCAAGCTTTATGTTCTACAAGGTTCAACAGTTTTAGATAATGAAGTTGATATTTACTCCCTCGTGTCAAACAACTTTGTTACTAGTGAAAACATCTTGACTAAATTAAGAAAAAATAAGTTTTTTTTAACAAGATAATCGTAGCCAAGATGATTATGTGAAGCAGAAAGAATTCAATTTTATAAGCATAACGAATTTGAAGATAAAATTATTATTGATGATCGGGATCGTGTTATGTATGATGTTGCTCATGGTGATACATTTGTGAGCAAAGTTGACACTTATATTAACCATGTTGATATGAGGACTAAATTCAAGCTTTTTCATCCAAGCTTAGAAAAAGCTTGAATTTGGTTGATGTTCATTATTGAAGATTACTTTCTTAAGGGGTGTTGTGAAAGAGGTGGAGAACGTGTTTGTTGAAGTGAATAATTGTTTTTGTTGAGTTTGGGTGTCTCATCGAATTTGAGTGTTTTGTCTCGAAACCTTCACACTTTCAGAATTCGCTTAACGGTGGAGATTTGTTAGAGTTTGGCTCGAATTCAAAGAGACATAAATTAATTCATATTTAATTGAAAAAGTAAAAATTTTAGTTTGATTAAAAGTAGATAACTTTGTTAAGGTAGATTTATATTTTATTTAGTATTCTTTTGTAATCAAGTATATATCTATATAAATTAATTAATTTAATTGAGAAAGTAAAAATTCTAGTTTGTAATCAAGTATCTAAGGGAGGTTATATATCATATTTTTCTTTCTCCAAAATTATATTGTATTTTCCCTTTTAGATTTTTCACATAAATCGTTCTTTATTTTTTTTTGTGGATCATGTTTATTTATTTATTGATAATCATTCCGATATTATAAGAATAACAACAAGGATTTTAGAAATATCACTTTTAATATGCAAATCTTAGATCAAATCATTTTCATGACATTACTTTAAGTAATGGGTCTAAGTTATACCTCTTCTAGTTCTATTATGCAAGATTGGCCTCCTTATATTAAGACCTTTGAGAACATTTGAGAGAACACCATTGAACTCTAAACTATTATATTACTCGAGAAATTATGATCATTCGATATGACCTATAATAGATATTACATGATTTGTCAGAGTTAATAATATATCACATCAATTAAACCTATCATTCTCTGAACGATAATAATAGCATACACCAATATTAAATGTCATTATAGAAAAGGATCTAGAACCAATCTCAACCGCTTTTTTAACCTTTTCTTCTCTGCTTTCCTTCATGATGAGGGCATATTACATAAACACTGTTCAATGTTAGTATAATCATTGACTGCGAGACTCTGCGTACACACCAAAAGAAATCAGTCACCAACAGTAAACATAATTCATTTATTCCATCAACATACAGTAAATTATATTATTTTTGAAAAGGAATTTGACTTCATATTTTAGTAAAGGTAATACTAAAAACAGATTTTAACAATAAATATAAATGATAGAATTGGGGAAATGATGCCGGTAGTATAAGATAATGTGTTGTTATTAGATGTTTCAAGAAATAAGAAACGGAGCGGACTCTGTCTTGCTTTATTTGATGTGGTAAAGATCTAATCCACCACCTCATTCCTTACCCCAGAAAAACTAAATTCTACACAACGCAAGTTAAAGTAATCCACCAATAATCGAGACCCCAAACACCCTTAATTATTGGGTCTCCTTTCTTGTTTAATTTCCTTTTGCACAATCACGAGACCCCTCTAGAGATTTTGTTGCACTGGCGAACACACTCGCAATCACAATATCCCTTCATAGAAAAAAGATGCTTTGGTTTCACTTCAGTCGTCATTTCTCTAACCATTTTAGCGCCGTAGCTTGCGGGTTGCCGATGCCCATTAATCCACGATGGTGGGGGATATCACATTCAATATTTCTTTCCAGAGAAACTCGTTATTTAATCAAAGTATTGATTGCTTTATTTTAAAAAAAAATTGAAATGAATATAAAATAATATTTTTTTCAAAAAAAAAAAAAAAACCTCCCAACGAATGCTATACAATCTTTCAACCACTAAATCGTTTAGTTTCTACGAGTAGATATAATAACATAGACAATAATTTTGTTTTATTATTTGAACATTTATGAGTTGGACCCCACCAGTACGACGGCACATCACTTGACCATTACCGAACAAATTTAATCATACAAGGTATGAGCACATCCCCTTGCCGACAATTAATTGTGCCATGCTCCACATTCGTCGTCACCTGCGAACTAAAAAACATAGCACCGAGCAGAGCAGAAGATTGTATTTCTCATTAACATTTACATCAATGTTAAGGCATATGACTTCACGTGGCTCTGCCTTTGTGCTGCCACACAAACTCACCCTGAGGCCACTTCTGCTTGTACATGTTATACGCGGCAGTACAGCATGCAAATACCATGAGATAAGACTGGGCTCTCGCTGGGAACGATGGTTTTACTTAACTAGAAAGTAAATGATCTAATAATTGTTTTAGTCCTTTTACCATGTTAAATGAAAAGACTTAATCCAAAAAAAAAACAATTTAAATCTGAATACTGCATATAGAATTGAAGCTTTCAACTCAACAGATTCACCATACTTGACGAATTCTTCATATGACCATAACTTTGTTAAAATAACATATTAAATTTAAACCTGTCATCGGTTTATCATTATAAATATAATAAAATTTTTAAAAATGAGTACTAAAATATATCCATTAAAGTAATTAAAAAATGTAAACTTCAAGAGAATAAATAGATAGAAATCGTAATCATTAGATTATAAGAAGATTGCATATTAGCAAAGTTCAAACATTCATATGTTCTCAGTATTTTCATCATAAAAACTCACATAAACCACTTATACAGTCATCAAAATATAAGTTTCCCAAGTCCAAAAGTCTACAAAAATAGACATAAAAACAGAAAAATTACTTAAATAAACCTCTGAAAGCACCGCAGACAAGGGCCTTTAAGCATGCAATGAAGCTTGCTTTTGTTTCAACTTCACAACACAGTTTTGACCAAATTCCTGAGAAAATTAAAACAACAAAACAGAAGCACGTTATATAGAAAAATAAACAGTTTACCCCCAAAATAAACAGAATAAAGCAAGCTGCCGCAGGGGTTTGTGAAAACTCACTAACATGTTGCTTTATTTACAAAAACTAGCATGTAGGGAAAAGATTTTGCTCAGAGAGCAGCCCCGGGAATGGAAGGGAAGTCATCGAAGCTCCAGAAATACATTGGGTTTCCACCGTCCTGTGTTGCCTCTCCGTTGAGGAAGGCCTCAATCGAGGCATCCCAGTTCCCGTCGAGGAGTGGTGGCATTTGGAAGAACTTCATCGGATCGTCCAAAGCCAACAGCTCATCAGATAAACTCTTTGCAGAATTATCTTCAGTAGGCATAACATTGTCAGAACTTGGTTTCAGCTTCTTATTAGGGTTTACATTCTCCAAGAACTCCTCACCCTCGATATTAGCTTCAAGAATGGATGATATTTCGGGAGTTTTAGAACCCTGTTCACCCCAGCCATAATCGGAACAATCAATGGAGTTACTTCCCTGGTCAGAATTGAAATACACATGGGTGTTATCAGATTGATTAAACGGTTTAAATTCAGCATCTATAGATGTAGGAACTGGGTCCACACAAGCAAACTGATCAATCAGTGGCTTCTCTTCTACAAAACCCATGGTATCAAAGTATTCCTGCTCAGGATTGTTCAGGTCATTGAAATTCTGGTTCAGATTCGGCTCAACGGGGCTCAAGTTCGATTTGGAGAGTAGTTTCCGAGAGTTAGTCTTCGCAACGCGCTTTGGAGAGGCACGCAGAGTCTCATCAGGGAAATTCACCTTAGCTTTCTTACCACGAATTCTTCGTGCCTCTGCGTCATAAGCTCTTGCAGCTTCTTCAGCAGTATTGAAAGTTCCTAGCCAGACCCTTACCCCTTTCCTAGGGTCTCGGATCTCAGCTGCCCATTTTCCCCATGGCCGCTGTCGAATCCCACGATACTGATTCTTCCTCTTTCTTTTCGCACGTTTCTCAGCTTGACCGTTAAATTGTACGGATGTACCAGAGCTCGAATCTTCAATGATTGCAAAGGAAAATTTAGTAATCATACAGATATATGAACCACAAATAAATGATACTAATCAATGAAGATCTATGTAGATCACTACAAAACTTCCACAAGGAAACAAAATTTAGGGCTTTAATCATGAGAAAAACATCTTTAACGACTACATCGGGAAATTATTACTAGAAGCGTTACATCTCGGATTAAATATCTTCCCAACCAATTAAAAGGAAAATATATTTATCCTTTAGAACATAGGAAACATCATATCCTGCATAAAGCATAACAAGATTTCAAGCAACATTAGACAAAAGGAAATTAGAAATACAAGAATCAATACAGACTGGTCTGGTAGAAACAATTAAAAGTTTTCCTTTTTAATAATGAATAAATGTTTATTTTAACATGTTCTTAGATAACAATAGAAAAGGTTGAATTTTAATAAATATTTTTTTGAACAAGCTGCAACAAAGATTTTAATATAAATTAGATGTCAATTTTAGCAAGATCCCAAAGAACCAAAAATCCAGAATTATAAGAAGCTTTGAATTGATAAGATTTTATGATATAAAATTTAGTGTTTTCCTTTTCAAGTCATTTTTCATCTTAAATTCAAATCTTAAAGGGCAGAAAGGAAAATAATCAACTTTCTAACATAGAAAAAGTAACGAACTCCAGCAGGATAGAAAAAAGAAATAAAAAGGAAAAGCTTTTATACATGGGGCAGATGAACATCTAGAGAAGGCTCAAGCTTTTTAACAAAATTTCAACTAAAAATACTAATCAATGTAATCAAGAGGCCTAGTTCTATCATACCAAATAACCAAACAAGCAATAAAAATTCAATAACAACACTTTTTAAAAAAAATACATATCGCTATTAACTAACAATTAATCAATGATCTAAACCGATTAAATTTCAATAAGAAGGGAAATAAAAAAGGAAAATTAACAGTAAAGCCAAAATAAACTTTTTATCGAAGATTACATACTCTACCGCATAAAATAAAAAAAATTGCAAAACATTAACGAAAGAATAAATTATTATTGTTCACCATGTGAGGCAACAGGAGATGGCTTCTTTGTAGCAGAAAAGGCAAAGGGCTTGATATCAGCCAAAACATCATCGACATCGAAATCATCTACATCAGATTCTTCGTCCTTAAACTCCTGAAAGTCGGTCTCGAAATCATCATCCAAATCGATCACCGGCTTCGAGAACCTTTTCCGGGAACCCTTCTTAAACCCAGATTTTTTCAGATCAGGCCACAGGAAATCAGCCGTCAGACGTCGCGACGACGGTGCCGGCGGTATGAAATCAGAGATAATAGCACCTCCACACATGGTGGCGTTTGATCAGAGTGACAAACACTTTGGTGCACAGATTCTGAGAAAATTTGAGCGTACAAATGGTTGACAAATTACTAACAAAGCTAGAGGAGACGGATTCCTTCAACGTTTGGTGTTTGGTTCGTGCGTTTTATATTGCTTGCGGAGGAAATTATGCAAAAGTCATTATTACCATTTCACCCTTGTCTGATAAATGAAATTACATGTATATTTTTTGCATTTCGCTTTTTTAGTCCCGCGTGTCAAGTATAAATTGGAAATGCGAAGATTAAATTACAGCGTAGTTGATTTTTTAAAGAAAATTTTATTTCATAAAAAAATTTTAAGAAAATAGGTTGACCGATACAATAATCGATAAAAATTTTAGTAAATAAAAATAATTTTGATAAACTTGCTGGTAGATAAAAATAATCAGCAAAAGAGTACTTAAGGTCCTCCGCTTAAAAAAAAAAATTAATGTGGTCTTTTACTTTTTTCTCTCTCTTAATATAACCTTTTGATTTAGAAAAAATGATTTAATGTGATCTTTTGATTAATATTTTTCGTTGTTGACTGACGAAACCGTTATTTCATACTGGCGTGGCACGTTAATGTTAACATCCTATTTTTTTCTCAATATAATCCTCCAACTCATGAAAATAACTCAATGTGACCCTGGACTATATATTTAATGATGTTATAAATGAGAAAAATATATCATTCATCACTCAACTATCTTCTCTTTTATATTTTAGTCACTAAACTCTAAAAGTTTTCAATTTAATCACCCAACTTTTCAATTACTCCTGTTTTGATCATCATGATTTATTTTATTAATATTTATGTAAGATGTTTCATTTATTATTTTTATTTTATTAATATGTGATTAAAATAATATTAATTAATTTTAAATTTTAAAATTATATTGAAGCAAAAAATATTCCAAAATTATAATTAAATTTAAAAAAAATATTCTATCTGCTTTATATATTTCCAAATCTCCACTCTCCTCATTTATCTTCTCGTTTCATTTTTCTTTCATTTCAACCAAAGATTTCTTTTTCTTTCATTACCCGATCCAGTAGTTTACCCTAGTTTTTCAAATTTTATTACAAGTTCAATATGGGTTCATTGAATTTAGTAATGAAAGGAAAAAAAAGATAAATCTTTGTTTGAAAAGAAAAAATATCAAGTCATACATAAAATATTAATAAAATAAATCATAATAATTAAAATAAGAGCAATTCAAAAGTTGAATGATTAAATTAAAAACTATTAAAGTTTAGTGACTAAAATAGAAGAAAAAAATTAGAGGACTAAATTAAATTATTTTATTGAGTTTTAGGGCCAATTGAGAGAAAAATAAGATGCTAACCAACTTAACATGCCACGTCAACATAGAATAACAGCCTCACATGAAAAACGTTAATCAAAGAATCTTATTAAATCTTTTTTTCTAAAATAGAGGGTCACATCAAAAAAAAATATAAGGTCATATTAGTTTTTTTTCTTTTTTTGAAAAGTGAAAGGCCAGGTATCCTTTTTGCCAGAACAATTTTATTATAACCGTCAATTTATACTCTTTTATCTTTTTGTATTTTAAGACTAAGATGAAAAACTAAAAAAATAATGATAAAAAAATTCAGAAAATTAACCTTATCAAATGGAAATGGGTGAGTTTTATTTTTTAAAATATATATTTTTTGATAAATCTAAAATGAGTGCAATACAATATTTATTTAAAAAATTTCAACAATTTTACAAAAAACGCTCATACCCCTTGTATCTCCAATGCTCAAACTCAAAACTTTTAAAATAATAATAACTCCCTTAACTGAGATCGTTTAGATCATACTACGCAAAATTTTAAAATGAAATACATTGTGTTTAATATAGGCGATTTTTTTTAGAATTCATGTAAGATTTACCCGTTGGCGAGATGTTATAAAACTCTCTTTTAATTTAAAACTTCGAATTTGAATGGAACTTTCTTTTAATTTAAATCTTATATCGAATTTGAATGAAACTTTCTTTTAATTTAAATCTTATCTCGAATCAGATTATAGTTTTTTCACACTAAATTTAAATCTAACCTGAGTCGACACGAACTTAACTTGTCTTGAAAAAATTCAATAATATAAAATTAATTCTAGAGAAAATTCGTTGAATTTTAACCCCGTACTTATCCCTATTTGTGAAGCACCCTAAATTCAGAGGCACGCGGTTAACCTAATGCTGGAAACATGAGTATGTTTCAGTAATTTTGACCATTCTCCAACAATCTCGTTGATTTGCACCAAAATGCTTTATTTCAAATCCACAGATCCTTTTCCATGCATTCTTCGACAAATGTTTTGACAATTACAAATAATATTTTTCATAAATTTTCAACGTTTACACGTACACGTCTTATAAAATAACTATTCAAATATGAATTTTCTAAGCAGAATAACGTTTTATTTTACCAAATATATCGCTTAGTTTATATTTCAATTTAATGAGTCTAATTTTTTATACTGTTTTTAATGAGTCTAAATTTTTAAGTAGAATAATATTTTTATAATTTCTTTTAGTTATATTATTTTTTGAATAGTTTTTAGTTAAATTAATTTGAGTTTAATAGAGCTATATGTTATTTATGTAGAAATTTAGTTTGTTCATAAGATTTTAACAGGTATAATATGGTTAAAGAATAGTTAAATATTAATTTTTAATGAACTTGAACTTAAAATATTTAACATTTATTAATTTAGTTAATTAATACATTTTAAACCTAAATAAGCAATTATATAACTTTTTTTATAAAAATGTAACCGAACTAAATGTTCATCCTAATAGTTAATTCAATTTTAATCGAAGAATGAATACCCTAAACATATATGAAAATAGTATACATACAATGATACTTATATTGAAATATTAGGGGAAGAAACACTAAAATCTAAAATTCTCCATCAGTCGGCTATAATCTCAACGAAGTTGAAGTAATTAAACAAATTCACGTGGCACATGCCTGGTTGCCGAGATTCATGTCACACAGGAGAATCTGCAGACCTTGTCGTTTGTTTTAAATTTGCTTACTTCTTTTTGTCCCTTCAAATCAACAAATTTCTAGAGGACTTGCTTCTTCAAAATTGACACCTTATTGTATGATCAAAATTGCGCAAATTTATTATTTTATTGGTTAAAATAATTGTTGTTATTTTTAAATTTTATGAGTTCGAACACCAACAGTTTCGACAGAGAAATTAAGTATTTATTATCAAATGATTACGAGTAGTTAGAGTTGATATTACCTTATAATCACCTTAGATGAATTTATCACCTTAGAGTTGAAATAGAGTTAACCTTAGTTTAATAAAAAATTAATTATATATTTTTCACCATAAATTTATAAGTGCACGTAGATGAATTATTGTGACCCTTTTAGGAAAACAAATGATTATTCAATTAATGGCATTTATTACACGCTATTACTTGTAAGCAATCCATCGGTAGACACGGTGCCTTATTTGGATTAGTTTGTTTAATTTTCTAAAAAATATTAAATTTAAATTATTTTAAGTAGTTCAAGTCTTACTGATAAAATTTTATTATATGGAGTTAAAGATATCTCTAATTTTTTTAATCTTAAAATTGCATTTCTTAGATAACAAACAGTTATACTGTATCTTTAGAGAAAAAACAAAGAAAGGAAAAAAATAAAAGTAAAAATTGATGGAAAAATGGTTTTCTCTGGTTACCTTTACATATTCTAAGGATGTCAATTGTTGCTTGGATGACTTCCTACTAAAGACAGATTCATTCGTATGGTGTTGGAGTTGGATGGGTGCTGTGAACTTTGTAATGAAGGGTTGGAAAGCAGAGATCATTTGTTCAATAAATTGTGTTTTTGCTGATGGAATCTGGAGCATAGTTCTGCAGGCCTGTAGGTTGCCTTGCAGGTCATTATGTTAGAATGATACTTAGACTTAGGCAGTTGCCAATTTCAGGGGAAAATCCCTGCTTGTTTGTATCTTGAAGTTAGCTTGGATCTGTTTTCTGTATTATGTCCGGGAAGAGCGAAACTTCAGTCATTTTAGGGGGCTGATCTCGGTTAGTTGAAGAAATTTTTGAATGCATTAGGACGTCTGTTGGTGCTAAGTTGCAGGGCTGTAGCATAAACAAATCTGATAGAGTTAACCTTCAGCTTTGTCTTGACTGGAATATGGGCTGATCCACTCTTTGCTGCTGGATTACTGTGTGGCTGTTCATCTGTTGATGAGAGGGGTCTTTAGAGGCTGGTGATTCTCGGGAAGTTCCACTAGGCAGTACTTCCTCTTTCCCCTGATTGTTTTGTTTTGCATCATATAACATGTCTTTTGATCTAGGTTGAGTTGATTTTTTTGAATTGGTTTGTTACTTAGTTTAGTAGTAGGGGGTTGTTAATTATTTGGTGGTATTTTGTAGCCGGTGATCCTGTTTTTTCTTTTGGGTAATAAAATTGAAATTATTAAAAAAAAAAAGTTTTCTATCAGCACCTTGAGAACTTGGTTAAGAAAATTCGTTCTTTTAAAATACAATTCAACATTTGAAATTGAATCATAAACATAAAGAAGAGAACTATTGTGAAAAAAGAAGATAAAGAAGAGAAACATCAGGCAAAGAGGCTAGAGAGGATATAATTTAACATAGTTGTCGGCAATCGAACGAGAAGAGGAAGAAAAATATAATTAGAACGAATTAACGGAATTGAGTCGAGTGATAAATAATTTGATATCCTTTAAAAGAATTTTGAGTTTAAGATATTATATGTAAAATATATTTTTTAAAAGATTCGCTCATTAAAGTTATACGTGTGATACGAGCCGATTGAAATTAATTAAAACAAAATCCTGAAAATCGAGTGAGAAAAAAACAAACATAATGAGACGGAGGAAATATTACCATTGGGAGGGGTGTATTGGGGAAGATGAACTGATTCGGGAAAGTTCACTGAAAATTTCCGCGGTTGGCCAACATGATATGCTTTAAACGTGGATTCTTGAGTCAGGAAGGGGTACATGGCCCTAGGACACTTTCTTTCTCTTTAATTATTCACAAAATAGAACAAATAAATAAAGATAATCAACACCTCCTTCCGTTTCAGATTAGTTTTTTTTTTCTTAAATAAATATTTTTTTATTTAAAAAAAAACTTAAACTAGCTTAAACTTTAAAAAAAGTCATTTAATCTTTAAATTTTGAATAAAAAAATAATTTAATCTATCAATCATCATAAACTCTCACAATAGTATTATTGATCTATGTGTCAATATCATAGATTCTTACCTCAATATACTAACGACAAATTGATCAACAAAACATATCAAAATTATTTCTTAAGTATAAGATTATAGTAAGTATAAAATTAACTTGAGAATTATAATATTTTTTTTCTTTTGGGAAATGGATCATCATTTATCTAATGTTAATTATATGATTGATCGCTTATGTTTGTGTTTTGTTTATTTTTTCTTGCTAATTTCAAAAAAAACTTAATATACGGTCATTGTCATTTTTATTTAATTAAAATATGATCACTTTTATTTTTATTTAATTAAAATGTGATCACCACTAGTTAACTGTCGTTATCAATCAACAAATTAGGTAATGTGGCATGGTAGCAGTTAAATATTTTAGTATAATCATACATTTGGCCCATATTATTTACATATTCTCTCAATATAGTCTCATTTTTAACAAATTAAAATAAATTTAATTCTCCAATAGAATAATTTCATGTGACACTAGTAACACGTATCGTACCATTTGCCACCATCAGTTAGAAGAATAACTTTATTTTAATTCAATATAGTCATCCTCTTGTTAATAGAAAACAAAGCAAAGCAAATTAGGGCTAAGGGGATTTGGACATGAATCTTTTGGGAAAGCAAACATGTATCCAACTATTGAACCAAGACCGATGTTTAGTTTAAAATAGATAACATGACGTGTAAATTTTGTATTTATTTATTAACTTTAAGAACGGACCAACTTATTTCAGTGGTTACAAGAATCGTTGTTCATAGAAGTCACATGTTAGAGCAATGACGACTGCAGCAGGGTGATTGAGCGTTCATTGTCAAAGTATTTAGAGCAGATACTAATTTGTAATCAAGTTAGCTTAATAAAAAAAATAACTTAATAAATATTTTTTGTATTAGATTACTAAATATGTTTTATTATTAACTTAATTCAAAAATATTTTATTTTATTTTTATTTGAAAATATATAGTTTATCTTAATTTACTAAATAAGATTATATTATTACTTTAAATTATTAAATATATATTATTATATTAATTTCAAAATATTTTAACATAACATCTATTTTTAAATTAAAATAAAAATAAAACATTTTTAAATTAAGTTAATAATAAAATATATTTAATAAGTTAGTACAAAAAATACTTCTTAAAGTTAATATGTAAAATATTATGAATTTAAGTTAAATATTTATATACTGAAAATACAAAATATATACATCATGTTTTATATTTTATACCAAACTTTGGTATCGGCTAATGGTTGTGTATATGCTTGATTTTCCAAGTTACCCAAGTTCAAAGTCATTTAACCTCAACTTGCTTTGCTTTGTTCTCTTTCGACAAAAGGTTGACATGTGGTATTATTTAATTGGATGATTAAATTTATTTTAATTTATTAAAAGTATAATTAAATTTAGAGAATATGTAAATAACAATGATCAAATGTGTGATTATACTAAAATATTTAACCGTCGTGTCACCTAATATATTAATTGTTAACGACATTTAACTCGTGATGATCATATCTTAATTAAATAAAAATAAAAGTGATAATACATTATATTTTAAAAATCAATAAAAAATGTACAAAAATATAAACATAAATGATGAATTATATAATTAAAATTTCTTTTTATTTTCATAGAAGGTTTAGGTCCGCGTAACCATGTGCGATTCACACTTCGGTATGAAGAGTTGCAGAGAGTCCGTGGAGGAATTTGACAATTGGGAGAAAGAGGAACATTCGATTGCGTTGTAACGGGGAGGAAATTTGACCATATTCGATTGGTATTGGCTAGTGGTTGTGTATATTTTGATTAATTGCCTCTTTTTTTTCATGTTTCATTAGGTTTTTCAATGATCAAGTTGCGGATTTAATAGGCGAAAGGTTGAAGCCGAGTACGTGGCCTACACGGTTTTTTTATTTGTGAAAAATATATTTTAAGTTTGGTAGACAAAATCATGATTTTATTAATTAATAAATTTACTATGAATGAAAATCCAAGTTGGTCAAGTAGCTTCTAAGCTTTGCTCGTAAAAATTGCTGCCAGACAAGCGAGCTAATGTCAATGACATGAACATGTGTACATGTGCATTGGACCTAGACATTTCCGAGGCAACATTTCATCATGTTTAACCTTAGTTGAAAAGTATACATGACACGAATCAAATGATTTCAGAGGTTAAAAAATAATTATTTTCTTTAAAAAATTTAGACTCGAACATAACATTTACAGACGCGTTTAAATATTAATTATCAAATAATTTAAAGTAATTCAAATAAATAATACATTATAATCATTTCAAATTAATAAAAAAAATGAAAATGAAAACTTTGTTTTATAGGCCGTCATCTAACAATGTGGGCTTTTATGTTATGGGATAGACCCACATCCAAATATTAATTGTTTAACATAAAAGTCCATGAACTTGACGTATTATTTTATGTTAAGAAGTACAAATTTAAATTTATAAAATTTTAAAAAGTAAAATAAATTTTTAATATAAAATATATGGACAAAAATATAAAGTAATTTCAAATTTATTAGGTGAGACGATTGCCTCTACCCACCCCTGCCTAGATCCATCAGGGTTGTTACTGTTTTCATTGTTAAATAATAATTTAACCACTCAATTAAATATTATTAAATAATTTGACACTTCATATTATTAGTTTTTTTTTATTAGTTTAGCCATTTAACTATACCTTTTATCTAATAACGTGACACTGCAATATTTTTATCAATTGGACACCACTGCATTTCACTCAACATGATACCTTAAAAGAAGTTTATTTTCTATTATTACCTCAATTGTTTGATTGTTTTACATGTTACATATTAACGTAATGGATGAATGACATGAACCAGTGAATCAATAAACGAACGAAATGTAATACGTGACTTGAAAATATTAAAAAAATAGTTTTAAAATTCAATTTTCCACATTGCTTAACTTGAATGATGGAAACAAATATTGAAAAAAGTGATGTGAAAAATCCATGTAATTTTTTAAATAATTTGTTAGATATGATATCACTTGTATTCGGTTTATTGACCGACTACTTCAAATTGGATTTTGTAGAGGCTCATGATGGGAGCAACATTCTCAACCCAGTTTGATCTACACGCAAATGCCAAAATTTGAACCTGGCTTTATTTTGGGAATCTAGTACCTCATCCCATTATACCAACTTGTGGGATATATAATTAAATGGTCAAAACCCTTATTTTTTGAATTAAGGTATCTTTTATGTTCATTTTACATATATGGGTCCTTTTGAAATTGTGGTTGCCCTTATACCAATTTCAATTTCATTTTCATTGTTCGAACCTATGATATATGTCTAATAATATAATAGCTCAGTTTCATGTTACATGAACTTAAGATCAATCAAGTTCACTTTTCAATCTCCAAACTGGATCCATAACCAAATAGAGGGTGTTGATTCATACCTGACCATTTAAGGTGCCATTTGTAAAGCAAGTAAAATTTTTAAATTACCATATATATTTTAATCATTTTATTTGTATTTTTATATTAATAATTTATTTTCTATCCCTTAAAATTTTAGTTATCCCAGAGTTGTTCATTGCTCAGTGGTCTTATAGGACACAATTACATCCCTAAATTAGCGCAGAAATTGCCCATTTAACTTAATGAGCCAACCCCTTATGATTTTGTGACCAAATCATCGCCTTGTTGTGATGCCATTGCTGATAAAATCAAACATAAGCTCACTTTGTATAAATGTGTTCGACATATCCGCAACATATTTGTATCAAACACTCGCTTCCAAATCCGAATGTTGTAATCTTCTCGAAACACCAAATTTACAAAACATTAATAACTTCTTAATTTTACACTAAGAAAATACACTTGCCCTTCACCTTGCGTTACAAGCAAACTCCACCAGCTTTCTGATATAGAAAACCCAATAGCAAAAAGAGAGACATTTCTTAAAAAAACCCTAAAAAAGGTGATCCAAAATCCCTAAAACCCCAAATACCCTAAACAAATTGACAAACACACACAAATTCACAAAGGTTGCTGCATGGTCACAATTAAGGGGCTAGTGACATCATGCTTCCCATCAGACCACACAATCGAACCACTTTTCATTTTGCTCCCACCAGGAGATAGCTTCACTGCCATGGCTTGAACTCTCACAAGGAAGTTTAATTTTTGGCCAACCCTTCTAAATACAAGCTCTTGTGGTTCAACAGTTACCACCGTGTCACTTGGTGGGTTGATTGTGACTTTGTAAACTGAATTTGGGTCACCAACATTGGTGACTTGCCTGATGAGATGTGTAGACATGTTATGTCTGCCGTATTGTTGAAAAACGGCAGATAACGATGGGTAATTCAGGTTTCCGGCGTGTCCGGCTCTTTTGGCGCCGCCGCAATCGGCGGTTTTTCTTGTGAGTACTTTGATGTTGTTGATTGTGTAATTGGAATTGCATAAGAAATCGATGTAATCCATGGTGGTTATGTCGTAAACCAGGCCGGGATCCATGGCTTTCGTGGGATGGACATGTCCGGATCCGAAATCCAATACAGTGGATGTGTTCCCGTTGGATTCGTCGATCATGGTTCCGCCACGGTTGTCAACGGTGTAAGCAGTGGTTATCAGGGCAGATTTGACGGCTGCAGGGCTCCAGTCAGGGTGAGCTGCTTTTAACAATGCGGCCAACCCTGAAACATGGGGACATGCCATTGATGTGCCTGAAAGAATGTTGAACTCTGTCTTTCTATTGTCGGAGGAAATACCGGATGGGCCGACTTTGTCTGGCCAGGCTGCAAGGATGTTCAATCCGGGAGCGATCATGTCCGGTTTCAGAATTTCGGGTGTCTGCGGATTAGGCCCTCGAGCTGAAAATGATGCCACAACCGGAGCTGGTTGGACCCCTAACCGTGTTCCTTTAAAGACTATAGTGGCAGTGGCTGGCGACTTGGATTTAGAGGCTGAATCAATGTAGCCTCTAATCTCATCACCATTTGAGGCGCCAACGGAGGTTGCCGGCAGGACATGGCAATCGGCAACCAACCCTTCGCCGTCGAAAGCACCGTTAGCCAAAATCATTCCGATGCCACCTGCTTTCTTGACAACTTCACCTTTAGCAGCTCTTGAATTAATCCCTCTATCACACACCACTATTTTCCCTTTCACAAACTCGGGATTCAATGAACCTTCCAAACACAAAGAAGAGGAATACCCATCGCCGCCGCCAGTACCGGCGTATACCAACGGGTACATCCGACCAGGAGACAAACCTGGTCCATTGTAGATACTGACTCCAGGCAAGACCTTCCCGTTTCCAAGCTTAACCTCGGCGGGAAAATCCCTATCAATCGTACCAGCACCGATCGTAGCCACCCATGGAGCCACATTGGTGACGGTCAATCCACCGGGACCGCCGTTTCCGGCGGAGGCCGAAACAAATATCCCCATATCAGCAGCACTGAAAGCACCGATAGCAATGGCGTCAAGATGATACGGTACCACAACACCGCCGACACTCAACGAAATCACATCAACCCCATCATCCACGGCGGCGTCAAAGGCAGCGAGGATATCAGAGTCAAAGCAACCGGCGTTCCAGCAAACTTTATAAGCGGCAAGTCTCGCTTTTGGCGCCATCCCGGCAGCCACACCTTTAGCATAACCCAATGTAGAAGCTGGAAACACATACCTTCCGGCAGCAATAGAAGCAGTGTGTGTCCCATGACCGTCGGAATCTCGCGGGGAACGAAACTCCGACGTGTCGTTCATTTTCCCATTAGTCGCTTCGTACCCATTGCAGAAAAACCTCGCTCCAATCAGCTTTCTATTACAAGAACCGGAAGTAAAATCTTTCGTCGTCACACATTGGCCTTTCCATTTAGAAGGAACAGGACCCAAGTCACGGTCGTTGAAGCTTTGACGCTCCGGCCAAATACCCGTATCGATAACCCCGATGACAAGATCCGACCCGAAGTTAGATCCCTCCAAAAGCCCGGCTCTGTCGGTGGTTTTTAGACCCAGAAACTGAGGAGAGCGCGTGGTGTGCAGGCGCCGGACTTGTTCGGGGATTACAGCGACGACATGGGGGAGTGTTTGGAGCTTGACGGCTTCAGTTGGAGTGAGCTTGGCGGAGAATCCATGGAAAACGGTGTTGTAAACATGGATGACTTGTGTTGGAGTCGAAGGGGAGAGGATCGATGAAAGGGAAGATTCGTACCAGTGCTTGTGGGTGGTGAAAATGGAGGGCTTGGCTTCGTTTTGGACTCTGACGATGAAGGTTTTTTGATAGTCCCTTGAAGCGGATGAAGCTAAAGAGAGTAAAGAAAGGAAGAAGAAGAGGAAGAAAGCCATTGAAGGAGGTTTGGGAGTGAACTCAGTGAGGATCGAAATGTGCATAAAAAGAAGAGAGCTTTGAACTGTGTTTGCAGCTGGAAAAACCTGGCCTGGATTTGGACGTAATGTAATGTAATTATTACTACTGAATTTGTACTATTCAAATCTTAGGCGAAGGTTAAAGCTTTGATTGTAATTATTATTATCATTACTATGTAATTAAACTACAATAACTATATATAATATATATAATGCAATGATACAACAATTAAAGCCGGTTTGGGACCATTTCACATGTCATCATGTTGCGTGTTTTCATTTTTTACCTTATGATTGATAAAATAATTATATTTTTAAATTATCATCAAATAATTGTATATATACCTAGAATTTCGACAGAATGTGATGTTTAATTTCATAATCCTCTTTAGACACGTTACTTATTCGGTTTTAATAGAATTAATCGATCGAATCGAATTAGTTCGATTAATTCAATTCGAAATCTGTTAATTAATCTAATCAACTAAAATTATTAAATCTTATATATATATATATTATACATATATTTTAAGCTCAAACTCATTAAAAATAATATCTATTATTTTTTTAATCACACTATAATCATTAAATTATCAATACATAACTATTTTTAATTCAAATAAAAAATATACATCTATTATATTTAAATTATTCTAATTATTAAAAATTATAAAAAAATTCGGTTAACCGACCGAAATAACATAACTTTATTCGGTTCGGTTAATATTTTTTAAAAAAATTCAGTTCTGTTAACGGTTAAAGAAAAAAATTAATTAATTCGATTAATAATAATTCGATTCGATCAGTTGTCGAATTAACTGTTTGAACATCCCTAATTCTCTTGTACATCGAATTTTTTCACTTTTATTTGTATTTTTTGATTTAGGGTTATATGTATATGTATCTACCTAATTTTTTTAGAATATGTTTTTTAATTTCTAACTCTATAGTGATTTTTCTTAGAGAATGTACAGATTATAGCTTCTTTTATTGTAAAAAAAAAAAACAGAGACAATGATGAACCAAAGCATGAGTTTTGGGGAACTCTGCCTCTTAATATTTTAAAACCTAATGGTAATTTTAAGTTGTAGTAAATATAAACATTAAATAAACCAACTTCTATCTTTAAAATTTGATTATTAATTTAAATAATTTAAGACTTGTATAAAGTTTAATCTTTATTCCATCTTTGCCTTTTGGAACATGATCCTGGTAGAGCTAAGTAGCCAGCTTGCTGGGACCAAATTGACAAAAGCATGGCATGAAGGAGGACAGTTGTGAAATGATCAAAGAGTCATCAATGGCGTTGAAGGAGGGCTGAAAATGGTTGGGTCCATGGCACACATAATTTATATTTTGAATTATAAGCCCCCCCCCCCCCACGTTTGCCCTCTTTTCACTTTCCAATAATGCAAATCTCAACAACTGTGGGCTTAGGGATGGGTGTGGGATCCGAACCTAACGGGTTCTGATGCGATCCGATCGGGTCTAGATTTTTTTTAATAAAAAAATTATTTTCGGGTCGGGTCAAATTTTTTTAAGGTGTTGTTCGGGTCGTATTCGAATTTAGGGTGAAAAATACCTTATCCAGCCTGGAAAAATATAACTTTACCTTATGTGGGCTTCTCTTGTCTGCACCTTCATTTCACACGTATTGACATATGCATACTTTATTCTTGTTCTCTCGATTACGATGGTTGTGTTCAAAACAATAGTTTTAGGGGTTTAGATGAGTATAATGTTTGTTCTTTAATAACAGAGGTGTATTCGGTTCATTTATATACACGAACAAACTTGTTTGGAAGTTCGTTTATTAACTCGTTTATCATTTATGTACACGAATAAACTTGTTTAAAAATTCGTTTATTGACTCGTTTACTCGGTTCTCATTTTCTTTTTCTCACATATTTTAAATATTGACGAAGATAATGATTACTTTTATCTAATATTTTTTAAATTTTCATTTATATGTTTGCAAAACGAGTATATGTCACGTGTTAAATATAAATTAAAAAAAAAACCCAGATAGTATGCGACAGAGATAGTTTGACGAAGAATTTATATTTGTATACAATGTTGTAAGAAAATGGGGCCTGTCCAAAGGCAGAAGGGAAATGACGAATTGAGGCCCATGTGAAAATTAAGAAATTGGGCTTGATTTATTTATTTTGAGAAGAAAGACTAGGCTTAATTTAGGCTGCCCGAATTTCAACTACAATTTGGCCCAAAATAGATTCTTATCCCTTATTTTTCACGTGCATAAATAATCATTAAAACATGTTCTTTAATAGGGATTTCGGGGATCGAAATCAAGAAACTAGAAGACAAGGAGAAAAGCCAAGTAACTTTCTCCATACGAAAGAGAATGGGTGGGAACCTCATCCGAATGGTTGTAACACAGACGGTGCATAGAAAACGTATCGAAAATAAATAGTTAAAATTGACTCCTTATTTTTTTCCAATAAATATCTTCACATTTTATAATTTTAATCTGAACCATCTATTTTTCCTCATTTAATGATCTTAAATTTGTATAAAACTAAAAGAGTTTTACGTAGTGTAACTATATATATATATATATATATATATATATATTACTTGTTATAAGTTTAGAAATGGAATCTTGAGAGAGAATAAGGAGTTACAATCAACAAATGATAAAGAAAATGATGGGTCTTTAAGCATTAAGGAAAATGCCAACATGCCATTTATCAATGTCCATTTTCATTAATAAGCAGGCGTTGGATTATCTAAAATACACACCAATGTCCATCAAACATTTGGTCCCTCCTACACATTTGTGTCAATATCAGACTATACGGATAGCAAAAGATAAAAAATAAATTATCATCAAATTTTTTAATCCAAATCAAATAGAATTCGGATCCCAATTTATAAAGTCCACCTTCAAACTCATCTATAACAAAAATATATCAATAAATTCTTTTTTTTATAATTCATATAACTTTTTATAATTAAATTCAGTAGCATCACTTTAGGGTTTAAACGAGCTTCAATAATTATGAGACAATTGCCCAGTGGCTTTGGTTTTGGTTTCGACGAGGTGGTTGATTTCTACGGCGGAGATCCTCTATGAGGAGACGGATCTCTCGGCGGCCGGAGGTGGCAGCGGCGGTGCTACAACGCCTAGGAGATTCAAGCATTGTTTTAGTAGACAGTTGGAGTTCCCTCGTTTCATCCAAAACGATCTGCCTTTCTCTACATTCTATGCTGCAAAAGCCTTGGTCACCCCTGCACTTACGAAAAATTTCTATCAGAAGATTAGAAAAGAAAATCATTGAAATTATTTACAGGTGTGCGTGAGTTTATTTATACTCACTGAAGAAAATAAAATCATTGAAATTATTTTGTTTACCTGTACATATATACTTCTTTATCTGGGCTCAGTTTCTTGCGGCACAATTGACACGATTTGAGGAAGCAAGATTCATCGGCCGGCGGAGACCGGGTTCCGCAGCTGCCACCGTGAAGGTTTCGAGAGCCGGGTAGGCTTATTTTGAATGCAGGTTTAACAAGGAGGTTAGATTTTCCCAGTGAAGTATCTGTGAGGATTCTCAGCCCAACAACAACTGGTGAGCTGATCTTGCTAGGGTTTGCAGTATCATTGCTCGGTTTTTCCTCAGTAGTACTGTGTTTTTGTTCCAGCTTCATAATTACTGCTGTTTATTTTAATAATTTGAACAGATAGGAAGAAGAAGATGATGAAGGTAGAGGAGGATGTGAATTTGAGATATTTTGAGAATTGAAGGAGTGATGAATATTTAAAGGCACTTTTGTTTGGGATATTAAATAATTTAGAATAATGTCTTCTTGCATGATGTAGGGACTTGTCGTGCTACGTGTAGGGGACATGTCTTGTTGATAAACGTGAGAATAATAATATTACTGTTTACAGCGTTTGAGCTTTGCTTTTTTAAACCAACGTGAAAGTAGAGTTTATATGTATAATTCTAATACTTAAAAGGAAGAGGAATGAAAACTTTAGGGGAAGGAATAGAAGTGATGTAATAAATATACAACCTTTGATTTAAGAGAATATAATTAGGGAATAAAGATTATCAGTTTGATCAATCGATTAAATATATTTGTTTAAAATAAATTATTTTGAGAAAAAAAATATATATTTTGATCATATTTTAATAAATAGTAAATATATAATATATAGTAATAGTTTTGTTGTACTCACATTCCTCCCTAATCCATTGAACTTCGCTAAACAACGAACTTGGATTCCTTAACAAGGATTGAAATGAATTGTATTGCAAGAGTTATATTACAAGTATCATATTGCACATTTTTTGTATAACCATCAGTATTCGATTTATTAATCGATTAGTTTGGATCGGGTACTGTAGATACAAGGACGATCCTCCTAGTCCCAACCCAATTTGCTCAATTCATAAATATGATGATTCAAACTCCTTACCTTGCTTAAAGTATATAGTTCATTATCCCACTAGACCAACCAGATGTTAAAGGCAGTTTTTTAGCACATTGTACATTAACCTAAAACATTAGGGATTAAATGTGACATTAATCCTTTTTTAAAATTAAAATCTGTGGGTCATTGGCTTGTAAAGAGTCATTGGAGTATTAAACTACTGAAATATTACTCAGTGCGCTCCGACACGCTTGCATAAACTATCCAAACTTAATAAAAACGTGCTTCTTTCTTACTTTTGGCGAGGCATGCAGACAAGTCAAATTCTAAAAATTGTCACGTGAAACTGCAATTTAGTTCATTTAGGCTAAATAAATATAGTTAAATTATAATCCATGTTCGTTATATGATTTATAACCAAAATATGTGATTATCTTTTTTCTAAGAATTTCATTTTTAAGATTTTAATCTAAAATTTATTAAAAATATAATATACCTTATTATTATATCGATATGTTACTTTTTTAAATGATCATTGATATATTTAGATATAAAATATGTAATTATCTGATAAAACTGTACAAACTATAAAAAAATTAAGATGCGTCTCATAGAGGGCATTTCATAATTTGGAGGTCTCATACGGAAGTTGTTCTCAACCTAGTGTTAGGGGCAACCTATATCTTACCTCCCCTTACCCCATTACATATGGGAACAAGGGACAAGCAACCAACCTCCTTTTATAAATTGAACTCCAAAAATATATATGTATCTTGATCGCCTTAAAGCTTTTAATTAATTTTGTCTAAATATATGAGCATATTGAAGTATAATTATTTCTTCTAAGGAAATCCTATTTGGTTTGGACCCAACTGAACTGCAAGTTTGTCCAGGGTCGTATTATACAGCCCTGTTCATGAAGTAAAATTGAAATACGTCAATTTAGGAGTTTGGACCGCAAAATTGACCCAATAAGGTCTATGAGTTTTTTATTTAGCCCAATAGGACAACTAGAAGTTTATTTTGGGATCTACGATATTTTTTACAATGACATGGAACTCGTCAAGTCGAGGTGATGAGTTTTAATAAAAAATATTTTTTATTCTAATTTTTTTTATCTCAATGTGATATATTTTAATAAAAAATATTTTTTTTATTGAAACTCATCACCTCGACGTAATGAATTCCCTAGAAAATACAATAGATCCCAAAATAAAAATCGAGATGCTCTAATGGGCTAAATAAAAACCCGATTTCTTTATTGGGCCAAAAAAACCATTTTGGACTAGTTCTGGGCTTCCATGATGAATTTAGGAGTTAATAGGGTCTCAGTTTTATGTTATTTGGTTTGTTTTTATTTAAGGATGGACGCAGAATCTGGATATAACAGTTTTTGATCTGATCCAATTTTATTGAATCAATTTTTGTTTTTAAAAAAAATCAGGTTTGGGTTGGATTTAATCTGATTTTTTAGGAGATGAGTTTTGGTCGAATTAGTTTTGGGTTTAGAGTGAAAAATATCGGATCTAACATAAAAATAATATAATATATTTTATGTTTAGAGACTATTATAATAATACATCTCTTTATATTATTTTTTTAATTAAACCTCAATCTTATAAAATAAAATTAATAATATTTTATAAATATATTTATTTCAAGTCAAATTGGGTTAGATTTGAATTTTATTTAGAAAAACAAATTAAATTTTAGATCGGACGAAGTTATCATAAACTCGAATCGAATCGAGTTTTGGATGAAGTTTGTATATTTTTAGATAGAGTCAAATCGAAAACTCGTCCTAACCCGATGCATGTCATCCATTTTTTTTTGGTTGCATGCTAGTAGGCAAAACGCCTAACCTACTTCCTTATGGGTTTCCATAGCCACAGCTTCAGCATACAATCCCCGGGGTAGAGTCCACGTATGTTTAGCAAGCCCGTCCGCAACCTTGTTCCCATTTCGATTCACTTTCTTAATCTCTACCTGCCAATTCCTGCTCGGGTACACTTCTATATGTCGGATAATGGTAAAATTACAACCTCCAGGACATGGATATGCTGGAGCTTGGAAAAGGTTGAAGGCTGTGACTTTGCTCTTCCGGATGCGAAGCTAGATACTAGTCACTCAGACTTGATACATCAAGAACCATGTACGAGTGAAACATCAAATCCTGTATCTGTAGACTATGGTATTCTTGCTGATAGCCAGAGCATGTATGAACAACTGGAATATGAGAAACCTAAGGCAAATTTTCGCCGGACCATGTCTGAAGCCAGTTTCCTGTCATAGAAAATTTGTCAGATACCCTCGAAGCTGCTTGGACAGGCGAAATTCAGCGTGCAGTTGGCCTACCCAAGACTAGTATGAGTTCTCTTTCTGATTCTGCTGCTTTAGATATTACTTTTGCGGATTCAGTAGCTAAGGGTATAGATTTCGAAGTCCACTCTGAAGAAAAGATTGAGCCCAAGGTTTTTCATTCTCTTTCTCCTGTATTGTCTACTAGAAGCTCTGAAAATATTGAAGACATTGTAAGCTGGTTGAAAATGCCTTTCTTAAGCTTCTACCGTTCCTTGAACAAAAACCTTTTAGGACATGATTCAAAGATCGATACATTTACTGAATATGATCCGATCTATGTTTCGTCATATAGAGAGTTGGAAGTGCAAGATGGAGCTAGACTGCTTTTGCCAGTGGGCTTTAACGACACCGTTATTCCAGTTTACGATTATGAGCCGACAAGTATGATCTCATACGCTCTAGCATCACCTGAATATCAGTTTCAAGTAAGTCATGATGGGGATAGGCCTAAAGAAAATGGGAATTTAACAGCCTCAGTATCGTTACATGAGTCGATGATTCAATCGTCACATTTTGTTGATGAGCTGTACTTTGATCCTCATAGAAATCTTGGTTCGAAAGATAACATTACTGGATCTCACAACTTGAATATGGATCCACTCTCCTCGACAAAGTCTTTGCATGTAAAGTGTCTTTCGGAGATGATGGATCGTCTGATAAAGTGAAATTTACCGTTACATGCTATTATGCAAAGAGATTCGAAGCATTGAGGAAAATGTGTTGCCCATCAGAGCTAGATTTTACAAGGTCTTTGAGTCGTTGTAAGAAGTGGAAAACTCAGGGTGGCAAGAGCAAAGTTTGCTTTGCGAAAACCTCAGATGATCGGTTTATTGTTAAAAAGTCACAAAGACAGTTGGAATCGTTTATAAGAATCGCACCTGAATATTTCAAGTACTTGTCCGAATCAATTAGTTCTCGAAGTCCAATGTGCCTGGCAAAGATTCTTGGCGTTTATCAGGTGCTTGTTACTATGGCTTCAGATGCTCTAAAGCTACATACGATAATCATTAATCTAATTTCTGTCAGTTAGTTGGAATAACCCTGACATAATCTAGCTTTTATGTTTAAATTTACCCTGTTTGTTTGATGATGATCGCGGATTCTTTTCAACTAAACCTTTGCTTTTATTGCACATATTTTCTGTGATCATTTATTTATTTTTCTTATTGTTGATTTCTTTTGGAAGGTTTCTGCAAAGCATCTTAAAGGCGGGAAAGAGGCAAAGATGGAAGTTCTGGTTATGGAGAATATTCTGTTCGGAAGAATTGTCACGCGGTAATATGATCTCAAAGGATCTAGATCTCGTTATGTCCCCCAATCCAGCGAAAGCAACAAGGTTCTGTTAGATCAGAACTTGATCGAATCAATGCGGACCTCCCCGATTTTCGTGAGTAATAAAGCAAAGAGCTTGCTGGAAAGAGCAATCTGGAATGACACTGCTTTTCTTGCTGTAAGTTTTAGATCTTTTCTTTCATGCTCGAGCCTGCAGATCGATCTGAACAACATCCCGTTTTTCTTATTTCTTTATCTTTTCAACCTTGCAGGCAAGGGACGTGATGGATTACTCGTTACTTGTCGAAGTCGAAGAAGAGAAGCACGAATTAGTTGTCGGAATCATCGATTGCATGAGGCAGTACACCTGGGACAAGCATCTTGAAACTTGGGTGAAGGCTTCCGGCATCCTTGGCGGACTGAAGAATGCATCACCGACTGTAATTTCACCGAAACAATACAAGAAAAGGTTCCGGAAAGCAATGGCAACGTACTTTCTAATGATCCCGGATCAGTGGTCTTCTCCTTCCACATCAGGCAAATCTCAGTCAGATACAGGCGAAGAGAACGGACAACAAGGGACCTCTGCAAAGCGATTTCACAATCGAAATCTCGAAGTTCGACAGTCCCATTCTGTTTTTGCATTGTTCATAGGATTGGTTTCCATTTTTTCAATTCTTCTGGAGGGGCAGTTATTCATTCACACACATAAAAGCGAAGGAATTCATAATTCTTTTGCTAGGGGATGTGGAACAAGGCCTCTTCAACTGGGAATTTCTGTCAAAGGTCAAATATTTAGCTACCTTTGCATGACATTTTTGTACAAAAAAAGCTTTTTTTTTCTCTCTTGTAGTTAGCATATATATCCCATCATACTTTTAGGTTGTAATCCATTGAAAACTAGCCTTCGATTACATTATGTAAAAACAAAGTGATTGATTACAATAGAAAGAGATTTTTTTTAATGAAATTGGGGAAGTTAATGGATTAATATGGGCAAAAAAGAGTATTCGTGGACTAAACTGGAAAAAAAATAACAAACTCAAATGTTAAAAGTTATTTTATCCCATCAATATTTAATGTCACCATCAATATTATTTTTAAATGCATTAAATCCCTAAAAAAACCTATATATATATATAGAGAGAGAGAGAGAGATTAATGAACAAAAGTACACTGTAACAGTTGCTGCGCTGTAATTAGTTACACAGCATATGTCAAACTGAAAATGTTTCATAATATTAGCTTTGAATTTTTGAAAGAGCTATGCTTTATTTTTCACATAGCTTTAAGGATTTATTTGCACTAAAAAGAAATTGTTCCAACTCCCAACCATCCATCCACACTTCAAACAATCAATTGTTCTTTTTAAGAAGCTTTCCTAAAAATGCAATGTAGATATACATTTTTTTAAGCGATTATATGTATTTGACATATTTTCAACTAATTATATATTCGTATTCATGTTCAAATATGAATTAAACACTGAAATTTTAAACTTTAACCAATGAAGAAGCTTCTAATATGATAAAAAAAGTTATCAAATTCAAAGATTAAAGATTGTTTTTTTAATCTTTTTCAAATTATTTTCTTGTGCATTCTTTTGTAGTATTAAATTATGTTAAGCTCCCAAAGTTCCTCTCCTTTTGGTTAGGTACTATTTCGTCTCCTGGCTTAATTTTATGTGGATTTGTGAGACTAGGACAATGTGTCACTGTTGTTTCTTTTTGAGAGGGTAAATGCTGCCATCTGGGACAGATATATCAAAAGGAAAGCTTTTGTTAAATGGTTGTTCACTTATCCAGCCCATGTGGAACTTATGGAACAGTACTACATTGGTTCATGGTTCCTCTACTAGCCTAAAGCTTTTCTTTTCCTTGTTTGCCATTCTCTGTTCAAACTTCAAACCTGCAATCGCTTTCACATGCCACAGTCTATATTAACTTATTTGGAAAACTAAGCTCATCTTCAACAACAGCATGGATCTTGCGAGTCCTAAATACTTTCAAGCTCCACTTCTGTTCTCTAATGGGGTATTTTTGAGCTTAAAGATCCCACCTTTGTTGCATTATTTTGTGTTTCTTTGTTTTTGTTCTTGTTGCTGTTAATGTGTTTGTGTTTTTGTTTTCATGGGATTTCAGGAACCGGTTATGGAGATTAATGGAACGGCCATTTATGGAGAAAGCAATGATAACCCATTTTCGGACACACTTTGCAAGATTAATCTCAAGGAGACATCCGAGTTTGTCAAGTCATTCCCAATGCCTGCTTCAATGGGGAGGAGGCGAGTTGGGGTGAACTCAGTGACAACTCAAAGGAGAGTTTTTGAAGCTCCTTCTACACCAGGTAGGCCTGTTTTCAGCTTGAGCGGCGGTGGAGGCGGCGGAAACGGCTGTGGTGTTGGTGGTGGCAATCTTGCTAGAAGAAACTTTCCTTCAAAGTGGGATGATGCAGAGAAATGGCTAATCAGTAGCTCTTGCCATGAATTTCCAGCTCAAGACATGAAGCTTGAGTCATCGAAGGTAGCTAAACAGTGTGATAACTTTAAGCAACAAGCTGAAGTATTTAAAGGGTCAGTTCCATTGGAGCACCATAATCAAATCAGAAGTTTTAATGCTGGAATTCCAGGCTCTAATGATGTCTTTCTAGAAGGTACAATCTTGTGATTTTCTGCTTTTGATTGTGAGCTGTTGAATGCAATTAGGTTTTATAATCACATCTGTTTTTATGCATGATTATGTAAGTTCATAGATGAGGTAGAATCCATTTTTCCGAATTTCCGATACTCAGAGCCCTCAAGGGAAGGGTTTCTGTTCCGAAACTCGGTGAGTGACACCATGAAAGATGCAGGCACTGAAGTGTTCCATGAAGTTAAACATAAAGACGCCGGGACGGAGATGACTTCGCTAGGAAGTTCCACCACTTCTAGATGTCACACGCCGTTGTCGCCCGCGCTACATAATACACCGGCTAATCGGTCAGGTCCCTTAGAACCTACTAATTCGAATAGTTCCAATAGCACAATTGACATTTCCCTGCTGCAAGAGTGTCATCTAGCTAAGTTACAACTCGGGTCGCAATATGATTCTATCGCATCAAATTGGAGTTCGAGGGAGGAAGAAGAGGAAGAAGTGTCGAAGAGCCTTAGACATTTTGAAACCGGCAATGCGTGCCTAAAAAGTGTTTCGGATTCACGAACTCCTACGTGGGAGGAAGAGGAAAGGACTAAATGCTGCCTGAAGTAATGAGGTAAAACATTTGTTGGCATTGTCTGTGTTACTTAGCATCTAAGTAATGACCATTGCTTGGGTCACAGGTATCAAAGAGAGGAAGCAAAAATGCAAGCTTGGGTGAAGCTTCAAAGTGCAAAAGCAGAAGCACAATCAAGAAAGCTTGAGGTACTTGTTCAATCTTTCTCAGCTTTACAACCGGTATCTATTGTCGTACCGAGATTGGATTATACTTCGAAGCGTTATCCGAACTTATTAAATCGATTTCGCCCTCGAGCCACCCGCAACTCAAAGATACCTTCTAATCTCTTGCTTTTCTTGGCTAGTCCATCTCTGTTGCAGTGCATTCCCTCAATTCAGTATTCTTTTATCTGCATGCTTTTCTCCTTAAAATATGCTTGAAGAATGCCGCAAAGTCGTCCAGCTCCGATTTTAATATCGAAACCGTGGTGGTTGTAACATGTAATTCCACCTCCATGTGAAGTTCCAGCATTAGAAAATTCATGGGAAACTGAAATGTTTACTTAAATCTGAGTTGTCCCCCGCCTGGAAACTTGGTTTTTTGCCATTGTTGAATAAAAGAATGGACCATATTTAATAAAGGCTGCACTTGCATCGCACTTGTTCAATTATATGCCAATGATCCATTAGTGGACTAACATTAACTTTCCATTTTTGCAGGTGAAAATACAAAAGATGAGATCCAAGTTAGAGGAGAAATTAATGAAACGAATGGCGGTTGTTCATCGAAAAGCCGAGGAATGGAGAGCTTCGGCTCGACAACAACATGCCGAGCAAATTCAAAAGCCGAATAATACGCCGACGATTAACCTCCGGATTAACTCGAATTTTTCCGGCAACATCTCATGTGGTTGTTTGCCTTGCAGTAACAGACTCTGAAAACGACGGATCATCTCCGATTGCATGTAGAAAAATCACATCAGTAACAGTGTGAAAACTGTTTGACATTTGAGTTCATGGAATCATCTCCGAAAGTTTTTACACCATTGTTGTTGTGCCTTTTTATCTTCATATTATTTTTGTTTGTGACCCTAAATTTAATTTTTTTTCAAACATATAATAATTAACTTGGCCCAACTATATATACATACAATTTGGGATGAAATTGGAATGTTCAAAAAGTTTGGAGACCAATTTAGAAAGATGGTCATATTTTGGGGATAAAATTAAAATATTTAAAAGTTTGAAGACTAATTTAAAATGATAATCATAATTTAGGGATAAAATTAGACATTTGAAATTTAGGGATTGATTTAAAATAAGAGTCATATTTTGAAGACATATGATACTATTAACTCTAAAAAAAAAAAAAAAATCAGTTGAGCATTGCATTAAAGAGGAGAAAGTTGCATGCTTATTGCTGACTCTGTAATATCCCTCCAGTAAGAGTCACTTGCCGTTGCTTCATCACCCCAAGCTTCAAATGTAGTCAAAGGGTTAGAGATATTGTTTACATTCTGGACAACGTTGGTGTCGGGTCGTGGTCGACACTCCGGCGATGCCGTAATCCACGTCGGAAGATGAAGAGTAGTCGAATTTTGAACATTAGCAGCAAACGATGAAGAAGCAAACGGAACATCATTGCTGTTGGAACATGTTTTCGAGTCTAGGATCGGCTTCGGCTGATGTTGAGAAGCCACCAGGTCGATAAAATTCGACTGCAATTCCGTAATGTTTAGTTCTGTTCGAGTAGAACATGGAACTTGTCTGGTAATGCTTGTGGACCAGTTCGTCTAACCCCCTAGCAACCTTTGTGAGTGTGACCCACTGATATTTGCACTTGGTGTGGACCAGAAGCTGCAGTGTATTACACTACATTTTGGTTCTACCCACCGGACTCAGGCTGAGTTACCAATATAATCAACCCATAGTTTATAATAGGCTTAATGAAAATCATTTGGTGCCTAAAGAATTTTTTATTAAAAATTGATGTCTAATGTTTTCTCAGTTATATTTTTAGGTGTCAATCGTTATATTTTTTAATTTTTTTAAGTTTTTAATGAAAAAAAAAAAAAAACTTAATTTATTTACAAAAAAACCCAAACTTTTAATGAAGTTATAAAAAAACTAAAATATATCATTTCAACCCCGTTACCTTGATGGAACGTCAGAGGAGTACCGACAGAGCGACGATGAAGATGGGTTTTGAGTGGAATTGGACGGTGGTTCAAATGGTGGTGGTGGCGTGGAATGTGGATGTCGGATCGACCGAAATCGACAAAAAACAACGACGGTAGATTAAAATCCGACGAAACTTTGATTGCTTCTCTACGACAAACGGTGACAGCTAATGGCGAAAGGCCAACAAGGTTTGATCGGGAATCGAAGCCAGTTCTAACGACAATGACGGTGACGATCACGACTGGATGGTCGACGACCATGAAAGGGGGAAGGGAGAAGGGAACGCTACGTTATACATCTAATTTTAACGAAAACTTCTTTAGACACTAAAATATTTTTTGAACCAAAGTTCATGCACTTATTTTTTGGTTTAATTTTTGAGAAATTAAAAAAATTGAAGTTCCAAACATTTTGATTTCAAAAGAAAAAATTTCATATGTTCGTAGGATATCAAGTTTGATCTATGTGTCTTCATCTCTCTCTCTCTCTCTTATTGATTTTAGCTACTTGTCTCACGAATAAACCTAGTAATAATAATATAACAAGGGTCAAGGGTGGAAACAAGGAGAGCCTGCAGAGGCCATGCCCTCCGAAATCTAAATTAAAGTCTGATGAGAATAATTCTTTCTTTTACCATTGAGGGCTGGGTTAATAAAATTAAGTCTCTGAAATCTAAATTATAATTTAAACTAGATTTAATGATAGATCAATTTCATTATAATATTAGAATTTACAAAAATATATTTTAATTATTTAAATAGGATTAAAATTGGCTATCTAACGAAGTAAAAGCCCAAAGTCTTGAGAATGTGTAGATCGATTTCTCAAGCCAATTAGGTGAAGGTTGAAAGCCTCTCGATAAATCGTCGATATTCATTATGAATTCTTACACGATCCTAAACGCAGCCGTTTCATGTGCTGGCTTGTTTTGCAAGAAGACTAGGAGACTTTAAAAAAGGCAGCAGCTTTCTCTTTCCTGCCACTTGGTTGTTCTCGCTTGGTACTATTTCGTCAGTAAATCACCTGCCTAGTTTTTATTTTTTATTTTTCTTTTCAGAAATAAGCTAAAATTTGTGGGTTTTCTTTTGTTCATTAGGTTTTGTTAGATCTAACACTAAATCGATCCAAGATGTTTCTCACCAGGTACCGAATCAAAGCATATTTGTCCCTCATAAAGTTTAATTCCCCCCCCTTTTTAATGTTTGGTGATTGGCCTGTGAAGGACTGAGTATGACCGTGGGGTGAACACATTTTCTCCGGAGGGAAGATTGTTCCAAGTGGAATATGCTATCGAGGCCATTAAGGTAGAAGTTTCTTTTTATTTTTTATGTTTGTTTCCGTAGAAAAACACCGAACTCCTCATCTCTCCAAGGAAAGTTTGCTATTGGGTCTTTTTTGTTTTTAAAATTTTTGGGTTTGTCTGTAAATGTTTTTTTTTTTTCATTGATTGAATTGCAGCTGGGTTCAACTGCAATTGGGATAAAGACGAAAGACGGTGTTGTGCTGGCTGTCGAGAAGCGTATTACTTCGCCATTGTTGGTCTGTAACCTTATTTGATTTAATGTTATTATATATGCTAATTATTTTTGCTATGGTTATTTGTATAGTTAGTCTTTGCTTGTTTGTATTTTTTTCCATTTGGCTTTGCTTTGTTGTGTATCGTGTGCTAAAATGCAAAGTAGAGGATGTGACTTTAAGATTTGGCCCTCCTTGGAGAATGAATGAAGATTTGGGTGCAAGCAATGTTGGAGAATGAATGAAAATTTATCATTGAATTGCGTAATGCTAGGCAGTATGTCGGTTCCATGTAAATTTATGCTGCCAATTGTTTACTTTGAGTCTTTGACTTAATGCTTTAACACTTGACGCTACACTCATCATTTTATAATGTTACCTGAAATCCGGCACGCAGCATTGTCACATATAGTAGTTTCTGTGAAATGTAGATTATTGCTACTTTTTTCAGGCCTCATAGGTACTGGACTCTCTTTCAGGAACCCAGCAGTGTCGAGAAGATTATGGAAATTGATGATCATATAGGATGTGCTATGAGTGGGTTGATTGCTGATGCACGCACACTTGTTGAACATGCACGCGTTGAGACTCAGGTAACATAGTACTTAGTACCTTACCATTTGATATGAATTTATGTGTACCTAGTATGCTGATATCTTCAAAACTCACACAGAACCACAGATTCTCGTATGGTGAACCAATGACGGTGGAGTCCACAACACAAGCTCTCTGTGATCTGGCTCTTCGATTTGGTGAAGGAGATGAAGAATCCATGGTACTATTGCTTATAATTTCTGTACATGGTTGTTGATATTTTATTTCCTTTTTATAATGCTTGTTCCTTATCTTAGTAAACAGTAAGTAGAACGCCACACACAGTATGACTTATATACTTGTGCATTTTTTTTGCAATCTGACATAGAATTCTGCCTTTGGCATTACTTTTGAAGTGCTTATTTACATAGTGTAATGTTTTCCCATGCAGTCTCGACCATTTGGGGTGTCTCTTCTCATTGCTGGTCATGATGAGAACGGGCCTAACTTGTAAGTATCAAAGAAGTTTACTTGTGTTGGCTTTCATGTAGGAGAATCGCTTTTGGCATAAGAGAAAGATGAATGGATTTCTGTTGCATTTTTAACCTTTACACCTACATTTCTGTGAACTATGTTACTTGATGATTATATTATCTCTATGTAGATTTGTTAAGACTTAATCCCTGATCTGCTGCTACAATTACTCTCACCAAAGTTAAAAAAGTTCCCATGGTTTGGTGGACTGGTTTCAAAATGTAGTCATTTGCTAGTGATGATTCAGTCCGGATGTAATTATTGCATGCTTGTTTTAGACTATATGGCTTTAAGAAGTTGAAACTGAAATAAGCTCTAACGCATCGTGTATGTGATGTGGCTACCATGCTGCAACCTATATTAATGCTAGATTGGATTATTACAGATCAAACATTGTATTCACTAAATCAACGTAATAAGTCCATTCTCAGTTGCTTGTCCATTTACGACCAGGTTGTATGATTATTGATTGAGTAGCACGGTTCTTCTAGTGCAGTTATAATATTAAGGTAGTTATTGATCCCTATAAGTGTTTAAGTTGGGGGTATCCTATCTAATAATAATGTCAATCTGAAGAATTTTCAGTTGACCGATAAAATTAAGTATCCAGGTTCTGTTAGTAAAAATCCAAATATGGTTCCTAGAGAACATGTGACAAACTTGACTTCATTTACCTCTTCGTACTTTTTGCAGGTATTATACTGATCCGTCTGGCACATTTTGGCAATGCAATGCAAAAGCTATAGGTTCGGGCTCCGAGGGTGCAGACAGCTCTTTGCAAGAGCAATTCAACAAGGTATTTTTTTTGCCTCTGTATGTTTTCATTCTCGGGAGTTTTTATCTTTGGTATATTGATTTTGGAGTCTTAAGTTTATGATATCCGTTCGGCTGTCTAAATAATTAAAATTAGTATGTCATGTCCATTGTTTTGATATGCTCGTATGTGCCCGAGTAATTTGGTATTTGATTTACTAAAGGATTCCCCTTCTCCCTGCAGGACCTAACCTTCCAAGAAGCTGAAACAATTGCACTATCCATTTTAAAGCAAGTAATGGAAGAAAAGGTAAGGTTTCAAAGATTGTGCTGTAAATATATGTTTTATTTCGTTGACTGATATCTGTCGTCGAAAATGATATTTCTGCAGGTGACACCCAACAATGTTGATATTGCCAAAGTAGCACCAACATACCATCTATACACACCTTCGGAGGTGGAAGCTGTTATCACTCGCCTATGAGAATGCATTGTCATCGACAATCTTACCGTGAGACGACTTGCTTTCTTCATTTATGATGCATGAGTTGGGGATAATCTTGTATGTCTCCTGGGGATTGAAACTTATGAAACATTAGTTTCTGGTTTGGCACTAAACTCACCTACTCAGTTGGACAATTTAATTACAGCCGATCAGAAAAGAACTCTTTTTTAATTGAATGATTATGTTCTCAGGTTCAACCATTGCTTTTTTTTTTAAAATTGATTTTAATCAAATTTGACTATAAGATAACATATACACACGGTATAATGGTATGTATGAGATCAATAATATATATACACTATATTAATAATAGAATTTAACACATTTAATCATTCTTTAGGTTAAGACTGAATTTTTAAAATTTAAAAGTATTAGGTTAAATCCATAATCTACACATAATACAAGGATTAATGAACCTATCATCAAATATAAGGTTAATGTCATTATTCCATACTGGAAGTTATTCATAGTTTTGCCATCATCTTCCACTTGTGTTGTTTATCCGTAATCGCATTCTCCACATGCTTGCCTTCATAACAAATGTGTATTGGTTCTTGTTTCCCATCATTTTCCGCTGCATCGTTAATCATATCTAGGCATTATCTTGAATTCTGCACGGCGGCTTTCACATTGAGAATCGAGTTTGCCGGGCAAGGAACCGTTCAATGGTTAATTAATTATTCGCCGGGCAACCAACCATCAAGGTATGAAAGTGCAAAAGAATTTTGAGAGAAAAATGCAAACAAAAACAAACTCCTTTTAGTCTCATTAAAATTAAATTAATTGTACAGTTCAGTGTATATAATGATGGATTGTAATAAACAAAATTAATGTCTCAGAGATCCTAATACAGACAACAGTATATATTCAAATCAGTTGCAGTAAATAAAGCTTCAAGTTGCAGACGGCGAGAATTCTACTTATTCCCTATAGGATTTGAAGTGCTCGGAGGTATTCTCCTGAAGCTTGAATCAGCCAGTTTCTGATGGTTTCTCTTGTCGGCCTGCAAATCTCCGAAAACCCAAGAAGCCGCCGTTCTCGACACCAACGAAGCATGACCGTGTCGAATCGGACAAGCTTCTGCTTGTGCTAGATTAGATAGAGGTGTCCAAAGTAGAAGAATAAGAACTGACAGTGCTCGAGTGTTTGCTTTCATGTCTGGGAATCTTTGTAGTGGGTGAACTAAATGATTGAAACAAAGTCGGTTTGATCTTGGGTTTCTCCCGATCTTGCTACTTATAAAGTTGTTTAAAAAAACAAAAGTAATGAGAAATCAAAGTGAGATCATGTGCTATATTGTTGACTGTTACATGTTGTAACTCTGACCGCAGTGTTTTGTTATTACAGAGGGATCATGTGATTAAGCATGTTGTTTTTTACTAATTTATTGTCTTCTTGGGGAGCTAAATGTGTTTGGTTTTATAATGTTAAATTTTGAGGTCGGATCTCTATAGATACTGCAGGTAATAGCTGTTAGGGCAGATATGATATATACAAATCGTAGTAGAACTAGTTTCTCCACGGCTCAAACTGATCACTCGGTCTGTTTTCAGAATAGTAATCGCCATATAACGACAATGATATCGTCCAAAATTATTATTTTATGATCTTTATATTAATAATGACTATAATAATATTCGTTATATTTATAATCACGATAAATATAATATAATTAAAAATACAATCATAATCATAATTTAAATACATCAACCTTGATAATTATGCTCGACAGAAATCTCTAATCATATTGCCGAGATTATTTCCATTCTCCACACACACACACCACAAAATTGATTTTCTAGAAGGTTGCTAATGTCATATCATTTTTCTAAAGAAAAATATAGACTAAAGAGAGAGATTTGAATATCGCTTAGGTTGAATTCAAATTTAAGCTACTTCAAGGTGGGTTCAAATATATTTTAAAATTAAATATTATTATTAGTTAGTCTTAGTAAAATTATTAAAAAAAATGTCAATACTAACTAGGAGACAGAAAATAAAATAAACGATCAAAAAATAATTAAAAATTTAATTAACGTAATTGTTGTTAGAAAAAAATGACCTTGGTGATAATTTTACAAAAAAGTAATTTTGTAATCAAAATAAAAGAATAATAGATTGATCACTAATGATGTAATTTGTCTTTAATTTTTAAAATTCGAGAAGAGTGCATAAACCCAACCATCGGTATTTTTTAATTTTGTGTTGAGTCGGACTTCGATTTAGGATAAGAAATATGTAATTTGACCCAACAATAATAGTATAATTATCATTTGTATATTTTAAGATAATTGTCATAATATTATTTTGACTTATATAATAAATAAGTTCTTAAAGTATATCTTTTTCATTCGAGTACCTAAAGTATTTTTGGTCAAAATAAATACATAAAATATTCATTTTTATCTAAGTACCTATTTTGAATAGTTTAAGTACATATTCTTAGGTACCTATTTTGACAAAAAAATAACTCTAGGTATTCATTTTGACTAAAAATTACTTTAGGTACTTACATAAAAAAATTATTATAAACCTATAATATAATTTATAGATATACCTTAAGCACTTAATTGTAATATAAACTTATTATTCTTTTAATTTTTTTTAATTAAACTTTATTTTATCTCATAAAAAACTTATATATATATATATAATATATTCAGATCAAATGCATATTTTTAATTTAGACTAAAATGGAATTAAATAACAAATGAAAAATACTATTCCATTTAAACTATAATCAATAAATTAAAAATTCAACACAGGTGGATCCATAATTATCCCTCACTAGAGGACATATTAGCAGTAATAGGCTAATAGCAGTGGTAGTTAGGGATGGCAAACAGATACAATTTCAGATTTCGTACGACATCTGTTTTAATTGGAGCGGGGATAATTTTAGTGGATAGTGGGCGGGTGTGGATTTAGAAAGTGATACCCGTCGGGTAGTGGGCAGATAATGGGTTTGATACTTTACCCGCCCCACATCTGCCCGCTCAGATAAATATCCATTACATTTTGGACATTATGAATTTAGGTGTAATTTTAGAGAGTAATTTATAAATCCTAATATTGTATAAGATATAACTTGTTATTTAACCAAATATTAGGGATAAGTTAAGTTTATTTATAAATTTTCTATTAAAACCTCTCATTTTCATTATTGCGCCGATCTTCAAAGACAGTCTAGATTCTACTTATTTTCAATTTCATATGTTACTATCAAGTTTCTGCTAATCTTCAAATGATGTTTGGATTTTGTGGTGTTTTTGGTATAAATGATTCATTGTCTTAGGATATTGGAAGTGATTGCATAATAAAATACTCGTTTTTTTAGTTAAAATGTCGAAATCTTATATCAATCTGCATGCATTGATACTGGTTGGAACAGTTCAAAACTTATCGAAACTGTGAAAACGTACTGAAATTCGGATTAGAATGGAGCTTAGAGTATTTGATATCAGTTTAGGCAAAATGAGTAACTATTAGTTTTATTTATGTGTTTGTTTTTATGTATAACTTAAGTTTGCTGTCAAGCGGATTTAGCCGGGTACATCTCTAATTGGATAGTGGGTGTGGGGATGAATTTGAGGATGTACTCGCATGGATGTGTGATTTGAAAATTTTACCCATTATAAATGGTGGGCAAGTGATGATTAAAAAATATTAAATGGATATAGAGATTGGATAGGTATCCACACCTGACCGCCCATTTGCCATTAGTGGTAGTTGTACGCTACAGTACAAGCTATATAAAGCCAACCCAATAACGGGCGTCAAAATACCCATCCGCTCTCGCTTTCTCTCTCCGTTGGATTTTAATCTCTCTCTCTCTCTCTTATTTTTCCTTTTTCTTATTATAATAATTCTAATTCCTGCTTCGATTCTCTCTTGCATCATAAACTAACCGCCTCGTTTCCCCAGGTAATTCTTCTTTTTTTTTCTGATTCTGTAATCATTTATTTGAATTTTTTGTATGATGTTCGTTACTGTAAGATCGATCTCTTTTTATTGATTTTTTTTCAGGTTTAATTAGAGAGAAATCCTGGTTTAGACTTTGACTTGTTTGATTGATCAACGAAATTAGGCATTCAATGAATTTATCAATTTTCTCTGTTAATTAATCGGTAACGATTTTGGTAATTCCGTTCCAAAAGTTCACACTTTTTATATTTTGTAAGAAAAACAAATTGAAAATTGAAACCCTAAGGTAAACCTGTTACTTAGGTTAAATTCTTGTTTTAATGTCAATCGTCGTTGATAAATGTTAGCTTAGGAAGAAAATTGCAAATGTATGTTGTTGAGTTGTACTTATGATTCTTGATTCTAGCTCGTCGAATTCATTAATGGGTTTTTGACGTCTTGATTACTCAATAATTTGACTATTTGTTCTTATTTTTCTCTGCTTTGTGTTTGAATAGTTTTAATTTAAAAGTTGAAGGAACAAAACAGAGGTGGTGGGGGTTTTATTTGGTTGTGGCTGAGACTGGTTTTAGGTTTCGAGATGGCAGAAAAATCGTGTATTAAGCGCCTTCAGAAAGAATATAGAGCACTTTGTAAGGTATTGTTTTCTCTTTGTACTATTTCCTGCAATTCATTCTATTGTTACACTTTATATGAAGTTATGAGCCTGGGAACTTAGATATTGTAGAAATCTTGTTAATCATACCAAGTTAAACTTTCATGTTGTTGCATTTTCCCAATTTTCATTTCTGTGTGGTTTATGAACTCTTTTTTCAATGCAAGGAAAATTTTATCTGGTATCCTGCCTATGAGGCTTGATCCTGTAGAGGTTGCTTAATTAGGGAATGGGCTGGAACTTTATTTTGTACAAAACCGTAGTCTATATTGTCTATTTTATTGGTTTATCAACATCAATTCAGCATTATGTTTAAATTCCTTTGGAAAATATATGAAAAAAAGTTATATATCTTCTCTCTCTATACTAGTAATTTGGAATTATTAAAATATATTGGTTCTAGAATGATTGTTATTGGCATAACTTGGTTTCTTTTCAGATATTTTAACGGTTATTCTATGAACTTATAGGAACCGGTTTCTAATGTTGTTGCTCGTCCATCCCCAAGTGACATTCTTGAGTGGCGTAAGTTTATTAAATCTTTTTTTCCTCCTTTCTTTAGATAAGCTCTGTAATAGACTAATACTAATGTCAAAACATCTTCTATAACGCCAAGGAATTTGCATACGGTCCTAAGATTTTATCCATATAAAACAAGGAAAATGATTGTCTTCATGTTGCCTATTGATTTGAAGAGTGATTCATGGAAGGAATTAACCTGACTGTTGGCTATTTATATATAGGGATCTCAGTTGAGATTCAAATTTATAAACCTCCCTGCTACCTAAGTTCTGGTCTGTAAATCTGTGATTGAGTGTGCAAAATGCACTTGTTCATTTAGTAGACTTCTGGAATATTTACAATGAAATAGAGTCCAATCCCTATTGTCGTACGATCTTATTTTAGTCTTATCTAATTAGAACTTAAAAAGATTTTGCCTTGAACCTTAATTTTGTTAGTTAATTTTTCTTGCACTTTCTAGTAAGTATGAGTTATGATATTATTAGTGATCAGTACATGCCATGTTATTCCTAATTGCTAATTCCTACTTATTCCTAATGTTGGACTTGTGATCCAACATCCAAGCTTCTCGCCTTTTTATACTGAATTAGGTTGCAGCAGTGGTTGGTTATGATTGAACTATTATGAGTTTTATTTAAGTCCTGGTGTGGATGTAGTAGATTTTATGGACTTCATTTAATTTTTCTGCTTCACGCTTTCAGATTATGTGCTCGAAGGGAGTGAAGGAACACCTTTTGCAGGTTGGCTAGTTTATCCCATTTTAGCTTGTGATTAATTTTATCTAACGGCTGTAGAATCTGGAAGTAGTTATCTCATGCCACCATCATGTTTTTTTTTCGGTGCCAAGGTGGGTATTACTATGGAAAGATCAAGTTTCCTCCTGAGTATCCCTACAAACCTCCTGGAATCACGTATGCAGTTTCGACCTTTCAAAAATTTTGATAGAAAACACACATCTCTTTGTAACATCAAATTAAAAAATTTCATTCATGTAGAATGATCACCCCCAACGGACGCTTTATGACACAGAAGAAAATATGCCTGTCCATGAGTGATTGTAAGTTTTTTGAAGAATAACTTAGGTATTCCTGTTTATCTATATTTCTAATAACTGATTTCATTCTAACCTTATTCATATTATTTTTCAGTTCATCCAGAAAGTTGGAACCCTATGTGGTCTGTGTCAAGGTACAGGATTTCAATCTGACACCATCTTTTTTAGCACCTTTCTTTACTTGTAACAGGATGGTGTTGACATGTTAAAAATTGCCAAAGATTGCTAACTTCCTTTGTTTTCTTGTGCAGCATACTCACTGGGCTTCTTTCATTCATGGTGAAATTTGGAGTCTTTTCTTGCATCTTAATTCATTTAAATTACAGTTTTGATAAGCTGCAGTGCTTCTTGCTTGCATTGGCAATGTACCCTTAAGCCAAGCTGCCTTTTCCTTGTGCAGATGGATAATAGTCCTACCACCGGCAGCGTAAACACCACTGCTGCTGAGAAACAACGCCTGGCAAAGACCTCCCTTTCTTTTAATTGTAAAAAGTAAGTTTATTGCTTCACCTCCGTTGCATTCTTTTTCTTTTCATCTTTCTGTTTTTGAGGATCTAGGGCCTTCAAATCAATTTCACCCATTTTCTGCTACTGCGATTATGCTTCTGTTTCTGTTAATTGTTTTTGGGTCGACTTTAAATCTATTACCATTGGCTGGATTCTACATTGTTATTAGCTAACAGATAAAACTTTTCCGGATTGCACATTATGTTAACAGTAAAATTTTGCTATATTTTGTTTTCGAAACTTTGCATGAGCATATTTTCTCTATGGCAGTCCAACGTTCAGAAAACTGTTTCCAGAATATATCGATAAGTACAACAAGCAGCAACAGCTTGTGTCAGACCATTTATCAGAAGAATCACCTCAAGGAGAAAACCCCAAACCCGAGATGGAAAAAATTGTCAACTCCTCAGGGGAAGAAGTTAAAAAGGCAGATAAACTGAGGGACACAAGAAACAGAAAGCAGCCGTTCCCAACGTGGATGATGTTGTTGCTGTTTTCAATATTTGGAATCGTGATAGCGTTGCCGCTGCTTCAGCTTTGATGGCCACATGGCAAGATTCGGTTATGGTTAGTGAGAATACAGTGAGTGTGTAGGTGAGGGAATCCTTTTCAATGCTCGAGTGTAGAGGGGAGTTTTGATAAGATTCCAGGGAAGGTAAGTTGGATTATAATTTGGCGTATGTTAATGCTGGTAATTTAACTCTCGAGTTTGAAACATTACGTGCTTGTAATGTTGGTTGTGTTTATAATACTTTGCTTTTATCCACTTTATGCTCTAAAGGTATCACACTCTATTTACAAAATGATTCCTCACTCCACATTAAATACTATTTGTTGATAAGTTTTGTTGTACGTTGTTCAAGAATAATTCTTTTCTTCCTCTTCCTTTCAGAATTGATTATCATATGCCGTCCTTTTTGTTTTTACTCCGGTAATGCAATTATAATTGTAACCATACAACTATTTAGGTAACACATTCAAGTGACAGTCATAAAAATTAACTATTACCAAGTATTTATATATAAAATTTGAGAGAGGAAGGTTTAATATGATTAATATTTAAAAGCAAGAGAACCTAAAATAAAATTAAATAAATTTGGAGAGATGATAATTGTTGGCACCATTTTTCGCCAACCTAAATGATAAGATTAACAAACAATAAGACATAGTTTTTATAAGAATATATCAATAATTTTATATATACTTGATTAGACTCATAATCAATTCAACTCGAATTATTTGATCTAAAGGTTGACCTAAACCGAAAACAACCGATCCGATTCGAAAAACAATCGATCCGATAATCACCCGACCAGATACCCGACCTGACCCTTTACTGTACACCGAACCAAATCTGATCCGACCGAACAAAATTAAACCGAATATAATCTAGACTAGAAATGACTCGACCCAAACCCAATCCAAATGACCCATTTGCCACCTCTGCCTACATTTTAACTTGAAAACAAAGAAACAAAAAAAAAATAATGAAACCCTGCTATGCTCTCAAATAACCCATCAAAGAATGTATCATGGCTGCCTACATTGTAACTTGTTAACAAAGAAACAAAAAGGAAATAATGAACCCTGCTCTGCTCTCAAATAACCCATCAAAGAATGTATCATGGCTGCCACGCCTAATTTAATTAACTTCACTAAACATACCCAACACTCTCACAAAATGCCAATGTAATCTCCGACAAAAGAGGGTTTTCGATCCATTTCACGACTCTTTTACCCAAAGAAACCATGGAAGAAACGAGAAAGCTTCGGTCAGGGACCACGTTAAGCCTGCAAATAGGGCAAGTGGTGCCAACTTTAAGCCATGCATCGATGCAGCCGTCATGAAAACCATGGCCGCACCTTAGCCACCGGAGTTTCTCCCCCTTGGACACCTCACTAATGCACACTACGCAATATTCAACTCCACGGCTGCTGCCTCCGATACTCACGGACCATTTGTTATAAACACGAAAGCAACCGCTGATGACGACGACGAGCGAAGCCGTGGAAACCGAGGTTACTGATAGCATATCTTTGGTTAATGGCATGCTCGGGTCTTTTTTGTTGTGTGCAAGGGTTTTGAATCGAATTTTATGGTTGTGGTTGTTGGACTGGTAATTAAGCAAGGTGGTGGTGGTGGAGCTGCTGTAGTGGCAGGTGCCGGACACGTTAAGGCAAGTAGATGGAACTTGGAAACGGAAGATGATTAGTGGGGAGAAAATGCGACTGTAATCTAAGGCTCGTTGATTTATGTTATTATTCTTGGCTTTGACGTATTCTTTTGTCCGCTATCAAACCATGTACGATAGATGTTATTCAAACAAACAATTGTTTAACATTCACTTTCAATTACATAAGTGATTACATAAATTAGATATTCAAATCTGTAATTAGCCTTCGTATAAATAGTACGTATTCAAACAATACATCTATATATTCTCCGAATATTTAATACATTATAGTTTTAATATATGAATTAGTAAATTCTCTAAATCCATAATATCCAAATTCATTTAAAATATATTAAATATCCATTAACATCGAAAGTAGACATTCAGAATTTTGTGACCAAGCATGAGCTCGTTTCTGTTTCAATTAGGGGTAATAAATGAATCAAATTTAAACAATAAAATTATGTTAATGTTCGTTTATTTTTTTAAAGATGTTTTTGTTCGATTCGTATTTATTTATTTATTTGTTTTAAAGATGTTCCTGTTTGGTTCATTCCCTTACATGTTTATTCCACACCTTTTTTTACGCTTTTATTTTATTCAACAGCCAAAGAAAAATGGTGAAATTATGCTACTAGTCCTTAAATTCTGTAGGCTTCACAATTTGAACTCAAATTCCATCATATGTTTAATTTAATTCCTACCACCGTCAATATTTAAAATGTAAAAAACAAAAATCGGATAAACGAGTTTATAAACGAGTCAATAAATGAGTTTTCAAATATGTTTGCTCGTGATATAAACGAACCGAACATATTTATTAATGTTCATTCATTTATTAAATGAATATAAAAAATATACTTATATTCATTTATTTAATTTATTAAATAAAAAAATATTATACGAAAAATTCATAAAAACACGTTGGTTCATTTAAGCTTCTTAGTTTTAATAAAACCTTCAAACCCATAAAGTAATGATCTGAATGAAACCCAGCCCACCAAATAAACAGCCCAATGGTGGCTTTCAACAAGTGGGAAAAAAAGGCCATCGTTATCTATAACCCAGCGTCTGCAAACAACAGAAATGCATCTCTTTTTAACTGTCTGTGTGATTCTCTCATGTTTCAACTTAAGTATCTTTGCATCTCAAATACCTTCCCTAAGACCTCTGTTTCTCTTGCTGTTTAGGCTTATGTCGTACTGATGTTATCGACACTCAAACATTCTAAAAGAATAAGAAAGAAAACCTCCAGCTGGAATGTGGGCGTCTAGCTTATTTTAAACTCTGTTGAGATAAGATTCCAAGTTCTGGGTTTTGATTCTTTAGGCTGAATGACCTCCCATGTCTTTGATAGGTATGTTCTATGTTTTATTTGTCATTTACATGTGTAGGTTTAATTTGTAGTTTTTGAATTTGGTTCACTTTTATGGATTTTGTGTGGTTAGTGTTTAGAGAATTCTGGGTTTTTCGTTAGTTATCCGCTCTGGTTCTCAAATTTGGTTTCTCTTGGTGTTTGTGGTTATTACAATGCTTGGCTGCCTGAAACAGATATTGCCACTGCTAAACCTTCCTTGCAAGGCCCTCTGGTTCCAGTGAGGGTTCAAGTTTTGTCAAATACATGGAAATCCTCCCCATTGCCGACGAGGATAAAAGTTCATGTGGGACATCAGGAGAACCACTGTGGAAAACTCCAGATTCGAGCCGTTGCGACCCTCAAACCCAAGTGTCCGAAACAAGATGGACACAGCAATAAGTCACAGCTTGGTGGTAATTCAAGCCCTTCATCAACTCGGCTCGAACCTTTGGAGATGGGAGACTCGGATGATGAAGTGGACGAGAGGGAAAAGTTAAGGCGGATGAGGATTTCTAAAGCGAATAAAGGAAACACGCCTTGGAACAAAGGCAGGAAGCACAGTGCAGGTAATCTCCATTAACTTATGGTACTATATTTTGATTTGTGCGTTGCTGATTTGTTGCAATGATAACCACGGATGCATTGTGTCTTTACCTGCAGAGACCCTTCAGCGGATAAGGGAGAGAACAAGGCTTGCAATGAAGAATCCTAAGGTGATGTCATGTAAGAAACTTTTATGTTATCACAGGGATCGAACTTTGTGTGCTTTTTATGTAACTGGTTCATGTAGTTCTTTCCGTCATCATAATTCCATTAGGATGAATGATGTACTGATGACAATTCAGATCGCTGAAACTAGTTAAACAGAAAAAGCTGAAAAGGAAACAATTGAATGGAAAGTCTTTTTCAGTGTGGTCTGAACTCTCACACTTAAATTGGGGATCAATGGTGCCATCTCTTGAAAATGATGATCACCTTTCACCGATTGATATTTTTCTTTTATCATGTATATAAATACGTTTAAATGGCTTAACATAATAGTTATTTACTCTAATGTAAATTTCGAAATGCAGGTCAAAATGAAGTTGGTTAACCTTGGACATGCTCAGAGGTGAGTGCTTCATTGTCAATGCTTTAGTTTTAAATTTCCCTTCTGCCTCTTCTATTTCTATCCACTTCTCTTCAGAATTCTGTATGTGTGTATCCTGAATGTTGTACTTAAGTTTTCAGCCACTATATATCGAACTTAGGTCATTTATATACGTTTTTGTTTCTACCTTGTTAATACGCAAATTAACTTTTTCATAATGATTCTACAGTAAAGAGACAAGAGAAAAAATCGGAGTGGGAGTCCGAATGGGATGGGAAAGGCGTCGCAGGAAGTTAATGTTACAGGAAACTTGCCACTTTGAGTGGATGAACTTGATTGCCGAAGCGTCTAGAAAAGGATATTGTGGTGAGGAAGAGCTACAGTGGGATTCTTACAAGATATTAGATGAGCAGTTGACGAAGGAGTGGTTGGAAAGTGTCGAACAAAGGAAATCTATGCCTAGACCAAAAGGTAGCAAGAGAGCACCGAAATCCCTTGAACAGAGAAGGAAAATTGCAGAAGCCATTGCAGCCAAATGGGCTGATCCGGTAAGTGCTTTCACGTTTCTTTTCTTCTTCATTTTACGACATCAACAATGAATTATGACATTGATCGTAGGCATCTACAGATTGGATTATTCCAACTGATGTGGATTTTTTTGTTTCTTGCTATGTGCTGAATAGGAATACCGTGAGAGAGTTTTCTCTGGCTTGGCAAAATATCATGGCATTCCATCTGGGGCTGAAAGAAAACCGAAGCGGAAGCCAACAGCTGGTACACAGTCCAAGCAAAGCCCTTCGAAGCGGAAAGCCAGTGATACAGACTATTCTTCGGCTAATGAGACTATAAGCCCAATTGAGCGGATAAGGATTCGAAGAATAAATAAACCACTTTATAAGGATCCTATGGCAAGTTCCAAGCTTGAGATGCTGAAGAACATGAGAGCACAAAGAGCAGCGGAAGAATCAAAGAAAACCGAAGCTGTTGAAAGGGCAAGGTTAGTCTTTGCCTTATGTTCCGCAAGCATATTACATTAACAATTTCGATGCCACATAGATAACTATCAGTCCGATGCATCATCTTCCTGCATTTTTTTAGTGGGCTGCTAATTCACTGCTTAACTCAATGCTACATATATGACACCAGACTTTTAATTGCTGAAGCGGAGAAGGCTGCAAAAGCCCTCGAGGTCGCTGCAATGAAGAGCCCTGTTGCTCGAGCTTCCCTTATCGAAACCAGAAAACTTATAGCAGAAGCAATTCAGTCAATTGAATCGATAGAGATCAGGCCGATTATACCCGATGAGAATAGTGGATGCATTTATGTCCACTCGGCTGAACCGGTTAGCCCAGTGGAGAACAAAATACAATCGGAAAACATTGGTATGGACCAAGCAGAACAGAAAGAAGTAAACGGGAACCAAACCCTTTCAATAACCAAGCATGAGGAATTTAATCTCTCTAGCTTTATCATCCCAAAGATAGTGAATGGCGACAGGGATGAACAACTTGCTTCTCCAAGTGCGAATAACCATAGTTTATCGACTCTCAGCTTCGAAACTTTGATAAAGTCGGATTCATCTAAGCAACTCAACTTGTTGAAAACAAATGGGGCCATCGAGCATGAGAAGAATCATCCGGTAAATGGAACCAAAGTTAAGTTGAAGGATGATGGTGGGCCTTCTAAAGCAGTCGCCATAACCAAGAAATGGGTTCGTGGTAAGCTTGTTGAAGTCACTGAAGAAGTTTCACAGGGACCATGAACTGCACAACAGATGGTCATAAGTTCCAACATACTGAGCTGTGGATTTGTGTAAAATATGTCAAATTTTGTTTTTAGTCCTTGCACTAGACATAAGTTGTGGATTTAGTCTATGTACTTTAATTTGGTTGAGATTATTATTATTGGGATAATGGAAAGACTTGAATTAAGCCAATAAGACGGGAAGAAAGAAACAAAAGGGAAGAAACCGAGAACTGAGAGAATGCTTAAAAAGCAAGAAACAGAGAACTGAGAGAATGCCTTGTGCCTTATTATTGTAGATGGAAAAAGGAAACTAAATGTTCACATGTACAGAACGGTGAAAGAATTTCAATGTATGGGTATTTCACCAGTTGGACTCCATTGCAACATATTACAAACTGCTGGGACTGAATTGAAACCGAAACTAAAGTTAAGGTGCGTATAATTATTTTACAATGAAACCCAAAAAAAATATTCAAACACGATTACAATCACCAAAAACAATCAAGCGACAGTTCTATGGCCATTACATGTAGTCATGTGTATTATCAGGGTTGTTTGTCCGTGGAGACACACCTTGGTCCGACCCTGTTGTTCTCTTACTCATGTTAGCTCGTTGTGCGAGTCGAACCAATGCTTCGACCACTTCCGACATAGGTGGACGAAACTCGGGCTCCGGCTGCACCAAAGAAACAAGCAAAGGATCAGTTTAAGGCAAAAAAATCGTCTCATTTAGCCAAAAGATATTACCTGGACACAAAGAGCAATGACATCTGCAAAACGTGAGAGAGATTTAACCGGGTAAAGCCCTTCAAGAGCCGGGTCAACCATCTTGGATAGAGTATCGATATCGTGGAGCTGAGGCGTAGCCCATCGAACCAAAGATTGCTCTAGTCTAGGCCTTGTGCTGTAGAAGAAAAAAAAGTCGCATGGTAATTAGAATTGTGATTGTAGCTAACACGTGAACGATGGACTACCCGACTTTTCATGGATGACTCCTCACCTGTCAAATGGCTTACGTCCGGTGAGAAGTTCCAGCATAACCACTCCGAAGCTGTAAACGTCACTCTTAAGAGAGTACTGACCGGACATAATAAACTCGGGTGCACTGTATCCAGACCCCACATCATCACGATTCAGTACCTGAATACCAGAATGAGAATATTTCAGTATATACATAAGCAACTACTGAAACACTTGGGTCTAATAAAGAACTCGCATCGAACAGAAGACACATAATTCGAAAATAAATGATGTACGACAAAGTTGTGTATAGTTAGTGGGAAGCACAATAGTTAACATCAAAAAATATTTACTAGTTCATGCAATAACACAGTGACTTCTAGAATTCACAAAATGTACCTCGTCAGCATTTGGAATAAAGGATGCCAATCCCGAGTCGGAAAGGTGAGGATTGAGCTCAGCATCAAGTAAGATGTTGGTTGACTTGATATTTTTATGAACGACGGATGGCGAGCAAACTTCATGCAGGTACCTGATAATAAACACCTTTTATCAATTCCATATAGCCATTGCCCATTTGCAAGATATAATAGCAGAACACAATACATACCGGATCGTAATGAATATTTAGAGATTCCTAATAGTCAACAGATACTCTACTAGCAACTTACAAATAGTTAATCTGAAATAATAATGAATCGGATATCAGTAGTTTCCGCTAATATTTTTAACCTCATCAGACAACTACCTGACTTTCCAAGGTTCAAAAGGGTCGGTAATACGAGTAGGCAAAAGTTCTACAAATAAATAATAGCTATTGCCGCCCAAGACTGAATTTTCGACTTACTCTAGAGCACGTGCAGTCCCCAGAGCAATTTTGACACGGGAGTTCCAAATCAATGGCTTGCTGTACTCATCCGGCATATGCAGGAAGTCGTGAAGAGAACCATTTTTGTGCAACTCATACACAAGCAGGTGTTGACCATGCTCCGAACAATAGCCGACCAGTTCTGTTACATTTGTGTGATGCAACTGGGAAACATTTGAAACCACCTCCATAAAATCGTCCGACATTCCGCTGGGAAGAGCTACTGAATCTATTTTCTTCAGAGCAAGAACCTATGGCAGTATGAACCCAACTTCTAGGTTAATACCGACTATAATATTTCTAAAAAAATTAAGGCAAGAAAATGAAAAACCATGGAAACAAATTTCTGAAGATCGATGATATCGGAAATTAGAAGATTAAATATGAGAATGAAAAGAGTATTTATCATGTTAGAGCAGGCAGAAAACTGAAATGGCTATAAAAATTCAAGCACCAATAACGCTCCATTATTTTGACACGACTATGGATTTTCTAGGCAGGAAGATTCTACCTTGCCATCGCCAAACTGAGCTCGATAAACACGTCCAAATGGCCCTTCACCAAGAAAATTTTCAACACTGAAACTGCCTGTAGCCATCTGCAGGTCTGCTATTGAATATGATTTAACATTTGTAGGAGGCGGGACTGATTTCTTAACAACAATAGGCTTTTTATTAAACTCTTCCTCATCGAATGATTTGTGACGGTCGATAGGAGGGGGTCGAAGATTTATTGAAATGGAAGTATCAAGTGCCTGGCTGTCAAATGAAGATGAAGACTTCATGGATTTGTTTTCTGCAACACGATTTCAAGCATGAGAAACAAATAGTTAGATCAAGAGAACTGATCATGTTTACAGTGACACTCAACTTGGCCACCATGCAGAATTACAGATAGACGATTAAGTGTTACCGTGCACTTCATTAGAAGCAAGAGGAGCAAGGGATTGATTATCGAGCTTTTCGATATCCGAGGTTGACCTCCTGGATCTTCTCTTCACAAGAAAGAACGCTACAATAGCTCCAACAACGAGGATCGATATAACTATTCCAGCTATGGCTCCACCTCCGATTCCTGAACTGCTACTCCCACCACGAGAAGCATCTGATCCAGAACCATTGCTACCAGAGTTGCGCTTTCTGTTGCTTCTAGTAGCAGGAGTTCCAGGCGGAGGTGGGGGTGCAGGCCCCGAGCTCCATGAATTACCGTCACTCCTGTCATAGAGATTATTCAGATTGAAATTATAAATAATTTTCTTTGAAACCATGAAGAAACTTCAACACTCGATAACACGGTCAAATGCTTACTTCAAATTGATGCTTTTCAATTGATCAGGCACCCAGCCGGCAAAACGGTTATTGGAAACGTCTCTGTGAGACACAAAAACAACCATTACAAACCGCAATAACATACGGTCAATTACAAGATAAGAAAACAATATATGATATCTAGCATTATCGAAATGATATGCCAGTTACCCACAGAGTATCAAGGGGAAGATTTGCAAGGACATCGAGAGTGCCCGAAAACTGGTTATTTTGCAAGTACCTACAAAACGGTAAATAATATATGTAAAGTAAAAATTAAAATTCATCATACAAAGTGTTACACAAAAGATATCTACTCTTATACTTACAGAGAGCTTATACCGGTGAGATTCCTAAAACTCTCGGGTAGAGAACCGGTCAGAGAATTGAAAGAGAGATCACTAAATCAAGGAATAAAGATAAATTTTAACTAGGTATTTCGGTTAAATTGGCTTAAAGAAAGACAATTAAAAAATTATATATGTGATCAGAGGAAGGAAGAACATCTTACAATGTGGATAGGGAAGAAAGTGACCAGAACATGTCACTCAATGCATTCTGCAACTGGTTATGAGCAAGATTTCTGAATTTCCACAAATGGGAAATTACAAAACTGTTAGACTTTAAAAGTTACGGACTTTGCGTCGAGAGATGAATAATCAGAACATTACTTACAGGTATTGAAGAGAAGGCATCTGGCTGATAGAATAAGGGACGCCTCCAGTAAATTGATTATACTCAAGATTTCTGCATTCGGATGAGCATTATAGATAAATCATTTAAAAAAATCAAGAGGAAAGTAAACAAATGCACGAATGAAACATACAATCGCTGCAAGTTCTGAGGAATATTATATGGTATGTCTCCAGCAAGATTGTTATGGCCCAAGTCCCTGCAGGTTTTCCAAAACATCAGTATGAATCAGATAAACATAGAACAGATCAATACACTGGTAAAGCTAATAGATTTCTTACAATTCTTTCAATGATGTTAAACTTTGAAGACTGTAACCCAATGTCCCAGAAAGTCCGAGATTTGACAGTTTACTGATAAAAAGGCAATAGAAGAACATAATGTAGTGAATATCAGAAAGATGTAGGATAAGCAGTCTAAAAGGAAAGCAGGGATAGAAGAATATCACATTTCGGTGACACGTTTGTTTGAGCAAGTAACACCTTTCCATGACTGCCCACATGGATCGCCATTGCTAGCAGTCCACCCTGTTAGCTGCTGTGGCGAATTTAAAGCGCTGTACATAACCCCAAGGGCAGAAGCTGCATAACAAACATGCCAACATGCAGAATGAGTAACCCGGGGAGAGAATTCCTAATTATAATAAGTACTTCCATTAAACAACATAACCAGCTAAAGCTAAACTTCCATTAAAGAGCACTTCCAAGCACAACATTAGAACATGAATGAAACCCGGAAATTCGAAAATTAATATCTCAGTTTAAAGTATCAACCACTAAGCAGAAAACTGATTTATTTGCAGAAAAAGCTTAAGCAGTGTGGCCATAGAGGAAAGACCTTGCCCTCAACAAAATCTACAAATAGATATAAACTGTCATGATTTCTGGAGTTAATATCCAACGGAAGAATTTCGATTGCCGATATGGGTTCGGCAAGTTCTAACCGTTAAGGCAGTGGTCTCTCCAGGCAGACGAGCAAAATGGCACTTTGGACCAGTCAGCAACAATCAAGAGAAAAAACAAAAAGGGTGTAAATTTGTCCAGAATCTCAAATCCCAGCAAGTTATGAATTAAATTGCCAACTAAAAAACCAAACTTTCCTCATCCTTATATCATCTATATACAATCCCACAAAGAACCCATCTCTGGAAATCAAGGTCAAAACTTTATAAACACCACCGACAAAGTTAAAATACCATCGCCATCAAACAAGTCCATTTTAGATAAAAACATAGCAGAGAGCAAAGCCCTAAAAAAAAGTAAAACCAAAGATCACAGATTTGGCAATGAAAAAGCAAGCAACAGCAAAATCTATGAATCTAAACATAATAAATCTGAAGAAACATAAAGAAGTAACACTAACCATCTCCTTGGTCTGTTTCGCCATTGACAAATCTTGGATTAAACCCCAGAATGCAGACTGTAAACAACACCAAAATCAAAGCTTTCCTCCAATTCTTCACCATCTTTCTCCGAAACTGGTCCCTTCCCAGAATCCAAAACTGGCCTGGTCTTACACCATTTCGCTTCTTACTCTCCTATCTCAATAAAAAATTGTTTTTTTTTTAATTCTGTTGTAGGCTTTTATACTTGTTCAGCTATCAGTCCATAACCAAGCAAAAGCTGGCAGCACGATTAGCCGGAAGAATGCAACACCACACACTGCCCTTATATTTTCATTGCCTGGACTGTAATGTTATCATTTTTACATCAATATTTATATATACACAGAGTTCCCCCAAAATTACTGATTTTTGCTGAATAATTTATATTATATAATATTTTTTTTATTTCGTGGGTTAAATTTAAAATAATGAATAACAAAATAGGTTTAATGGCTATTATTAATATCCAATAATGAAATAGCAGTTGTGCTTATGTAAATTTCACACGGTTTTAGGGTTAGGGCTTTAATTCTATTTTTGTTATTATGATTATACAGCTTTTAAGAGTAGTTGCCATCAGATACCGAACTGTATTTTATAAGAACAGAAACTATTAGAATAAAGACATGATATAATGAATTCCTTTGAAGATAACCAAAAAAAAAAATCATAATAAAAATAAATTATTTAAGTTGGTTGAACCAGTTCTTTTAATTATTTCTTTTATTTTTATTGTTTAAAACAATTTACTCTATATTTGAATTGGTGTTACCCCACTGAATTATTAATTCTTGATTCAATCAATTCAAACATGTCTCGAGGATCATGATTCAAACCTTAATATTATCATATTCTCGTTTACATTGTGATACCATGGACAAAGCCAGAGGGACATGTAACTTAGAGAATCAAAGAAAAGATAAGGTAGAGATGACGATGGATCATATTAGATTGAAATTTTTATCAGTAGTATCTTTTATTTAATTCGACTTAATTTCAGGGAGATAACATCTAATCTAAAAAATTGGTTTGATTTTTTTTATATAATTTCATATTTTATCTGATTTAATTCGATATAAATATAAAATGTAAGGTCCTAATTGAAAAAAATGGAGAGAACATTTTATCAACCATCCCTAAAATATAGAAAAAAAATTATACTATTGTCTCATGTTGGATCAAAAAAAATTACCCTAAACTCGAACTTGGTTCGACCTCGTAATTTATATACCCCAACTTGGTCTGATCTGAACACAATTTTTTTTAATATTGATTCTATCAAACCATAACAATAACAAAAATCACCAGGATCAAGTAAAATTGTAATCCCTAAATAAACTCTTCTCAAATTTTTCGGCTAATGGTAATATGGTCCTGATTTCAATTTCATCTTTAGATAAATAGGAACCTTGTTACTTTAAAATAATCTATGTGTGATTTAGTTTTTTAAAAGTTAAAGTTCATATATCCTGCAAATGTAGTTGCTCTAACCTATGACTTTAAGAGAGAACTATATTTCTTTTAACCATTGAGGCAGTGGCAGAACTGGTGATAAAGTCTGGGGGTAACGTAAAATTATAAAAATTTCAAAGGTTTAAATTAAAATCTTTTAAAATTTTGAAGGTTTTAGTTTACATTTTTCCAAAAAAAAAATTAAAATCTAACTAAATATTTTGAAAATTTGAGAAACTTAATGATAATTTTTAGAAATTATGGGAGCAGGTTTAATCAAGAACATTAAATTTTTTTAAAGATTAATCTAAATTTTTAAAAAAATTTGAAGATCAAATTAAATTTTTTGAAAATTTTAAAAAAATACATTGTAATTTTATAAATTTGGGGGGCATGGCCCCTCTAGTCCCTATTACCTTTCGCTAGTGCATTGAGGCCACTTTATAAAAGTTAAAGAAATTGTGTTAAATTCTAATTCTATCCCGAGATGAGGAAAAATAAGAGAGTTTAAAAGAACGAAATGAATTGCTCATAGTAAAATTAGAATATATGTCCTAAGAGAATATAAAAAAAACAAAGATAAACAGCCGACTAAATATGTTTGCTCATAAAAATTGTAAGGTAATAAGTTATTATAATATAAGATTGTATTTTCATTTTAAATATAAGATAAAAATGCATTCAAACTTTATTACAACATAATTCAATTTCGACTATCAGAATTTTTTTTGATTTGGACCCGTGTTAATTTTTATACTAAAAATGTTATTTTTACTCGTATGATAGGCAGTTTTAACAAAATATATCAATTGAATTGATATTCGTAATATCGCAATAATTCAAGAATTATATATATATATATATTATTTAATTTATGATTAACCTCCATCCATTTTCGCTTGACTAATCGACATAAGAGCTTAAAGAAATATAGTTTGACCGAACCCTAGAATTTGGTGCTACATTAAAGCTTGCGTTATGTCGTAAGTATGTCACATGAAATTTATTCGGGTAATTAAACGTGGGGACCAAATTTTCCCAATTCTCTTAGATCCTTAAATGTCAATCATAGGCCTCTTTTTTTTTTTTGGTACCCATCAAAGCGCATGAGTTACCTATTTTGTTATTTTTAAGTCAATTAAAAGTTTCAATTCTGATATTTAAAAATGAAACAAACTAAATTACAAAAATCATTATCTTTTTTATAATATCCAATTCAAATTAATTAATTAATAAATCAAGTATTAATAATTATGTAAAAAAAAAAGACACCCTCCGAGGCTCCGACTGTTCAAATGTTGACTTAATGAAAATGTGTCATTCTCGAGGGTAGTTGAAAAACAATGAAATGATTACTTAAGCTTTCACAATGGAAAAATTAAATGAAATCCTTTCCATGTCCAAATCAACGAACCTATTCATATTTTTGTTGACAAAACAAAAACGTATGTTTCTTTGCTCCAATGGCACCCACAATACTACCATAAATATATAAAGGCGTACTTAACTTTTATCACTTTCTTTTATTTAAGTACCTAAAATATTTCTTGGTTAAAATAGTTACTTAAATTATTTTTTTGATCAAAATAAATATCTAAAGTATTCGATTTTTTCATCTAAGTAAATAAGATATTCTTTTAAAAAAAGCGCATATAAACTTTTTTAGAACTTATATTAAAAAAAATTGAATACTTTAAGTATATATTTTGACAAAAAAATAACTTTAGGTACTTTTTTTTACCAAAATATATTTTAGGTACTTAGATGGAAAAAAAGTATACCTTAAGTACGTATTTATAATATAAGACATATATAAAAGATAAAAATACATAATATCTAATTGACGTTTTAATTTTAGGGTAAAGTATAAATATGGTCCCTGATTATTGGATTTTGTTTTATTGAATCCTACTGACTATTAAAAGTTACAAAAGGTCCTCAGTTATACAGAGTTGTTTTGTTGAGTCACTCAACTATTAAAAGTTACAAAATGATCACCCTGACTATTTATTATGTTCTAAATGCGTTCATTTTTTCCTTAAAAATTAACGATCGTATGAGCTATACGTTAACATGCTGATTGAGATATGATAGTCATTTGAGATTATGATATTAGATTTTTATCATATATCGGTCAGTTGGTTAGCATCCAACTCATATTGTCGTTAATTTGTTTAAAAATAAAATGACTAGTTTGGAACATATTGAATAACTGACTGACTATTTTGTAACTTTTAATAGTCGAGAGACTCAGCAAAGCAAATCCCTATAGTCGGGACCATTTTGTAACTTTTAATAGTTAGGAGACTCAATAAAGTAGTATCCTATAATTAGGGGACCATTTTTATTTTACCCTTAATTTTATTTTTGAATGTATATATTATTTTAAAAATTCAATTATAAATTTATTTTTTATTTATGAAAATTGAGAATATAGTTTTATTTTAATTCATTATGACATACTTTTATATTTAAAGGAAATTGAAAAAAAATTCTCAATTATTAGTAAACATATGAATTTTAGCTATTAATTTTTTTTATAATCTGTCACATAAAAATTGTTAAACTGTTAATTTAGTGAATTTATTATATACAAGTTGTGAGTGAAATTGAAGAAAATTACTTGTTGAATCATGGATAATTAGTGAGTATAAATTATAAAATAAATAAATGATGACAAAATGGTAGGAAAATGGGCTTGTCAAAAAGGACAGGCAAAAATGTGTTGCAGCCACGTGGCCTTTATTTTATTCCATGTCTTTTGTCTCTGAGTTTCGAAAAATAACGTTCGCAAACTCAATCCATACTGTCGGTGTTACTTAAGCCTCTGAAAGATGGGCCTAAAACTATAACCCAATCTTCAAGATACAGCAAAGGCATATGTACTCGGCCCATTCATTTAATCCCTTTAATAAAAGAAACCCATGTTATTTATCTAAGAAAATACCTAACTCAATTCCCAATATATTTTTCCTTTTTTATTTTTAGAAAATAATTTTTATTTATTTATTTTTAATATATTTGATGATATACCAAGTTAAGATATGTTATTATAAATAATCGATTAGTTTAGGTAGATAAAGCACTGGATTCTTAAAGTATCATTAAGGGTTCGAGTCATGACATTTAAGAATGAAACAAATTAGGCTGGAAGGATTATCCCTATATTAAACCTTTATAGTACTCGACTAAGATTAATCGATTAATACATCAAATACCGATATTTATATAAAATAAGTTTAGAAATGTTATTCAAGTAAGATTACGTGAATTCCAATAGTTTTAAATTCTTGCAAGACAAAGTTGGTAAAGAGTTTTGTGGGCAGAAATCTAGGGATTTCGAACCGTGTGTACTTATCCTTGTACCCGGTTTTTAGCAAAATGACAACTTTTAGTTCACTCAAAGATATATATACATTGTATATAGGTGCTGAAATGTAAAGTCAATCTGTAAAATAAGCGAACTAATTTACTCTAATAAAGTGTCAACTCTCTTGTACGAACCAACTTAGTTCAGTGGTTAAAAGAATCGTCATTATTCTTAGAGGTTACAGATTCGAACAACAACGATTACAGCAAGATGATTCAGTGCTCATTGACAAATGGTCGAGAGTATTTAAAACATATACTACTTTAAAATCATTAGATTCAATTCAATCGATAAACAATGAACCGCCGAATTATTTAATGTCACCAATTACCTGGAACAGAAACTAGTTTGCAATTTAAGCTTCAACCCATACCCATGAAACCAAGTTCAATAAATAAGGATAGTTTTGAGGTCCGCAAATATAAAGTGGTTCTCCCCAAAGTTCAATATAAAAACAAGGGTTAAATACATATTTGACCCTAAAATTGTTCAGTTTTACTACTTTGATACCATTTTTACTTAAATGTCAAACATCTTATCGTAAAATGATAAAAAGAAACAAGTAAAAACATATATGAAAAATCATTTTATGGGAATTTTCGATTTTTTTAGAAGGTTACAAATTTTCATCCATCGAGTATTTCATTAAATTCTCGACAATTATTATTATACTCTTGAGATATTTTTATTAAATTTTAAACTCGATACTTTATTTATCGTATTTTTAAAGAGAATATTAATTCAATGATTCATACGATCTCGTCAAAAGAAATTAAATTGTTTGCATTTGATGGGATAACTAGTCCTAGTAGTATCATATTACTCAATATATATATATATATATGAGTTTAAAACCCAACAAGATCAAACAATTTAATTTTCTTGACGAGTTCATTTGTGACTCTTGATATGTTTGTGTGAATCCTTTGTAGCTTTTGACAATTTATGTAAACTTTATGAGGTATTTTTAATATTTTCTTTGAAATTAGAAGATAAAATTTTAAATTTAAAACTGATATAAACATTTAAAGAACACAATACCAATTATTTAGGGGTTTAACCGATTATTCGATGGACAACACTCTACAGATTTTTTTGAGTTGAATACCCCTCAGCATACCACAAACAATTATGGAGCTATACTTTATCATGAACACATCAAGAATATAATACCAATTATTAAATCAAATCTGATAAGTTGTAATAGGTTCACTCTATTGTTTTTTAGGGAGATAAGATTTAAATTGATTTACTTCATCGTCTTTTCATGAAAATCGAATATGAAAAAGTTGATGATAAACCATTTGAGAGTCATTGGAAAGCTATTAAGAGAATCTTGTGTTATTTGAGTGGGACTTTAGATTAAGGCCTGTTTTTTAAGCAAGTTAGTGTGTGCAATCTGGTTTGTTATACAATTGTTGATTGGGCTTCATTCGTGGAAGATAAGAGGTCCACCACAGGTTACGGTATTTTTCTTGGGTCTAATCTTGTGGCTTGGAGTTTCAAGAAGCAAGGGGCTGTCTCTCGGTCAACTTATGAGGCTGAATACCACAGCCTTACTAATGCTGTTGTTGAGTTGGTCTGGGTTGAGTAGTTTTTGTTGGAGATTGGTATATCTCTTGTTAGCAAGTCAATAGTTTGGTTTGATAACACTTCTACAGTGTTAATGGCTGCAAATCCTACACACCATGCCAAAATAAAGCATGTTTAAATAAACTTCAAATTTGACATTTGTTCCCTCTTCCGAGCATGTGGTTGATATGCTAACTAAGCCTGTTTCACCTTCTTCATTTTTTGATATGAGAAGAAGACTTGGTGTTTTTTTGTGGGATGAGGTTCTTCATCAAGAGTGACCAGGAGAATATTATGGTATATTGGTTTGATTGTGTATTTATGTTTAGGCCCGTTATATTTATGTTATAACTGTCTTAGGTTTGTTGGGCTGTTACTCAAGCCCATTATAAATATTCTTGTAAGACACTTTTTAATTCAAGTGAGTTTGTTTAATAGCATTAAAAGTTCTTTCTTTCTCTCGTATTCTTCTTTCCTGTTTTTTTTTTTCTAAATTAAGGTTAATTTTTACTCTTCTATTCTTCGAATACTCTTTCTTCACATATTAGGGTATATTGGTTTGGATGTATATTTCTGTTTATGCCCATTATATTTCTGTTATAACTGCATTAGGTTTGTTGGTTGTTACTCAAGCCCATTATAAATATTCTTGTAAAACACTTTGTAATTCAAGTGAGTTTGTTTAATATCATTAGAAGTTCTTTCTCTCTCTCATCTTCTACTTTTTTTTTCAAAATTAAGGTTAATCATTGCTCATCTCTTCTTCGAATACTCTTTCTTCATATGGTATCAGAGCATTTTTCGGTTAATTCTTCTTGTTTCGATGATCGATTGCTTTGCCTCAGTCACTATTTTGCTTTGTGAGATCGACATTTTCCTCTGGCAAGCTTGTATCGCGAGATTGAGTTCTCCTCTGACAAGGTTGCTTCGCGATTGAGTTTTTCTTCTGACTTTCTGGTGTCATAGTGTATTCTTTCATTTTCTCTATCTTTCATCTCATTAATTGTTGTTGATGATCAGATTCTCTTGTTTGCGATTGACTTGTGATGTTCGCTTTGGATCTGTGTTTTTTGTGTTGTGAATCTCAGCTTTCTGCATCTTCTTGTTTCTTGTTGTTGTGTGTTCTGTTTGTGATAATGAACATTGGTTCTAATTAAATTCAGTCTAAAGTTGGTAATATTGTTGTGCATGCTAGGTTATTTTCTACTAAAAAAATCAATGTTACTTTAGATGATCATAATTATCTGTTATGGCATCAACAAGTTTATCTCACTACTAAAACTCAGATTGCTTAAGTATATAGATAACATGGTTGTTCCTCCCCCTGAGCATGTGACTCTTGATGGCAGTGCATATCAATCCTGAGTTTAAGGTCTTTGAAAGAGCAAGATGGTGTTTTGCCTCCTGACTTTTGTCAACTGTCAGTGAGTCTGTTTTACCTTATATGATAAGGCTGAATACTTCCTCTGAGATATGACATACCCTACATAGGTTGTACAGTAGCAAAATTACCTCTAGGCTAATGTCATTTAGAAGACTTCTTCATTCTCAAAAGAAGGGTGAACAGTCTATAAAAGATTACTTGATGTCCGTCAAAATTGTTTGTGATATTCTGCCAAGCTGTGGTGAGCTTATTTCTGAACATGAATACATTACTGCTATATTAAATGGCGTTCCTCCTAAATATGAGGCTATTGTTACTGTTATTACTGCTGGTACTGCTCCTACTGATCTTAGGAACTGTTTTCCTTGATATTGAGGCTAGAGTGTCGAGGTTTAATAATTCGATTACTGCTTCAGCTCATCCTTCTGTTCAACAGACTCCAAGTTATAATAATAATGTTTTTAATACCGAGCCTGTTGTTCCTACTGTTGAACTACAACAATAGAGACTATGGTAGTAATGGTAGAGGTCGAGGAAGAGGTAGAAATAATTCATCAAGACCTCAGTGTCAATTGTGTGGTAGATTGGGTCATCTTGTTGAATGGTGTTATTATAGGTTTGATACGAGATTTAAAAATGAATCTTCTAGACCTAATCAGGGTAATACTAACAGGAATCAAGATTTTTCAGAAGCTAACATCAGTACCTACAATTCTATTCCGAGTGTTGCTGCTCTGCCACATTCTACTCTGTTTTATTACAATCCTTCTCTGTTATTCCAACGTCTTCTACTTTCCTCAGTGGTTTCTAATCCTCATTTGGTTACATCATCTCTTAATCCTTTTCTTTTTGGTTCTTCTACTGTTCCTGCTTCTGCTGTGCCTCTTATGCCTCAATATGCTTCGGTTGCTCCTTGGAATGCTCATTCCTCTCCTCAAGCTCTCATTGCTACTCCATCTGTGTTAGATGATAATGCTTGGTACCCGGGTTCAGGTGCCACACACCACATTACTAATGATGTTGGTAATCTGCAAACTGGATCTACTACACCTGCCTCTGGAAATGTGCAGGTTGGAAATGGTAATATGCTTCCCATAGCTTGTACTAGTCAAACTAATTTGTTTCCCAATTCTAATATTTTTCGTCTAAAAAATATGGTTCATGTTCCTCAAATTCCCAAAAACTTACTGTATGTTGTGGATGAGGGATTGAAGCAAAGCATATCAATGGAGATAGAGATGTCTGCATTGACCATAGCTCCAAAGCGTGATACGTGGAAGGTAAAAAAAAAGCTCCCCCAATCCCATATTTGTTTCGACTATCAAACTAATAAGCTTTGAAAATGTTTAGTAAAGCTGTTCAGCTTTGAAAATCTTTTGCTTAAAAAGCAAACTCAGTTGTTCATTGTATGAGTCAAGAAATCCAGGTATCGTTTGTCCTATACCATCGGAAACGACAAAGGAATCAGCCACACCTACTGCAAAATCTTGGGTTTGAATCTCAACGTCTTCAAATATTTTTCAATATATAGTGATATAATTATACTGTAAATTATAATTTCAATAAAATCAATAACGACTTATTATATCTATTAGGGATGAGCATTTGATTAAACCGTATCAAGATAAGTCGTGTGATTTTAAGTTAGTCGTGTTGGCGTGTTTTATTTTAAGATTTAAATTTTATTTGAAAATTTTTAGACTAAAATCGAGTTTTTCAAATTTAAGTGGAGTCAAATGGAGTCTAGTTTTCAGGTTCATGTTCTAATTTAATTATAAATATTTGTAATATTAAGATACAAATTGATTCAATTTAACGAATTTCTTTATCCATGTAAGATATACATATATATTTCTTCATATTCTTTTCTACATTGCAATATTTTTAATAAATCAAATGTCATCTTAAATTATAAAATATATTTATAATTTTATTTTTCAAAGAATATACTTTAGGGGACAAAGTATTTATAAGAGTATAAACGAGTAAAATAATTGAAGAAAGAATTTGTGAAAAAAATTACAGTAAAAAATAAACTAAATAAAATATAAAGTCAAGGGACTAAATTAAAAAAAAAATATTTCTTGTTAAAAATAATAATCGAAGTTACATAAATATTCTATAGTCGTAAAAGAATATGTGATTCAAATTTGATAAAAAAAATATACTTAAAATCAAAGAGAAATCATGGATGAATCCAATCAAATCAATTTAAATTCAGTTAAAATTTTGGAATTAGCTAATTATATTTTATCATTTAAACTTTAATTAAAAGTTAAAATACTCACCCCTGAACTTTATTCACAGCCCACATGGTACATTCACTACATCAAAATATGCCTTTGGCGGCGTTTTTTAACCCTATAGCTACGTTTATAAGTGTCGCTAAAAACTTTCTCGGCGCTTGCAAAAACGCCGCAAGAAGTGCCGCTATAATAAGCGCCGCAATTGTTAGCGGCATTTTAAAAAAAAGTCGTAATAGTTCGAGACATATAGCGGCGTTTGTCTTTACAAGTGCCGCTATTGACTATTTAGCGGCGTTTGTCTTTGAAAACGCCGCTATTGACAGTGTATTTAACAGCGTTTGATTTTATAAACGCCGTTATTGACTGTGTATTTAGCGGCGTTCGTCTTTGAAAACGCCGCTATTGACCGTGTATTTAGCGGCGTTTGACTTTATAAACGCTGTTATTGACTGTGTATTTAGCGGCATTTGTCTTTGAAAACGCCACTATTGACTGTGTATTTAGTGGCATTTTCAAAGACAAACGCCGCTATTGACTGTGTATTTAGCGACGTTTATCTTTATAAACGCCACTATTAACTGTGTATTTAGTGCATTTGTAATTAAAAACGCTGCAAATAAGCCCATTATTAGTGGCATTTTCATCTAAAAACGTCGCAAATAACGCTATTAGGAGTAGCTACATGAGTTGCATAAAACACCATTAAAGACATTCTTTACACCCACAATAATAATCAATTCTACAAATCAAAGCATATATTAAATAAAAACAAGTCACTTGAAATTAAAAGGGTGGAAAACATTAATATAACAAAAATACATATAAATGTATACATATACTAGAAACATAAATAATGGAATTTATTAAGCAGACATTCTACTTATAGTTCTACCAAGTAAAGGAAACTTCTACCAAACTAAACTTTCATAGCTTTAAAGAATATTTTTGCACTCCTTCGAGCCCCCAAAGCTTTAAGCAGCCTGAAGTAAGAAATCATCTTACCATTCTGCTTCTCTTAGATTCTTCATCACTGTCATTGGCATCATCTCCGACAGCTTTTCTGGCAGAATGATATGGGAAAATATCATCAGTAGCAGCAACCTCAGAATGGCCATGACCATAATCAGGAACCCGACTAACATTGTCCCTCATATATTCAAATACATTGTAGCTCTGTACACAATGCTTTCTGTAATTTAGTTGGATGTTTTTGTTAGAACAATGCACAATACATAGAAAATACACAACAATAAGGGTAACAAAAAACTAGATCCAAAGACACATAATATGATACTATGCTCTTCACAAGGCTTGTTAATTTAAAAATGTAGCATGAGCCAAGGTTGAAAAGATAGAGCGACACTATAAATTTGAATATCCATCTGAACAGTATCATCACTAACCTAGAATCTTGTCCCCTCCTAAATGGTATTTACTTGAGAAAATTAATTAGATAATATATTGTATAGCTTTAAAGTGTACAGACTTGTCTAAGCCATAACGCATGACCACTAAAAGATCAAGAGACAGAAAGGAACATGTAACATCCGCAATACCGGGTTAGTGACCAAATTGTAAAGTTTCAGAATTTGGTGACTAAAGTAGAAGAATGAAAGAATTCAATGATTATTTGAATATATATATTGAAGGTTATTTGGTAATTATTAAAGGAAATTAAGGGTATTATGGTCATTTGACCAGAAATATTTTTATAATTTTTTTTAAGGTAATATAAACGTGGGAAATGAGAAACATCCAGAGTTCTCTTCTCCTTTCTTCTTCTTCATACGTGGGAGAGCCAAGCTAAAGGTGAGTTTTCTTGTGGATCAAATTCTTGATGAATTTAAGGTTGCTTATTGATCCTTAGATAATAACTAAGCTTAAGGAAAGCTTAGATTATCTTAAAACTATAAGATGAGGAGTAGATGAAGAATTAAAGAAAGGAAGTAGAAAAGTGAAATCTTGAAGTAGAGTTCATTTCTTAAATTGGAAGTTAAATTTGACTTGTCAATGGTTAAATTAAGATATTTGGAGTGATAGAATTGGATTTAGAACATATAGAAAATTTGGTATGATTCTTGAATCTCATAAAGAAGATAGGATTTTGAGGTTAAAGATGATTTACATGGATATAAGTTGGTTCAAGTAATGGTAATTGAGTTTAATGTCAAAATAGGGGCTTAGAATAGAAGAATTAAGGGAAGAGTTGATGATTTACGTGCTAAAATGTCAGTTCTGGGCAATGTGCATCGATGCACATTCATCGTGCACCGATGCATCGATGATAAATACCAGAAATTGTTTAAGGTGCATCGATGCACATGCAGTGCATCGATGCATGAATTTAAATAGAAAACATCGAATAAGATTTATGCATCGATGCATAAGGAGTGCATCGATGCATCCCCATTAAATACAAACATCGAATAGGATTTATGCATCGATGCATGGTGTAGTGCATCGATGCATACCTTCATTAAAAGATGAAATTGGCTTTTCTTTGAGACTAAGGAGTGATAGTTTCGAATATATCAATCAGTATACTGATAAGTATTAATGTATTATTATGTAGATATAGAATGAAAGCTTGTTCCGGAACAAACTAAGGATTAGGATTGATTCAAACAACGAGGCCCAGGTGAGTGCATATTCAATAGTATATGATGTGCGATGGGAATAAGACTTGCGATGAGTCTATTTCCTGAAGTGTTACACATGAATGCATGATTAAAGGCATGAATTGAATATGCATGTATGTATGCTTGATTATATGGATTGATATGTTCTTTTATGTGTTAGGTGAGAAAGTATAAGTGATTACATAAGAAAGGTTATGAATTATATGAGATATAAACTATGTGATCATAGTAAAATATAATTATATTATTATATGATAAGTGAAATAAGCTAGATAATATTGATCTATAGGATGATGGGAGAATAGTACACTAACTAGGAGATTTGAACATAAATGATAATATGAACATATAAGATAAGCTAGATGGGAAAGATTCATATGTTTAAATAAAACTATAACACATGGGTTGTATGATAGAAATTTATGAAGTTATATGAGAAGATTATAGGAGTTATATGAAATTGAATTAAGTAAACATATTAGATTATGTGATGAAATGGTGGATTACCTGAACATGTGAATATATATATATATATATCTAAGAGAAGGCATAAGATTAAGATATAAGCAATATGACTATAAGTATATATGTGCTCTAAGTGATATGACTTATAGGTATTTCTATTATAATGTTACATAATATGTTATGTATGTTAAATGAATTATGTGAGGGTATAAGAAATGATATGAAATATATATGTGAAAACAAGTATATGTTATGAGATAAGACCTATGACTATAAGCTACGTGAAAGTGTTCTAGGTGTTTCGATATATTATATGAAGTATATGATCTTATGTGAACAAGATATGATAAGTATGTTTACATGAATAAAGGTGATTAGGTGAGAAATGATAGAAATTATATGAAAACATGACATATGTGACATGTGAATTATATGGAAATGATCTACGTGTAAGTGAACTACGTGACTATGTGATAATATGAAAAGAAGCTATGTGATATGTGATATGTGAAAGTGAATTACACGTTTATGTGAATATTGAAATGAAATAAATGATAACGCCCCATGTTATGTGTCATGAGAGCTAGGGGTATAGTTGGCATGCCAAGAGTCGAGGGTCTACGCGGTCCTTCGAGATATATATATATTCTTTGGAACATGTGTGAAGTCTGGTGAGACATATATGATCCCTAGCATATGTATATGATTCTTAAGGAATTCTATGTGGTCCTTATGGACATCATTATATGGCACTACGGTGCAATTCTACGCGGTCCTTCGGGATATATATATTCTGTGGAACATGTGTGAAGTCTTGAAAGACACATACTTGATCCCTAGCATATGTATATGATTCTTAAGGAATTCTATGTGGTCCTTATGGACATTATATATGGCACTACGGTGCAATTCTACGCGGCACTTCGGTGCAATTATACGAGCTGTGGTGACAGCATTAGTGCACAACCTCTATAGACTCACATATCGATAGTTTCACATACGTACATGGGCTAATCCAGAGATATGAACAAATAAGTTAGTAGTATGATAAATGCTATAGAAATGATATGATGTTGTGTGTGTATGTGTGTGTAGTGATGAAAAATGTTATGTGATTATATGCAAACTTGTTTTATACGATATGAAAAATGCATGGAATTGCTATAACATGATAGAACAGAACATGCATGTATCGATATATGTTTTAAAGTGCATTATAAGTTGTTATGCCTCACTAAGTCTTCGACTTAGCGTGTGATTGTTTCACACGTAGGTTTCGAGAAGAGTAAAGAGTGATGCGGAGTAAGACAGGTTAGTTTTCCTTACCAAAAGATCATATCAGAAATATTTGACAAAGTATGTATTTGGTTATGTATAAAGTGTTGGCATGTAATAAGTCATTAAGTTCGAGCACTCTGATAAAGTCTGTATTTTGTTTTAAATAAAGTTTTAAATTTCCCGGGATTTTTCTTAAGAGTCAAGGTTTGAAAAGTCAATGTGACACTTCGGACTCGTATCCGGGTCGGATACGGGTTGGGGGTGTTACAGAACACGTAAGCTGGAAGTTCAAGGTTGAATAGATAGTGTGGCAACATAAATTTTTATAACCATCTAAAAGTGGCATCACTAACCTAGTATCTTGTCCCTTCCTATAATGATCAACAAATGGAATTTACTTAAAAAAATTAATAACATGTCGTATAGTTTTAAAAGTGTTCAGACCTGTCTAAACCATGCACGTACGGCTACAATCAGACTAAGAGACAGAGCAAACGCTGGTGTTGAACTCACATCTCAATATCCAGTTTCAATTTTTGAACCTGCAAAGGAAAAGGCATGAGACTATGCTACCAGAATAAAAGGTGGTAATTGCAAGGTAAAAATAACGTGCATTACCTGGATGATGAGCACGAGTGAGCTCTCCATGGAGAAGATTATGGATAGGGTTGATAAGTTCCTTTTCATATCTATATTATTATCCCAATGAATTAGAGTTTCACTCGAAGAAGAAATTTTCCACACTAAGAAATAAAAACCACTGCATGGAGTTCAGTTAAAGCAATATATCATATTAGCAATCAAAGGAACATATTTATTCGGGAATTATGTTGAAGTATGAACTTGAAAAAAGGAACATATTTATTCTGGAATCATGTCAAAGTATGAACAGGACAACATGAAAATTGAGAATGCAAGACTATTTCAGATGTATTGGCATTTATAACATTTACTGGTATTACTTATCATTTAGGTCGAGCAATTTTTTGAACCTAAAGCTTTCATACATGTAAAATACCAAACACAAGAACATGTTCAAATTTCACCTATAAGCCGTGCATCATAAGTCATTAAGTGCAAACATGATTAGAATTACATTAATATTAGAAAGAAAGTTGCACCTTGACATAACAATCTCAAGCATTTCCTGATATGATGCATTCTTTGGGAATTCTTTACCTTTTGTTTGCTCACTGAAAGTCAATAACATTCTGCAAACCAGAAAGCAGCTATGTTCAGAAAAAAGCATTTTGCAAGGCTTTCAATAATATAGAAAATTAGCATATGCCTTTGAATGAAAAAACCTTCATTTCATCCGATTACCATAAAAGAAGAAAAGATCAAATGGTAGTGGAAAATAAATTAAAGCCAAACAAAACAAATATCAAGCAACTTAGAATCTAATGTCCTTTGTTTTTATATCTCAAGCAAAGATTAGAGCGGTGAATATTAATCTTTTTTGTACATATGGGAGCCGATTGGAAATTTAAAAATGTAGTATGATCTATCCATCCATCCATCCATCCATCCATCTATCTACACTATCTTTTCCCCTTCTCGCATTTACTTCTTTATATTTTTTTATTTCCACTTTCATGCCAAATCTATATTAATGGGTAACCTTTTATTAAAGCCAAAGAAAGTAAAAGAAATATTGTATTAGAATTTAAACATAATGATGAAGAGAAAGGAGGGAAAATATATATACTTGGTATGAAATTCAGCTGCCAATTTCTCTAACTTTGGCTTCAAATAGATGCATTTCCGGCACCAAGCAGCTATCCTATCAACAATTAAACAAAACCCATCCTTTTCACTTTGGAAAAAACCAGTCAAGGAAAGAGTTAGAAGAAGATAGAACGAACCAGTCAATGAGAACAGGTTGGGAAAGCTGTTGAGCAGCAGCCAGGATCTGATCAAGCTGATCACTGTCATGGATGGGTTCCATTTCAATAGTACTCGGTTTCAACAAATCAAACCAACATGACATTCCTCCCTAAAAGAACTTTGATAAGCACAAATCCAACATCACAATCCACGAAATTCCATATAATTGAAACAATCATAAACTAAATAACCAAAAACCCTAAACATTGAACACATAATCAACTAATACATGGAAAATTAACGATGACCCATGTCAGGAAAACTACTTTATAAATCGGAATCGTAGCAACAAAAGCAAGCACATAATCAAAAGCTATAATTAACCCATATTTCATTTTCCATCAAATCAACCAAAAATCAAACACCCAATTCAAACTAACATCTGATTGAAAAGGGGGGAAACAAATTCAGATAAAAGTAAAAGGAAAAAATAAGAAAAAGATATAAGCTTACAGTTGGGAAACGGGTATCGAAGCAAGATCACCTTTGAAGAGTTTTAAGCAAACTCATAAAATTTTAAATTTAATGAGAAACAAAACAAAGAAGTGAACATCCAAGACAGTGATCTTAAAATTTTAAAATTTTAAGCAAAGAGATTTAAGCAGGGAGATCAGTTCGAAAAGGGGCATTCGGTTCTGGAAACGAATCAGAGAGAAAACCTAAAAAGAACCTACCTTTCGTCGAAGCCACCATCGTTCCTCTTGGACCGAAGCCAAAGCCTGTAAAGGTTGCATATGAGCTTCTAAGTTTAGGGGTTATTTTGCGTTAAAAAGGGAGAGTTTTGGAGGTTACCTCGTCATCGGCGCCGATTTACGGTGGTCGTGGGGTTGCTTTTCTTCTACCTCATCGTAGAAAAAAAAAGGAGCTGAATCACTATGGTAACATATATGCGACAAGGGAAATAAAAATAAATGGGAAGGTAGGGAATGTTGGCTCCTACTTAAATCTCCTTTTCGGAATAAAACTTTTAAATTTTGCCTGTTGCGACGATTGTCTTTGAAAACGCTGCTAAACTACTACTCTGTTGTGGCGTTTATTAAAAACACCACTAAAGATGGAATCTATTGCGGCGTTTTTATAAAAACGCCGCTAAAGTAAAACTCTGTTGCGGCGTTTGTCTTTGAAAACGTCGCTAAAGTACTACTCTATTACGATGTTTATTAAAAAACGCCATTAAAGTAATACTGTGTTACGACGTTTGTTGATAAAACGCCACTATAGATGAACCCTATTGCGGCATTTGTATAAAAATGCCGCTAAAGTACTACTATGTTGCGGCGTTTGTTAAAAAAACGCCACTATAGATGAATCCTACTGCGGTGTTTGTATAAAAACGCCGTTAAAGTTACAATTTTGCGGCGTTTGTGATGTAAACGCCGCTATATGTTTAAAGTTAGTGGCGTTTACTCTCAAAACGCCGTTGTAGAACAATTTTGCTGTAGTGATTGTTATCAATCTTACATGATGGTCGTAAAGTTTATCAATTTCTACTCGCAAGATTGCAATGAACTGATAAAAGTGACAGCATTTTGATCCACGAATCATTGCAGGATCAAAGCAACTTTGATTTTCACATATTTTATCAAGAGATATTTTCATATTTGGGAAGACAAAGAAATTGCTCAAGATTTTATTCTCAGCAGCTGGCAAAATCTATGAAGTGCAAGCATACAATACAAAGAGAAAGAGAATCCAAATAATCCAGCAAAACCGACGTCCATAATGGCGGGGCTTTGTTCCCGAATTCCCATAACCCAAAATCCATTGCCTTGTCTTCATTCAACAACTCCCCACTTTTCATGCTTCCCCCACTTTGCCACTTCTCTAATCCACATTTCTTTAAGTTCCTTAGTTTTTGCGCTTGTCCATGTTCACTTCTTTCCTTCATATTGCAGTTTAACACCTTTCTTGATTTTCGGTACTGTAATTGTATATATATATATATGCTCTGGCCTTAATCCACACGGTCACAAGCTCCGATTTGAGCTTTTTTTTTTAAGTTAACTCTTTGGTTTTAGCCATGGCCGAGTTTCACTGCCAGCAATACAACTGTGGATCAGTCAAGGCCTCATCAAAGAGTAAGCGGAACGGTTTCTCCACCAAGTGTGCTTCGTTGGTTAAGCAACAACGTGCTCGACTCTACATCTTGCGCCGCTGTGCCACCATGCTCCTTTGCTCGTACGTGCACACCGACGATTAGAGACCGAACGAAAACTCCTATGCTCCATCGACGGCAGGCTTATGCTGCTTGGTTCAATGGGGGGCTAAAGTGTGGTGCGATTGTTTTCTTCTCATAGTTTCCTTAGTGTTTTTTTTATATGAGAAAAGCTTGGCCGCACTCTTTGCTTTTTCACCAAGCTGAGGTGAAGAATGATTTTGATGGAGTTTTGGTTATGTTTTATACAGTATTGTTGTTTGCATGTTGGTATTAAGGTTAAATGTAGACTTTGTATTGATTTTCTGTTTCCGTTTCTCCTTCTCTTATCCATCTCTCTAAATCCTTTTTGGGTAATTAAACAAGTGTTATCTATGCCTATGAAAGCATTAATAACCCTTTAAGGAATCACTACTTGCAGCTGTAAAATGTAATGGTTGAGAGTTCATCTTTTAACCATGACTTAATAAGTATACAAAATTCCGATATCATGTAACGACAGTTAATTGTGAAAGAAAATAAATATTATGTATACTTCTTAAGTCATGGTTCAAAGATGAATCTGTAAGCAGTGCAGAACCTGTGTTTTATTACCAGACATATCTATATGCTTCCTTTCATGTGATGACTCTTAGAGTCATCAAGCCTAATGGGTATTGACTTGTTCATAAATGGGTTTCGACATATCTGTGTACCGTGTTAGTTTACAACAGCAAAATTAACAGATGTTGTGTACATTGCTACACATCCTTCTCTTTCAAGCTGGTCTTCTACCTGAACGTTGGAATTAGTCGTCGCGGGCCAGTGATCGACGCTCTAATACTGTATGAGATTTTTTAAATATAGTGACTAAAGATTGAACAAGTGTATGATATAGAAGAATAATAATTAAGAGCAAAATTGCAGGAAAAAATATTGTTCATTTTTCTTCTTTTGTGTACAGAAGAGAAGTCCTCTTTATATAGTAAAGGTTTGGATGATTAACTGTTCTTAACAGCTTAACCGAAAGTGTTAACTAATAGTAATGTTTTCTTCTAACAAAGTCTCAATTATATTAACAGCTATATATGTTCTTATATGTTACACAGACTATATATATATATATATATATTGCCCTTGCACTTGTATATTATTTTCAAACATTGCATGGGAGAGAGTTGAAAGATCTGCAGAACATGAAATTTCCCAGTAGCCACTTTAGCTCTCAGTTCCTTTCTCAAGATCTTCCCCGATGACGCCTTCGGAATGGTTTCGACAAAGAACACACGCTTTATTCTCTTGTAGTACACCTCCTGTTTCAAAATGTACTGCTTGATTTCATCTTCACTGATCTGCGATTTTTCCGATCTCACCACGAATGCAACAGGCACTTCCCCAGTTGCTTCATCCTTCATGCTGCAATCACATCACAGTTTTGATGTTAAAATGAAGAACCCGAATATCGACATACAGGAGAAACTTCGATGGTGTTGTTAAACTTACGCGACGACAGCCGCATCGGTGATATCAGGGTGACTAATGAGCATTGCTTCGAGCTCGGCAGGTGCTACATGGAACCCTTTGTATTTGATCAATTCCTTCAATCATCGACGATGAAAAGCTCATCGTCATCATCAATGTAACCGATGTCTCTGTGTGTAATCAGCCATCTTTGTCAATGGTCCTAGCTGTGGCCTCAGGGTCATTAAGGTATCCTGAAATAATAAATTAGCATTTAGCTAACGTTGTTAATATTAAGAAATGATACTACTGCAAGATAAAACTTATTAATATTGACTAATAAATAATAGTACTAATATAAAAAATATCAATGGATTGTACGCCTAGAATATTACTCGATAGTTATCTGTAACATGTTTCAATAACAGTAAAATATATTGTTATTGTAATCTCTAATACTTGAATTCTCTAGGGATAATAAACATCTCTTTACCACTAAGATAGCTTGGTTTGAACGCTAGAGATTGTAAGAATATTTGAATTTTCATTGTCAAATTATTATGAATCTTTAGAAAAATATCTTTTATTGCTATTGAAACATGACACAAATAACTATTAAGCAATATTCTATACGTACAATTAATTCCTCGTATTATTATTTGTTATTCAATACTAATAATTTTATTTTGCAGCGGAATCATTTTTAACAATCTAGAAGCAATTTTGTCTAGATTGATGTAATCTTGAAAATGAACATTGTTCCCTTTGAAGTTAACAGTCTTCCAAACCTCGTACACTTAAAATGTAAAAGTGGAACTCACTTATGTTGCTTTCTCCAACCATAAATATTTCAAGAAGAAAATACATAAACTATCAATTGTATATTTAATTAGAGAGAGACTATCACTTTTATAGGAGTGGTAGAGAGATAAAATTATCAATGGTAAATTATTTATTTAGTATATAAACTATCAGTTTTGGTCCGTTTTAATACCTAAACTTTCATTTTTTTTTAAACTTAACGTTAAGTTTTGAACAAGCATTAAAATGAAACAAAAACTAAACTTTAGGTATGATTTTGAAAAAATTAAAAGTTTAGATATTAAAACGGACCAAAACTAATAGTTATATACTAAACACGTAATTTACTCAATTATTAATTGACATTTACCCCTCGGCTACTTCCTTAAAATGGGTAACAACTCCCTAAAATAATCTTAGTTAGCTAGGGATGAGCGTTCAAACGAGTTGAGTTGAATCGAGTTAAAATTTTTTGAATTATTCGAGTTGAAGAGTCATATTTTACAATGTTGACTTAAATTTTTCTAGTCAAACTTTTTAGTTTATGTTTAAATTTAATCGTAAATATTTATAATATTATGATATTATTTGATTTCAATCTAAATAGTTTTTTTTGTAATCATATATATATATATTCATATGTGATGTACATAGACCTAAACTTAAAAATCAATCTACTAATCAGTAAAATTTTTTAGTTATTCAAGTTACTATTCCGATTGTATTTTACAACTCGATTTGAACTTTAATTTTTTTCGAATCAATTCGAGTTTATGAAATTACAACTCGAAGTTAATTCGAATTGAATAAAAAAATCGATTTTTACTCCCCTAATTACTCTTAGTTTTTGCATTACTAACCGTTCATATATTTCGGAACGAAGCGCCGAGGAACGAGAGGATGAACTCGGGAGTATTGGGTAATAAAAGCATGATGACTTCACGTCGTTGCATGCCGAGCTTGTTAAGCCCCGAGGCGACTCGCCGAGCGGTGAGCTCGACTTGTTCGTAAGTGTAGACCTCGCCGGTGGTGCCATTGATCAAACAGGGCTTGAAGGCGACGTCGGGAAGTTTCTCGAAACAATATGCATGCAAAGAGAGGTGGCTCGGGATATAGATACGGGGAAGTTTCGATCGGAAAATGATTTCATATTGTTGGGGTGCCATTTGAGGTGCTTTGAAAAAGATGGTAGGCCTTGATCTGGCAATCGGAGACTGAGAGGAAATCATAGGTGGCATTGATATTGATATCAGATCACTAAAAGTACAAGGTGGGGATTTCATTTATTGTTGGAGTCTGACCTCACTAAAAGAATTGTGTTGTCTATTGCTTCATGTTTTCATACTTATAATACCCCCATTACCTACATTAATCTTTATATATTCAATTTTCCGTTGTCTAGTACATTAAAATAATCAAATTAAGATTGTAAAAAAAAAGAACACGTTAAATAACTTCGATCCTAAAATAAAATATCGTTCTTCTTAAAATTTTTGAGTTCGAGTAAATATATTTATAAAATGTGTACACATTATCAACAAACTAAAAATCTTTTTGAATAAATATTATCTTGTGGACTATTTGAGGAATTTTATTTCAACACATTATCTCAACCATTTGCCCATGAAACTTGTTATTTAGAGTTCATTTATTTAATGAAAAGAATTGTCTATCTAGCTCAGTTGGTAGAGCGCAAGACTCTTAATCTTGTGGTCGTAGAATCGAGTCCCACTGAGGACAATTCATAACAGAGGTCTTCCACGGAAACTGCTCTCAACCTGGTGTTGGGGGCAGCCTACTACCCTATCTCCCCCCTTACCCCATTACATATGGGAATTGGGTCAGCTAATTATTTAATGAAAAATAGATTTTACAAATTAATTTTCATAAAATGAATTATATTTTTTTAAAATATGATTTTTAAAAATTATTTTACGATATTTCGATGAAATTGTATAAATTATTTTTCATTGGTTAAAATATTTTCAGAATTTATTTATTTTAAATATTAGATACAATAAATAATAATATTTATTAGAAAAATTAATATTATTATTTTTAGAATGTTAAAATAATTTATTTAATATCATTTACGTCAATTTTATTATTAAAATATTATTTTTATAATTTTATAAATAAAATATTATGAATATTATTTTATAATTTTATAATATAATTTTATTATATTATATCAATAATCAATTGGTTTAGTGGGATGAGGTACCAAATTCCTTAAGTAAGTTAGGAGTTCAAATCTTGATAATTGCGAGAGATTCTTAATCACACCGATATGAATTCTTAATCATCGATATGAATTCTTAATCACCCGTTGCAATTGTTCTAAATGTTCTCAATTATTTAACAATAAATTTTTAATTATTTCGCTACAACTGTTGGTGTTCGAAACCTAAATCTAAAAAAAAGTTGGAAGTTTCAATCATCCAAGAACATTTTGAAACATAAACTTTAGTATCTTTCAAGTTAATTTTATGTAAATCCAGATTAATTCGATTTAATTCACTATTAAAAATATTTATTAAAATAATATTATTTATCATTTATTTATTAAAATAATATTATTTTGTATTACTTAAAATAAAATTATTTTACATCTTTTAAATTACATCAATTATCGTTTAATTTTACTCTTTTTTTTCTTTTTTTACTTCTTGTACTTTCATTTACTTACTAAACTTTGATATTGCTTACTGTGGAAGGGTGGGGTTGCAATTTAGGATTAGGGTTTAATGTAAAATTTAAGAATTTATTTTATTTTATTTTAAATATTACACATCATAATCAAGTATTAATGAGAATATTTATATAATAATTATAGACTGATAAAAAAATTCACATCATTCAATTGTTTAAGAGAAAAAGGATGAGTGATAAAAAAATTCAATCTATAAAGTTTAGTGAGTAGATTGAAAAAATTAAAAGTATAATGAGTGAAATAGGGGAGAGAGTAAAGTTCGGTGATAACTTGTGTAATTTACTCCTTTTACAATGAATAGAGCTAAGACAATAAGATTTTGGGTAAACTATACTATTAACTACTCAACTGTTTAGCCTTTTTAATTTTATAATTAATCTTTTATTTTTGTCAGTCAGATCACTTAATTATTTAATTATTGTCAATCAACCTACCTGCCAGTTGAAGGAAATATAAGCGTGACAGTTAATAAAATTGACATAATTATATATTTGGTCATTGATAGTTATATATTTTATTAATTTGATCTTAATTTCAATTTAATTTATTAAATTTAATTCTCTAATCACATTATGACACGTGTAACAACATAACTTGAGGATTTTGTTTTTAAATTTTAATTATTTCAGTTCCCACCTAACCAAATGGTAACACCTGTCACCATAAGATTAGATGGAAAATTGACGGAAGCAAAATAAAAAAACACGCTGTAAGGTCAGGCTGGGATCCGAACTTGTATCCCCTAGTTGGGGGTTCAACAATCAAACCTAGATCTACGATCTGATTTAGAAATGGAACACTAAGTATATAACATTTAAAAAAAAGAAAGTAAAAAGTAATTTTAGTTTTTACTTAAGTAGTAATTTTATTATTTTAAAATAATTTCATTTATATATTTTTAACTCAGTTTAAGTTTTTATCTCAGTTTAAGTTTTTATAAAATAATTTCATATATTTCTTAATAAAAAGAAACTGAGTTAAAAATATATAAAATTATTAATAAAAAATTTAAAATTTTTACTTGAGTTAAAAAAATAATTTAATGATATATATATATATATATATATATATATATATGTGTGTGTGTGTGTGAATTTTCAACTCAGTTTAAGGTTTTATATATAAAAAAATTCTTATGGGGAAAGTTGAAAAGAAAAACAGCAAATAGTTTTTTTAATTATCCTTTTCTTTATGTTATTCGTTACATATACTAAATGTTGCATTTGCAAATTAGACAGTGGATATAGTCCAGTGGTTTGGGCGTTTAATCTTCATCCAAAGTCACTAGATTGAGTCTCACCCACACACCCATCAACGCGTTTATTTATTTTTTCATTTGTTCTATTAATTTTCCATTTAATCCTATAGTAACACGTATCACCATTTGATTTGGTGGAAAATAAAATAGTTAAAATTAAAAACCCTCCAGCCATGTTGTTACATGTGTCAAAATATGATTAGAGGACTAAATTTTTTAAGCTAAATTAAAATTAGGATCAAATTAATAGAATGTATAACTATTGAAGACCAAATGTATAATTTTGTCAATTTTATTAATTACCACATCATCATTTCCGTCAACTGTTAACGGTTTGATTGACAACAATTAAATAATTAAGTGATGTGATCGAAAAAATTAAAAGATCGATAGTAAGAATAAAAAGTATAAATAATTGAGTGGTTAATGATATAATTTACCCTAAGTTTTTATGGGATGAACCACGGGTCTCTCTGAAAATCTAAAATTACTATATACATTTTTAAAGATTTCTATATATATTTTCTATTAAAAATTTATTTTTATCCCCTAAAATTTTATAAATTCAAATTCGACCTTCAACATTCGTACCTAATGACATACTTAGTAAGCATGTCACAATATTTTAATTAAAAAATAAAAAAATAGTTTTAATCGAACACATTTTCTATTAAATAATAAAATTGTACCTCTGTAATTAAGATTTATATAAATAAGCACGAACTGAACTATTTCAATGGGTAAGCACGAGCTTACCAAGCCACACATGGATCTGGGCAACCGTGTGACTTTGAAAAGCAGAAACTAGATACCGGAAATGACTTCAAATGAAATGTGCTTCCCAGTTTCTTGGCTGAATAAAAACACAAAACACCAAACGCTCACTCGCATGGTCTCTCGTGACTAATAATTTATTGTCACGGTCCAGTAATGGGATCGTGTTTAGGATTTAAACTCAAGTTTGATGTCGAAGATCTAACCCGAATCTTGAACCAAAAAATCTCCCACTCGCAGAAACATTCTATGGTCTGTTGGTTGCAATGCCTAAAGAAGAACAGTGAAAGCATCAATCTCTTATCTTATCTAATGAGTTTTCAACCAAAAAGTAAGACTTTTGATTTCTTTTTCTTTGTATTCCATCTTATCTCTTTACTTTCTCCCTCGAAAAGATTATGTTTTTATCTTCAGGAAATTTCCTAAAGTAAAAGATTCATCAATTTTTAAGATAACAGATGTCAGAATATGATTGGGCAAACGTCATGGTAAAGAATAAGCCAAGGTACGTTTGATCATCAATCTTTTTCATGGCCAAGGCCACTGCCCAGTGCCCACACTAATTCATATCATTTGTTATGTGGTATTGATGTAATCGAGATAATGGTTTTAATATATTATATAAATTTTATCATTTATATATAATTTTTTAAAATAATTTATACTTAGGAAAGGAAAAGGAGATTTTTGGTCGTAATAGATACGGAACTCACGGCCTAAAAACTTTTAATATGATTTCTTAAAAATTTATATCTATAAAACTATGTAATCTTGCATTCCTATATTCTTAATATAATTTATTAAAAGTTAACATTTCTGGTATGTCTATCCCTAACATGATTTATTATTAAATCATTAATTTTCATATATAAAAAATAAAAAAGTTATTTATTAATCTATATTTGATCTATTGATTGTTTTAGATCAAATTTTAAAAAAGTTTACTGTAGAATTTAATTGATTTATTCTATTCTTGATTAAACTAGAATATGAGAAGAAGCTAAAATATCAAACCGATATCCCACAAGACTAATAAAATATAGGGTAAAGTATAGTAATGGTCACTGAACTTTTCTAAAGCTTTCATTTAAGTCCCCTAACTTGTAAAACTTGTAATACAATCCTCCAACATTTAGTCCGTTTGCAATATGGTCTCCGACTTAACCGGCCGTTTGATGTCGTTACATTGTCGTTAGTACATTTGCAATATGATCACTGAACTTTTTCAGGCACTTTCATTTAGGTCCCCCAACTTAAAACTTACAACACAGTCATCAATTTCATTCTAAACCAAAATTCCTTTTCGATCTTGAATTTCCTTTGCCGCTTCTCTGTTCTCATTTCCACTGTAACTTTTCAGTCGGGGATGCATGAGAAATTCTAATATAACTTTGAATTTTGTGGAGGTGTTGACTTGAATAAGGGTCCATTGAGAGAAGACCCAACCAAGAAACTATCGGGACCATGAACGATTCAAGGTGTAATGTTAGATACACGTCATCTCAGGTGAAGCATAGATGTTCGATGAAATGCTTGTGAGAAAAAAATGGGGTTAGAAATACAGAGTTGACAAATACTACTAAGATGAACTAAGTATCATTGTTGAAAGTCACCAACAAAGCTGAAATTATTTTGTATAAATGACATATAATAATTTCTTCGTTTAATCCTTGTGGTTAAAGATTTTCCAACAGATGATCAAATATAATGAAATCCCAAACAGCGCATTCACCTCTTAGTCTCTTTCTCTCACATGCACTCTCGTTTGGTTTTTGTTTATCAATTTTCCGCCATGTAAAATTGTAAACCCAAATAGTACTCTGTCTTTCAGCTTTTTTATTTACAAAGAAAAAATGGAGGAAGAATTGTTGTAACACAACACCGATTGCGTTTATTTCTTAGCCTCTCCCCTCACTTGCAAAAAGGTATTTATTTTCTCTTTTGGGCTATCCGGAAGTAAGCTTTTACTCTTTCACACTTTTCCATTTTCAGCTCGCATTGTGTGTTTTTTGTTGAAATTTTTATGTTTCTGGAACTGCATGTCAATGATATGGATATTCAGTGTTAGTTTTGAACCAAAACCATCTAATTTTCTTTCTTTCTTCTTAATAAAAACTTTTAGTACTCCTTATAAAAGATATTCAGTCCATTAGAATAGAAGTGAAAGAGGGTCATAGGCTAATTTTTTTTATCTTCTTGTTTGGTTTTCTTTAAATCAGAGAATTGGTTATGAGTATCGACATAGTGAAATCGCCAGACTCAATCCGAGAGACTACTGGTACTAGTTTACTGGAATTATATTGATCCGACCTGTGATTTTCGACGTCTTGTGAGCTTATATTCTTTTTAATAAGTTCATGTTGATTATGAGACTGATATATCATGAACGAATTAATTTTTTTTACATGTTTTGGATATTGAGGACTATGTTGCAAGTTTTAAAAGTTAGGGGACCTAAATGTAAGCGCCTGAAAAGTTTAGTGACTATATTGAAAATGTACTAACAGCAGTGTAACGGCGTCAAACGACCGGTTACGTCGGGGACCATATTGCAATCGGACTAAATGTTAGAGGACTGTATTGCAAGATTTAGAAGTTGGGAGACCTAAGTGAAAGCTTTAGAAAAGTTCAGTGATCATTACTATACTTTATCCTAAAATATAAACGATGGATACCAAACATTTTTGTAATTTCTGTCAAATTCAAACCAAAATGCTTTAAGAAAAGCAAAAATAAGTACTATATATTTTCCTTCCTCTTATATATATGAGTCACGTGTGGTTGGCCAATGTTGTTCTTCATCCTCTCTTCGTAAAAACTATTGGATTCGGACGACCTAATGTTAGCGATCACTTATTAATTTACTTCTCTTTCTGTAAGTTGTGAACATCTTCTTCGCCTTCATACAAGATAAAAGGCTGGCAGGGTTCAAAACGACAGCGTTTAGAGTGTTTGGAGGAAGAGGAGGAAAGAGGAAGATCAAAATCAGCAAGAAAAAGAGCAGAGTTAAAGAAGGATTCATGGATTGGTGGAATAAGATGGTTTTCCCTCTTCGTCGGTTTTGGGTTGCCGTTTCTACCCCTCTTAAACCTCCCCAAAACGGTGCGTTTTCACATCTTTCATAAACCGAGTTAATGAACACTTTTCAACGTTCTTCTGGTATTTGTTCCAGTTTCTTAAAGGAACGTTATGATTTATGGTAGAAGATGGAATTCTAACCTCTTTTTTTTTTCTCCATTTTTTCTTTTGGCATAATACCAAAGTAACTTCACAAAGTATATCATTTTTCCAAACAGTTGACTAAACTATTTTTTGACGCATCCAGATATCTAATGTTACAAACGTTACTTATGTAAGTGTCCGAACTGTTAAAAACATTAATTTTTTCGTTAAATGACACGTGTCACATTCGAATAAATTTAAAATTAAAAAAATATATATATATATATATATATATATATATATATATATATATATATATATATATATATATATATATTTTAAAAAGAAAACACAAATTTTTAAAGAAATCAAAAACTTTGAAAACCTTTATTTTAACATCTAAACCTACGTCGGCAACTATTTTTTGCATCGAAGAAGTTCCACTCAACCTCTTCTCTTCTTGCTGACCAAAATTCCTATAAAATTATGACCGATTACGATGAATTGATGTTTTATACTCTACGAACACTAGGTTGAAAATCGCAATCCCACGCGCTTTCGACTACCAATCGACGTCAACTATGGGGTATGACTAGGAGGATGGCGGAGGCTATGTCAGCGGCAGTTGTTGTGGTTAGAAAGGGCGGAGACGGTGGGTTAAAGTTAGGATTTGAGATTTTAGGGATTTAAGAGCTATTTTATAATTTAAGAGAAATTATGGTTTTTTTATAAATATAATAATTTTAAAAAAAAATAAGTTTTAAAATCATCATATTATGACACATATTACTTAAAGATGAAAATTAACGTCGTTGATAGCCCAGACACCTAAATAGGTAACATTTGTAACGTTAGATACCTGGATGAATCAAAAAATAATTTAGGCAACTATTTAGGAAAAACCGTATAATCTAGACACTTATTTTGGTATTAAGCATTTTTTTACCCAATCCTATTTTCAATTTTAAACTAATAATAAAGTATTTTATTTTTAATATAATATTTATACTAACAAAGTTCCTCGCCATCTAAATATGTTTAATTATATGTGCTCCCATATGATATAGTAATAATTGAATGTGAAGAATTTCAATGTTTAAAGTAGTGTTATTCTTTTTTATAAGTTCTAGGTTTGAACTATAAATATTATCTTATAATTACGATATATTATTTTAAAAGTTATATATAAATTGAACTAAATTTAATTAGTCTAGTTTATACAAATTAAAATCAAGGAAACAAAATTTTAGAAGATCCCACTAGTATTTTGCTATGCCCAATATCCAATTTTTATGTATAAAAGGAAAACCCTCTTTGATTTTTATATATAACTTCCATTACTCTATTTCATCGGTTATATTTATAATGGCAAGAAAGAAAAGGAAATAAAAACATGTCCAGATTTTCACTGATGTGTTTTAATATGCTGAAACCCAAACGGATAGTGTGGACCACGAAGCCATAGCTTGATGGTCCATGCATTCAAAAGGGTGGGATCAACATCTTTTTCAGTGCATCTTTGTTGCCTTAATTGTGGCCTGAAAACAACAAACGTATCACTTTTCTTCCTTTATTCAACCACAAAGTTTAGTGCTCAATCTTGACCAAATCACAACAATGGACCACTTTACTCAAGATCATCACAATTAATGCTGAACATGACTTCCAAAACCCAAAAGAGAAAAACAAAAAGAATCCATTGCTTTTTTTTTTTGCTAATAATTCCATAATAATTGATGCAGGTAGAGGGCTCTTAAAGCTACATGATGATATACAAACTTGTGGATACCAAGATGTGCAAGTGATGTCGGAGATGCTCAGGAGATCCGAGGCCGCTAACAATCACAAGCGAAAACGAAGACCCTTCTGGCGAGTTTTTGTATGGTCTTCGAACAACAACAATGCTTCATCCACATTCACGTCGGCAAATCATGCTTAATTTCGACGTTCGTTTATCTATCGAGACACTTTTTGTACGATATACTAAATAGTAATTTGACTTCTATTCTATGAAAGAATAATAGAGAATAATCAATCAAAACATCCAAAGAAACTGATCTGCAAAATTACCATACCCTATATGAAAATTTTAGGCACAGAGACAGTTTGCAATCAAATGGCTTGGCTGGAGCACGATATGTGGAGCCAGTCGAAGGAGGCTGAATTGGATTTCGAGATTTAAACTGTACAAGGGATATGTTGAAGAGAAAAAAACCAGTGTTCAACCAGTAAAAGTTACTCTACGCGGGTCGAGATGTCCACTGCAGTAACTTGAAGGAACAACCGAGATCTCCTGCCTTCCTTTCCACTCTTCACCGGGTTTCAAGGTGATGGGGTTCTCCACACAAGCAGCCTCTACGCAAAGCATTTGCTTATACTCCTCGTCGCCAAAATCAGCCATTGCCTTCGCTTTCTTGTCCCAGGGATTCCACACAACTGAAATATAGATATAGGAAACAATATATTTTACAAGCTGTGGTCGAAAACAATAATTTACATGCTTATCCATCAAACGTTTTACAACATGTCAGCGTTCTAATTAGCATGGAAGCGTATAGAGATAACAAACTTACCAGCATCAGGAAGTCCATCCTTTCGCAGCACAAATGTTCGCTTCCTTTCATGATCCAGGATGGCAATTTTTGTTGGTGTACTGAGGAATATTTTATCCACCTTTTTCATCAAGGACAATAAATACAAGTTAGAATTGAAAGACGGGGAAATATAAGCCTGCTTTAAGAAAAATTGACACTAACTTCTGACTCGAACGTTATTGCATCCCCTTGTTCAGTGAACCGCTCCCTGTTGTGCAGATTATCCAAATAATCCAGTGTCTCTAGTCCTTCTACTCGCACTTCACTAAATAAAAGTAAATACAAAATGAATTGTACAGAACAAAGAACAAGTCATAGGAAAATATTTATGATATACATGTTATTAAAAGGTAAAATAACTTTTTTAAACCTGATATCGGTGACAAAAAAATATGTGTGATAGGCAAATGTAAATGTAAACGACTTTCCATCAGTGTTTGTATTTCGGATGCGGGATGTCAACAACAAATCACCTGCAGGAGTCAGTGCTACCCTCAACCGAAGCTCAAACCTGCACAGAATTGCATATCCCTTAATTCACATGATATAACTCCAGGATCCATCTCACATGCATAGGTTATGCCACATAACGACAATCAATTTATCTGTAAGCAGGGGGGACTTGAACTTAGTGGGCGAACTTGAATTTATAAAATTTCAGGGAGTGAAAACAGATTTTAACAGAAAATTCATAAAAAAAATATAAAATATATAGTAATTTTAATTTTTCAGCGGCGCATCTGTCCCTACCCGCCCCTTGTCCATCCCTGTTCGTAAGAGAACATCTATGATTGATTTTAAAACTAGATATGGGTTAGCTACAAAACAGCACACAACCTGATGCCATAGAATACAAAAGCTGGAATAAAGATATAAAATCTGGTCCAGACAGAAGACAATTTTTCTTAAAAGGGTCACTGAAACCAAGATGTCAATCTAGGAACTGTATTAACTATTAAATAAAACAAAGTTCATATAGAGCAATGAACCTGTGAGGCCAAATCTTCAACTCTTCTTCAGAGTGCCTAAGAATTAAGTCGACGAAGGCCCTGGTAGAAGAATGCGTTGAACATGGTGGGGGATCAGGATCAACACTCCATAGTCGATTTCTTGCAAATCCATGTTTCTCAAGAGAATCAATATTCCCAAACTGCATGGTTCAAGAATAAAATTTGAAACAAAGAAATAAAAATGAGGGGGGGGGGGAGAGAGAGTTTAGAAGCACATACTTGAGGAAAACAGATTGGTATACCTCCACGGATAGCCTTAGGTGGCTGAAAAATAGCCTGCAGAAAGAACACACGCTTTAATAGAAAAGACAATTACAAATAGTTTGTAGATCCATTCAAGTTGCTGTACTTTTTCCCATATAAAAATCAGCATGCATCGATCATTTCAATTACAATTATTTTGTACTTAAAAAAAATAGAATCCTTGCCTGTATCAAAAGGTAAGTAAACATATACAGTTGGCATTTTAATACTCCCCTCAAAATATCTAACTCTTTATTTATTTATTAACTATTTTTTTAGCACCGACCTCCTCAAAAAGAAGCAGCATTAAGTATCAACCAAACACCTAAAAATACTATATAAGTTGCAAATAGTTGCCTAGGTAGGAGTAAATGATAACTCACTACTACCGCCAATGTGATAAAATTTATTAAATGAATCATTGCTCGTTCAGTCAAATACTATATCTAATGATGAAGCGTAGATCACTAATGGCAGGAGAAGTGGTAACTGCAATTCATTTAAATTATTATGCTAAATAATTTCTAAGAACAATAATTCTAAAACAGGTACCTTATTACTGAGGAAAAGCAACTCTTCCCTTTTGTCATTCTTCCAAGATGTGACTTGGCCTCCAAAGAGATACACCTGTTTAAGGAAAACAAAGCAGGATGAATACAAGAAATCGTTAAATATTGCACATCAAGTTTGGTTTTAAGAATCATTCCGACTATTTTGTTCAATTGATTCATGCATTTTTTTATAATTGAGTTCAAACAGTTTAGCTTCATTTCTCTTCTTTTCAATACAAAAGACAAACCTATTTACTACTGCAACAAAAGAATGAACCGTTCTTTACTCAAAACTCAATGCAAACTTAATGAATAAACATAAAATTTATTAATCAAGGCTAAATCATCATAGTTTAGTTTCATTATACAGGCACCTATATCGTCGCAATTCGCAAGATCCATATCTATAAAAGGAATAATTAAACGAACAAATCACGTAAAAAAACAAAGTTACTTCTTGCAATGCAGTTAACATTTCGACACAGATTTCGACATTGCAGACTAAATTCACAAAACAAACAATTTCTTTCGAAAATAAAGGAAAGCAGAGACAATAATGACCGGATAACGAAATGCAAGCGAAAGATCGTGGAACAGAGAAAAAGAGATAATGAAACGGCAAAAAAAAAACCTCAGCAGAGTAACCGCGAATCTCCCTCAAGATGACTTTATCGAGGCCATGGATGCCTTTACAATGCTCGACATACACGTTCTCTGATGCCATTGATGCCTTCGAGATATTGAATCGATCTTTCAAAGAAATATAAAAAAGAAAAGGAAAAACAGAGCGAGAGCGAGAAGTGGAGCATTATTGTGGATTTTCGGAGGGTCGACTAATTAAGGCAATTTTTATAGCAGATAGTTATGACAATTTATCATATTTTTAACAAGTTTATATTGTTAAAGAAAGTAAATTACACCGTTTCACACTGTACTAAACTCTCTCTCCTATTTTCCTAACCTAACTTTCAATTTATCTATTTTGCTCACTAAACTTTACAAATTGAATCATTTTGCTCACTCTGTTTTCTCTCTAACGGATGATGATGTGTCTTTTTTATTATTTAATATAAAATAATTAAAAATAAAATAAAAATAGAAGGTGGTTGGATGTCACTGTCGACCATCGTCTACAATCGTAGAGGGTGGCCTTTTGGTCCCAAAATAGGATAGGTGGTTGCGTCTCGACGTCGTGAATTCAAATCCGAACTCCACAAATTTGAGATTGAGAGTGAGGAAACTGAAACGTTTCAGTCCAAATTCACAGGTTTTGGGACATTTTCGGTGAAACAACCACTCGATTCAGACTCAATGGGTCGAGACGAACCGACCCATCCCATTTTGGGATCGAACGACTGTCATCTACAGAGGTCGACGGGCTGTATGAAAATGACGTGGTGACTAGCAGAGAGAAAATGGAGAGGAGAAGGAAAAAGGGTAAATTGTACCATAAGTCATTAAACTTTACTCTCTCATATTTACTCACCAAAACGATGTCGTTTTAGAGTATATTTGAGTTTTTCAAAACGGTGTCATTTTGATTCTTGTGCCACGTCATAACGTCGTTAAAAACTTAACGGCATAATGAGCAAAATGATTTAATCTGTAAAATTCAGTGAGCAAAATAGAAAAATTGAAAGTAGGGAGAGGAAAATAGGAGAGATAGTATAGTACAGTGAGGAACAGTGTAATTTATTCTTTTAAAAACGATTTATTCATGATTTGACCCATAAATTATACTAGTTTTCATTATAGTACCTACTTTTTTATTTTACTATTATACCTAAATTATTATAGATTGTTATTTGATACATTTAACGCACATTAAAATCTACTTGTTGATAAAAATCTTCACCGTAATAAATAATTATTTAATTATTTTCATCTCATTTTACCTTTAAAATTAGTGTCATTCAATAAAAATATGTCGATATTTAAAAAATAAATTATGATATAAAGAATAATAATTTAGGTATTAAAATTGAAAAAATATTAAAGTGAGGATATGAATAAAATTAAAACATCAAATCATAAATTAAACTTAATTATTCTAAATATAATTTCAAAAAATATTCTAAATATTAAGATAAACTATATACCATTGAATTTGAATTTTAGATAATGTATAATTTATATTACTTAATTTTTAATTTCTTCAATTATATCAATAAACTTAGTTTTGACTTCAATTATGTCAATGGATCGTTAAAATTCAAATGGTGTGATGACACAAACAAAATGACATTATTTTAGTGAAGTTACTGATTATTAAAATGACGTCGTTTTAGATATTAAACTTTAGTGGTGAATCAATTTGTCTCTAAAATTTTAAACAATTCACTTGTTGACACTATATTTTTCCTACAATTATCGACAACCAATTACCACCTATTATAGATCGTATTTTATAATAAGATCAATACTACAACCATCGTATTTACTCCTCTTTTTCTCTTATATTAATTTTTCACTGTATCAATTCAAAATAAAATAAAAAAAACCCATTATTTTTGGTAGTTTAAAAACTTTTGTAGAGAAAACAGTTTGGGAAATCGATTAATATTTGATTTTCATATAGTGTATATTTTTATGCGCGCAATGTGACTAAACCAGGTGATAATAAATTATTATAAAACTTTAAAATTAAATCAAATTTATTTATTTATTTTATAATGTATCATATTTTAATAACTAATGGCATATAAAATTGTATATTATTAGTATATTAAATATTCATTTTTTAGTTATGAATTAAATAAATTAATCAATATATTTTCGTATTAAACTCTATCAATAATTGTTTTTTAGTGCATATAAGTGAACCTTTTTTATTCTGAATTAGAAAAAATTATTAGATGGACCCGGTTCACCATGTCATCCGTGGCCCAAACTAATAAGGTCAAAAAAATAGAGTTAGTAGTTATTTAGAAGTTACCTTTTGAGATAATAGGACCACGTATATTACGTAATAAGACATATTTATCTAATAATTTCTTCCTGAATTGAGATTTGTAGAGTCGAACAATATTAATGATTGGCCAATGCATTTTTTCTTCGCTTCGCCACTCGAATTATCGAAACACTCAAAGATTGAAAAAATCTCATCATGGTAAATGAGTACAACCCAAAAATTAAAATCCAAAAGCAAAAGGAAAAAGAAAACTAATCATCAAATCATGTTAAACAAAAACCGAGCCGTAGTGAGAAACACAATGATGGAGGCAAGATAATTCCCAGAACTTATAAGTGCAGGTGCAGCAGACTTAGTAGGAGCTGGAGCTTCAACTGCGGCCGCAGTAGCCGGAGGTGGTGGTGTACCGCCCGATGGTTTAGGCGTGGATGCTGCTACTGGAGGTGGCACGTTGTCTTCTTGGTCACTAGAAGGCGGTATTACTGGGGCCTCTGTTGGTGGTGAAGCAACCGGTGGGGGTGTAGTCGAGTTCGATTCGGGCGGTGACGGGCTGTCAGTTGGTGGATTGACTGATGTAGAATTGGATGGAGGTGGTGCATTGATTGATGTGGTCTTGGGAGGTGGTGGTGATGCTGGTGCATTGATTGATATAGTCTTGGATGGAGATGGTGCATTGTTGCTTGGTTTAGTTTTAGTAGTCGGGGACGGAGGCGATGCTTTTCTTGTTTTATTGTTAGATTGTCTCGATGGAGTCCAGACCGGGACTGGGGCCGGGGCAGGGGACTTCTTCGCTTGAGTACTCGGTGTTGGATCCGGTGCCGGTGCTAAGACTTTCCTAGGAGGGGAAGCCTTGGGAGCGGCAGAGGGAGGTTGCTGCGACGGAGCGGAAGACGGGCCGCTAAGCGTTATAATACCAGCGATTTGTAATACAGAAATGCTATGGGGTTGCGATTCGACGGTGCCGAGCAATTTGATATCCATGTTAGGATTTGCACCAGAGGGTCTGAAAGTAATTGCACCGCCGTCATTGTTGACGGTCAATGTAGATCCTTGGTAAAGCGTGGGGAGGACCGTCCTAGACGTCAAGCTTCTGAGACTCGTTTCGTCGTAGTAATCGAGTACCACATGGAAGCTCAGGATTTGCCTGACATCGTTCTCCGCTTGGTAATTGAAGGACCTCAATTGATCGTTGGCGATGACGAGGACCGTCACGGCTTTCTGATTGTTGATTTGGCTCGCCAATCCGGTTCCAGTTAGATGGGAATTGAACGTGCTGAACTGGGAGAATCGACTGAGGATCTCGGTGATGTTGAATGCGTGTGTTGTCGATAGCAATACGAAGAGAATCGAGAAGAAGAAGATTAACGAGGTCGACATTTGATTCTACTTTATTAAAATGTAAGAAACTTTATTTGTTATTTTGTATTGTTTTTATTTGTAATGTGCTGTGAGAACTGTTGCATCAAACAATGGATTTTATAGCAAAAAGTGGGTTCAAAGTGAAAGACACTATTTATTTGAACGTAGGGTTTTGATTTAGTTTCGGCCAAATAAAGGGGATCTCTCTCTAGTCAGATAAGACCATGAGATCTTTTCTTCGAGCTCTATATTACTACTACATGTGGCTTTCTCTTCTATTATCATGGGATACTTAATTCTTTTTTAAAGAAAATTATATTTATATTTAAGGTTAACCTATGTGTTAGATGTAAGGTCATCATTTTAGACCAAAACACACAACACCCATTGTCACTAACCTCCCACTTTCAAGCCACTTTAAAAGCCCTTAGTTGTTTTGTCTATTAACAATGTACCCTCTCTCATGCACAGGTTTGTACTACTCGACATTTATGGAAAGGAACGGCGAAACTGTGATTAAATGATTGTATATATTTTTTTAACAAATCTTAAAAAAAATCATATCAAAGAAGAAGCTAAACAATTATATTATATATAATATATTTTTTTATTAAAAGTGAGTCAAAATACTAACAATATACGGTGAAATAATATGGGATGTAAAGAGAGAATGAATCACTAATTTTACGGAAGTTAAAGGAGTGTGCTCGGTCCTTGGTGCAGAACTATGGGATGTATGTACGAGGGAATGCATATTTCTTGAGAATTAAGGACACGCAACTTTATTATTGAAATAGATAGCAAGGAGGCAATAACATTGTGTGTTAACAGCCAATTGAAGAAAGAATCTTCCTCCATAATACCACACATTATGGCTCTGTCACTGAGAGTGGAAATTGATGTTTCAATTTTTACCGAGAGAATGTACTTTAATGGCCAATGGGATAACCAAACTTGCCTGAAAGCTACCATATGGAATTCATGAATTTCATAGACCACCTGCTGAAATAGAAACAATCCTATATGGAGAGCAACTAGCTCGGAGGAATGGCGAGAACGCTGAAAGAGATAATTTGCTGCATGAAAGACGAGGGGTACACAGAGGATCACCTAGATGAGAGTTCAATTACTAGTTTATATCATTCATATTAAAAAAAAGTATGACCAACATGACGAAAGGACATCAAACTAACTCCCTAATGCCACATTATATTGTTTTGATCTGACGAAGGTTGACAGTCGAGTGGCTAATTTATTACAAAAATGATAATATTAGTGATTTTTTTTTGTTATTTTTGAAACTTTGATACTAAAAATAGAAAATTACTCATAATTTGGTGACTTGTTTGTGTGGTTTACCCTAATAATAATAAGGGTAAATTATACATTTAGTACTTAAACTATCAGTTTTGATCCGTTTTAGTGTATGAACTTTTAATTTTTCAATATCATACCTAACATTTAATTTTTATTACATTTTAATATCTCGCCGTTAAAAAACGACACTACATTTTAATACATTTAGTGATTTATGTAACCCTTAACGTACACGATTATAAATTAATAAAATTTCCTTTCAAAAAGGTAATAATAATAATAATAAAATCGACAATGAATGAAGTAGATGAAAGCCGTTGAAAACGAGAAAATACAGGGTTTGAATGGGCAAAGAGCGTGATTGAATAGGGTAGGGACATCATGCACGCGGTTTGGTTTTGCAGGAAAACGACGCCATGGGAGAAGAAAAACATATTGATTTGGTGTTTTCTCTTTGCATTTTTCATAATTGGCTGCACTGTTTGTGTTTCCTACGATCGGAGTGGATATGAACGAATCTCTTCCAATTATATGCAAACTAAACGTGCAAATTCTAAACGTTAGGTCAACTAATCGAATTCGTCCTTTTTAAAAAGTTACATGTTGTTCGTAGATCGATGTGTAAAGAAATATTTAATGTTAAGAGGAAATTATATCATTATTTATTAAAGTGTAGGTTAATAGTAAGTTTAATATTAAATTTAAAATACTTTTATTTTAACATCAAACTTTAAATCGTGTACTGTGGTACACAAACTCATCAACTCATTTTCTTCTTATATGTCTTATAAAGATTAATCCAAATCTAGAAAATGAAGGTTAAACATGTACACAATAAGTTCCATCACGGACGCAAGATTTAATGTTAGGAGAATAATTTAAACTTATAAAATTTCAGGAGACAAATAAAATTTTAGGGAGGAGGCAAAAACATATTTTCAATAGAAAATACATAGAAAAATATAAAATATATGATAATTTTAGATTTTTAGGAGATGATTGCCCCTACCCGTCCTGCCTAGGTCGATCCCTTAGAATAACCTATGTTAACCTCCCAAAGATATTTTTTTCTTTTTCTTCTTCATAGAAAGCCACTAGTTTTATTAAAAATAGAAAATATCTAAAATTACAATGAAAATTTACAAGTATAACGTAGACATAAAAAATTATAATTATGATATTTTTTTATAACTATTGACACAAAAATTAGCCACCTATATCACACAATGAGCAATTATAAGTAAAAGGTTAAAAAACCTAACCAAAAAGTTCGAAAAAAATAAAAATATGAACAAATCTGACTGAATCGAAAAACGAACTACAAAAGGAGATGAAACTACTAAAGGCCATCGACAAATCACAAATCAGATTCAAGCAACATGGAATAACTATTCACGAACGCAAAACATGTATCCAAATCAATTCGAGAGTCCAAAGCAAGAAAGATCATCATGATAACAAATAAGCGTCATCTTGATCAGTCGTGGTGATGTCAAATCCAACCCTGAGAAAAAATAGAAATGAAAACAACGACAAAAAATCGAAAATTACCAAAAGGCAGAGAAAAACGTATCACAAAGACAGAGATAAACATGACATAAAACGGATAATATGTCATAAAGACATAATTATTCTTATTAAAAAAACTAAAAAAAAAATCCACGAGCGAAAACCAGCATCAAAATCGACGTCGGCGTTAGTTAAATAAAATTGAAGAAAAAAATTGGATTGAACAATAAAATTTGCAAAGTTATAAAGAAGAAAAAAAAGGAAGAAAGATGAGGAGAAATAAGCCGCTAGGATTTTTCGAAAGATCTAAATATATATGAAATATTTTTTTAAAATTAAATAATAATTATTGCGGTATTGGACTCGATCTAAATATATTATTTTGGGTTCAATATAATTCATGTTTTAAAGAGAGAAGAAGAAAAAACTAGGATTGTGTTTTCAAAGGCTAGGGTCAAATATATCATATGTGTAACGTGTAGCACGCGTTTGGGGATAATTATTTATGAGCCACCCATATTAAATTTGGAAAAAAATCCTTCTTATCTTTTGTTTTTTTCTTAACCTATGATAATTATAAAGTAGTATATGTTCTAAATACTTTTAACTATTTGACAATAAATGCTCAATCATTCTGATGTAATTACAAGTGTTTGAACACATGACCTCTAGAAACAATAACGATTCATTTAATCACTGAAGTAAGTTGATTCGTGTTTCTATCTATTTGATCAGAAATGCATGAAAATAATTATTATGACATTAATTAGTAGTGTGTGTTTAGTTTATATTGTTTCCGATTAAACTAAGGTGATTATAAAGTATTACTTTAAATACTCTCACTATTTGACAATAAACAATCAATCACCCTGCTGCAGTCGGTGTTTAAACTTATGATCTCTAGGAAGAACAATGATTCATTTAATTACTTAGATAAGTTAGTTCGTGAAGAATGACATACTTTATTTTATTTTTTTAATTTGATTCTTTTTTAATTAATCTAGGATAAATACAAAACAATATATATTTAAATATAACTCTTAACCTTTTAACATTAAATGTTTACACCTCTTACATCTATAACGTGTGAACTCAAATTCTCAAGTTATAACAAAAATTATTTTATCTTCGTGCTTAATGAGACTCAACACGCAAACTTTTAAGAAAACAAATATTAAAATCGAAATATTGCAATTCAATTAATGTTTTCAAATCGGTGCAAAGACAAACTCTTGTATCCTATCAATTTACTTGACCTCAAACTCATCCCATGCAATAAATATTTAAAAAAATTATTAAAAAAAAAGTAAGCTGGTTGCCATCGTTGTCTTTGTAATTACTATATATTTAATATTTTCTCATCAATCAAAGTCTTCCATTAATGAGTTTCGTCGTAAGTAGCAAAATAAAACCAAACTCTTTTATAATTTTCCTGCCCAAACGACATTCGCATTAAATGCGGGATGGATCGGTAACAGCGGCTGACACGTGGCAAATCAGTTTTACACATGGAGTCTGCCGTCGGTGAACTATCGGACACTCCGGTTGATGAAGTGTGATGGTGACGTGGACACGAAGTTTCAAAAGCAACATTAAATTGCTTGATGTTGAGACTTTTGAATCTAAATTGGCGCTTCACGTAATTTTGATATATAATAGGATGTTTAATAAATATATGTGTTTTAGTATATTTAGTGCTTACAAAAAAAATAAGTATTCAAATTATATTGATTTTATGAATAAATATATATAATATTTTTGACTTATTTTAGGTGTTTAGGTCGTCAATAATGTTAATTTTTTCTGTTAACCAACACGTGTTACAATATAGTAATTTTGAAATTTATTTTTTAAAAAATATTAAAATATTATTATATTTATTACAAAAAACTAAGTTCTCTTTAATTATAAAAAAACTCTAAAATCCCTAAATCCTAACATTAACTCACTAGCGTCACCCATTTCAGTCATGATCATAACCGCCGACATAATCCTTGCTATCCTCTTAGACATACGCCGCCGTAGTTGCAGTCGGTTGACTGTCATAATCGCATGAGATTGCAATTTTTATCCTAGAGTTTGCAGGGCATAAAATGTTGACTCATCGTCAATCGGTCACGATTTCATAGGGATTTTTGTTGCTAAGAGAGATGAGGTCGGGTGGAGCTTCGTCGATGACAAAGTGCGACTGCTCGCGTCAGTAGGGAATGTATGTTAAACTCAGTGCTCACCCTTGAATACGAATTTCTTTATGTTAGTGTCAACCTTGAAATTTTATTTGTGTCCAACACATACAAATTTTTCATTATTAATACATATGTTCCCACCTTGAAAAATATTTATGGATCTGCCACGGTTGATGTGGGTTTAGGAGTTGAAATGAAGGTTTTCAAAATTTTGGGTAATTTCAAAACTTTTTATTTTTTTATAAAAAATATATAATTTTAAGTTTTTTAATTTTAAATATATTTTTTAAAATCACCAAATTATGACATATCATTTAACGGAAGAAATTAACACAGTTGATGACTCGGGCAACTAAAGTGATAACGTTTGTAACTTTAGGTATCGGGATGAGTCAAAAAATACTTTAGCCACCTATTCGTGAAAAATAATATAGTTTAGGCACTTATTTTACATTTTAGCCAATATTTAGAGGGTGTTATAGTAAAATAATAATAATCCTCAAAATTTATATATTACATTTATTAACGATCTAAATGATAAAAAATAATTATAATATGTTAAATTTATTAAACGATCTAAATGATAAAAAAATAATTACTCTCTTTAAAACTTTTGAATTCGAGTAACTACTTTTGTGATGTGTATAATTATTGACTAAAAAATATTTTGAACAAATATTATCTTACAATCATTCTAAACTCAGAGGTGGAACTTCATGGGGATTAATGGGATCCTTAGGTCCGTCAATTATTTTTTAAGTATTAAAAAATACTAAAAATATATAATTTTGAAAAAAATACCAACCCCTCATTTAAAAAAATTGTATTCATGGAAAACAAAAATATCTTAACCCTGCTAAAATAAATTTATAGTTCCACCCTCATTTAAGCTGAACAAAACGACCTTAATGATTAAAGAATTGTTTCAAAATGATATTTCCTTTATGCATAAATACATTGATATGGATTTCTTTTATTTTTATTGTGGTTCTAAATTTTTTAATACTCATTATAAAATAATATGATTGATATAGTAAAAAATAAAAATAATAATTAAATTTCTATTTTATTTTGAGTATTTATTATGTATGTGCTTGATTCAATTTTTTTAAATGTATTTTATTGCGTTTATTTTTGGTATTAATTTTCATAAAAAAAGTTTTCTATATTATAGTTTTTTGTATGTTTTCTATTAATTTTTTCAAATAATTTGATATGATATTTAGTTGTACGACTTATACATGTAGCATGAATAAAATAAAAAATTGTAACAAGCAATACATACTTATACCAATGTATGTACATCTCTAAATATACTAACAATTATACATACTTACACCGATATAAGTTTGTACATCTCTCAATATTTTAATAGAAATAAACACATAATTATAATTGTGTAAATATGTTTTTGTATTTACAAATAAATATAATATATATTAAAGAACATAAAATTATATTATTTTATGAATTTTTGTATAAATATTTTGATTTTAGTATTAAGAATTTAACTTGTTAAAATAGAAAAGAAAATATATCTTAATTACAATTTGATAATATATATATATGTGTGTGTGTGTTTACTTGCCTTCAATTTGTGCTTAGTAGTAAACATCAATAGCTCAACATTTAAACAAAGTGAGATACTTTGCAAGGTATGTTTTAATGTCAAATCTAAGGACTAAATCTTAATTCATTTTCATATAAGAATGCTTAATTTAATCGACAACAATAACTATTATTAGGATAATACAAGACACCCTCACCTAACCCTTATCCACCATCCAACTAAACTTTGATTTATTCTAAATAAATTATCAATTTGTGTTCTTCATCATTGCAATAATACCAAGCCAATTATTTCATCATGTTGAAACAATGATGTGAAATATCAATTATCATCATTAAAATTAAACTAACAAAACATCTATATTGATTTCATCATTGGTTCCCCCTAATGCTAAATTAAAACAACCTATGATTTTCAATTTACATGAACCAGAATTATTTGCAGTGACTAAAATGATGAATTGAGGTCAAGCCTCGGCTTCTTCATAGGCGGAGAAGATGGAACAAAAGAATCACAGCGAGGACACCTTGGATTCGTATTGGAAGCTATTACATAGAGCAAGCAACCGGGACATGCAGCTGCAAACATTTTCGGCTTTGATGAAGAAGACGATGTTGTCGTCTGCGCCGCCGGCTGCGGCGGGGTTGGGGAAGGTGAGCGTTTCTTCGCGGTTCCTTTTTCTGCTCTTTCCAAAGCGTGTTTGACCTTGTCGAGCGTGCAGACGCTTTGGTACAAGCTTGGGGTCGGACAAGATTGGAGCTTTAAGTCGAGGGAAGTCGTCATTTCTTCGAATAAATTGATGGGTGGAAAGTTCAAATCTTGAAGCTTTGAATCTTGTAGGAAATTCGGCAGTGGATTCTTGCCTTTCCCATCTGATAATGGCGACTTTGGTGATGACGACAACGGTGAAGAACTGCAGTTTCTTGCCTCTACCTTCCCAGTTGCCTGCATGGCGATGAACAAAAAGGTAAAAACGAGGACAAAAACGATGAGTTGCAGAGAAAATGAAAGGGAAAATTCAATATATAAGCAGAAACCCAGAAATATGTCAGACATTTCATAAAGGATAAAGTTGAAGAAACCATAAAAAAAATATGTATTCAATTCAAACATTAATTGTGCAGACAGAGAGTTAAATTTGACATAAATGAGTTGTTGGGATTTGTTGCTGAGAAAAAAAAACAAAAACACTTGATTTTCTTACCTTAAATTCAAGATCTGTTTTAGCTTTTGATAAATTTCCCAGCAAATCTTTGGTAATCAAAATATCAGAATTCCCAGTATGAATCTTATTCTGTTGCTGTTCTTCCATGTGTCCACTCAAGACTCTTACTAATGAACTGCTCACTTGTGCAGCCATTTCCTTGAGGCTTCAAAGGAAAGAAGAAGCTTTGGATATGAACAGAGAATTAGGGAAGGAGAGGCCAAGGGGAAGCGGAAGCAAATGAAGCATTTTAAATAGACTAGTTCTTACAATTAATTTAACAGTCTACTTCATGCAAAATTATGGTCCAATTTATTAACATTAAAAATGGTTTGGATGATATGTGCCATTATTATTAATTAATTGAAAGTCACGATAATTTTAATGATGCTTTACGTTAGCCAAATTATATTTTATAACACCAACCTTTTCAATATTTTTTATTTAAAATAATTAAATTAAAATTTTAATTCTCTTAAAAAATAATTAAATTCTCAAACTCAATAAAAATATTATTTAATATTTAATTATCAAAATATTACTAAAATTATACTTATTTATAATTAAAATATTTATGTATTTTATGATAAAAAATTTAAAAGTTTGAATTTAAAAAGATATTATTTACATTGAAGAGGGATGACATAGACTTTTCAACAATCTTGAATTAAATGGTGTTGTAGATAGAACCAAAGAATGAAGAAAAATAGGAAAAGAAAAGGGCATTAATGGAGGCATTTAATGCTATTTGTACTGTTTTGTTTAAAGAGCTGCCCTTCGGGTGAGGGAAGGCTTTCTTTCTATTTTTTCATATTTATAAAGCGATTTTAATTTCTTAATTTTTAAAATTTTCAATTTATCATGAATATTTTTATAGTTTAACATTGCTATCTAATCTATCGATTGACTATTTTAGATTAAGTTTTGTGAAAATCTAATATGAAATAATTCTCTCAACCCAATTTACTTCATTTATAAACGTTAAAATTTAAATTTATGATCTTACTTTAAGAATATAACGCTCACCACATTAAACTAACTAGTTGTGAGATTTATCTTGAATATTTTTAATCTACATAACCATTGAATTTGGACTTTTTTATCCCTATGGTACAATACTTACGCATCATTAAAAAATACAAAAAAAAAAATATTAAATTCAGAGACGGGAATGAATGAAAAATATTAAGGACCTATGTAACAAAATTATAAAGTTTGGAGGACTTAAGATGACTATATCTCCTTTTTTTATAGCTTTTAAAAAACTCACGGGTAGGCGCAAAAAGTACGCAATCCCATCAGGGTTCGCATATAATAGGAGTGGGGAATACAAGACGTTACTAATTGCTTAGATCCTTTTGTCAAATTCAAATAAAATCGCGTTGAATTTCTCATTAATTACTTCTTTAATTATTATTATATATTTTATGTTTCGTAGACGAAGAATGACAAGCCTTTGAAAATTAGTATTTTTTTTAAAATTTTATTAAATGAGGTTCCTTTGAAAATTAGTATTTTTTTAAATTTTATTAAATGAGGTTTTCATTATTCTTTATTTTTTTTCAGTTTTATTCATATTTGTTTGATGGGAGAAAAAACTATTGCAGAGATAAGTCCAAATATTTGCTTCTTTTTTTTTTTGGTGAACAAAGGAAAGCAAACCAGATTAGCAATTATAAAACATGAGCTTCAGCCATCTCTTCCCGCAGCAAATGGAGCAGCGCATCCGGAGGAGAATTGAACCACAAGCATTCTAAATCAAAGCCTCGATTTAGCTTCGCTGGAGCATCAGCAATATCATTTCCTTCTCGATGAATATGCCTCAACTGCACCTGCCAATTCCGTTGCAACAAATCCGCAGTATGAGCAGCGATCGTGAGATTATGAATCCATCCTGAAATCGCTCAATCATTTTAATAGCTTCCAAGCTATCACACTCCAATATCACCGGAGAATCACCATACTCCCATGCACACGTTAACCCAAAGAAAATACCCCATAACTTAGAAGTAACAACAGAACAGTAGCCAATTGACTTCGAAAACCCCCTAAGCCAAGCACCCTGAGAGTTTCGAAGCACACCCCCGCAAGAAGCGAAACCAGAACCAGAGTCCCTCGTCCCATCAGAATTGGCCTTAACCCAGTTCATCGGTGGGGGACTCCAAACCATTACTAGCGCAGTGGGAATACTCTGAACACGATTTTTCGCATCTTCCATGGCAATAGCTTTGCAAGTGTAATCCTTCAAAAATCTGCATTGGTCAATTAATGGACGAACATCACGAAAAATCTGCATTTCTTCAATTTATCTTTCATTTAAAGTCAATTTTTGACTAAATTTGAACCATATGCTCCTCTACCCATAGAATACTTATGTAACTTAAATGCGTGTTTTTAACTACAATTTTTTTTAATTTAATCACTTAATTTTATATTTTGTTCAATTTAGTCTTTTAACTGCATTTTTTTATAAATTAATTCATTTTCATCAATTCATTGACTAATTTGTACTCCCATCAATACTTTATTATCAAAATATCTTCTTTGAAAAATAATATTACAAATATATTTTATAATTTTAATTTTATTTCATATATCAGATAACATCATGTGAAACAAAATATGAAGATATATATACATATATTTATATGTTATATGGTTAAATAAATTCGAAAAATTAAAACCAATATGTATCATAATATCATAAATAATTACAACTAAATTTCTATAGAAACTCGAACAATTCGAGTTGATCCAAATTTCATGAACTCGACTTAACTAAAAAAATTTCAAATAAAATCCGGTTCATAAAATGCGACTTGTTAACTCGCCTAATTTAATTTTTTACTCAACTCAATCAAATGCCGACCCCTATCTCCAACGGCATCCTCACCCTTAAAGGCTACCAAAGGGCGGAATGTAAACGCCCGCCCAGTTATTGTGTATCCGATTGAAACGAAGAGTATAGTAAATGCGGAGCAGATTTAATGCAGATGCCCAAAGTTCCCCACAAGATGTGTACGATTTGGTGGAGCTGCAAAATACAGATTGGCCAACTGCCGACTATGAGGTGATTAACTCTTGCACTGCAAAGCCTATTGTTTGAAGGATCGTCTTTGTGTTGTGGCAGAATACAGACTGCATGAAGAAGACACTGCCACTCCCTTATGGGAAGACGAGATATACAAGTGATTACAATCTGCAGAACTCTGTTCATGATGAAGTATATTATATTCATATTACTTCTCTTCTCTTCCTTTTAATATATATATATGAGTTAAATTTATAATAAACTAACTTTTCCATTTTCAAAATTAAAATTACATCTCAACGCGTTATTGCGGAGACAAATGTGATGTTATGAGGGAAACGTAAATTTCCAACAAAATCATGGTCAACACCATATATCTGAGATATTATGCGACGTTGAATTTAAGTTTGAAGGCAATCGAATGGAGTTAATTGGTCGACTTATTGGAATATGCATTCTAGAATATGCAGGGCATTCTAGAATATACAGTGTTAACGTGTAACGTGTGCATGCAATGCTAATGTGTGCATTGAGTGTGGTATGAGTTGTTATGGTTGTTTTGGATTCTGTTATAAAAAGTTAAGAGATTGAGTAAGCTTGAAGTCATAGTTGTTATATAAGCTGGTTATGATGTAGTTGCACGTAAAAGCATAATAAAAATATCAAACGTTATTCATTGAATTTTAATTTTTCAATAGATATGGCTCAAAAATACAGGTAATACTAGAAATGTTTGCATCAGTGGCGTCTTCTAATGTATTGTCGGAGTTTGGTCTACCACTGGAAATGTCGTCTTCTAATGGTTGCAAAGTTAAAGTCATCGATAGTCCACCACACTTGACCGATAAGTTTGCATCTGTCAATGCCAACATTGAAATATTTTAGCAAAGCATTAGGCATTAAGAACTCGACGACAGGTTTTGGTTGCAAAGTTTTAGAGAGTACATCGTGGAGCATTTCTAAAGCATGGGAAGCTTCTTTGAAGGCAATCTAATCCTGGAAAATGTCTGATGAATTTTGAAACGATTTCTTAATTAGGAACTTCAAAAAGAATGCATTGCATAGCAGATATAATTGCAAGCATTTATTTTCATAGAGGTAACAGAATTCTTTCAAGAAAGTTTAGGAGACAGGAAAATCAGGTACACTGCAGGATGATAACCCACCTTGTATTTGATCTGCTTAGTCTGAAGTTGTTCGCCACAAGGTTCCTACAAAGATTCCATGAAACAAGCTCTTATTGGTGTTAAAATTAGGAAGCAAAGGAAAGTAAAGGTAGTGTCCTGGTTGAAGATACATACAGTTGTAAGCCTGAGTTTACCCAAGAAGGCAGGTTTCCTGATAGAAAATTGTACGATAAATCACTGCATATACAAGTATATTAGCAGAAAGTGAGTATGGAGTATGAACAGATTGCCAGATTCATAAGCCGTTGAGGGAATCTCCCCGCTCAATCCACAACTGTTGATGTATCTGCCAAATTCATAAGCCAGTTGCTGTTATAATTTCATAGGGTAACAGTGTAAAGACAATCATGTATGTACATCCCTCTACAGAGAAGTAAAGAAAGTTTGAACTTACAGTTCTTCAACAACAACAACAACAACAAAACCCTATTTCTATATATAATGGAGTAAAAAGAGATAGGATAGTAGATTGCCCCAATGCCAGGTTGAGAGCAGCTTCCGTGGAAGACCTCCGACAGTTAGAAAATTAAAAATAAAGATAAAATACAATGCATGTATAAATAAATAAATAAATAAATACATAGTTGAATACTCTTCATATACAGTCTTCGTATGCGCGTCTGTAATGAGAAGTAATCCTGTAAATAAATCTCTGTGTAAAAATATCTACATATAGATAGAAACGTAAGACCTGACAGTTCAAGTTTGACTAAATTACCAAGTTCTGGAGGCATTGTTCCAGAGAAATTATTATTTCCCAAAGACCTGCATGATATTAATCGACGTCATTTTACTAGTGAAGTTTTCTTAAAAACATAACCAGTCCAGAATTCTTTCAACTCTTACAGCATAAATAACTCCTTGAGGTTTCCAAGCTCCTTTGGAATAAGTCCAGAGAAATCATTTTATGCAAGGGACCTGTACAAAGTAAAATAATCAAATAAATAACCCAAAAATGAAATGCTTTTATTAGATTATATCTGTTGAGTACTCACAGTAACCCTAATCTAGATATGTTTCCAATGAATGCTGGCAAAGGATCAGTGAAGAAGTTCCAATCAATCTTCCTGCATCCCCATACAATATAAATGATTATACTCGGTTACCGTAAGACTAAGTAACACTAAGGTGTAATGCCAAAATTAGCCCTAACATTTATCTGAATGGTCATTTTAGCCTTTAGATTTCTTTTGGAACACTTTAGGTTAACGTTTTAATTTTTAGTCAAAATAATCATGCCGGATGAAAACCGCTAATTAACTAATGGTCAATTCATGTTGCTGATATAATATTTTCATATGTGTTAAATCGTTGATGTGTTACTTCAACAATTAAACACATAAAAGTATCAAGTCAGTAATGTGAATTAATTGTTAGTCTTTTAACAGTTTTCATCCAACAAAGATGGTTTTAATCAAAAAAAATAAAACATTCGGGCAAAAATATATATATAAAAGTTAAAGTGATAATTCAAAAAAAATTGAGGGTTAATTTTGAGATTATGCATTAGACTTAAAATTCAAAATAAGATCATTCTTACAAGTAACGCAAAAAGGGCAACTCCAAGAACTCCTGTGGTATCACCCCTCGTTTATCTAAGAGCAAATGCCCTCCTGATAAAAACTTCGTAAAATATTAGTACTACAAATGAGATATTAACTGTGATTAGGCTTCCCTAAAGGCCATTAACATGCATGGATTAACTACAAATGAGAGCAAAAAGCATACAAGCAGGTGATGTGGCAAACGGTGCCACCCTGGAAAGAACAATCACATGGATGGCAGGGTTATTAGAAGGATCCTCGAACTCAGAACCACTTGCGGTGAGAGCTGTTCCACTGCATGGCTCACCACTGATGTTCCATGTATCCAGAGCTTGTAAACCCCATTTTTGGAAGATTGAATTCAGTGCTCTCACTGTTCAATCATTCATTAAACAATTGGTTGGGGGGGAATCATGTTAGGCGATGACCGTGTATCAAAATTTGTGATTACTATTGACATTAATGACCAGAGGAAAAGTGTTCAAAATTAACTAGAGTTTGTGTAAATCGCGCAAGTAAAAAATAATATATTTTTAATATAATTAGAATTTGTGACACCTATCGATGTGTATAAAATAAATGTATGCATCTTTCACATGTAAAATACGAGGTTAATAAGGGTGGCAACGATTTTGCATTACTCAATCCGTCTCAAACCTTACGGATACAATTTTGGAGGATCCCTATTATATTGTCTGAGATTTTTTTTGTCCCTATACTCATCCCTTACGGATCTATATGGATTTCAGTTGATCCTCATCCAAAAAATAAACAAACATTTTGAAATCAATGCAACACCTAAAGCTTGTAAGATATATCAGATTGTCTCATATTAGTCTCTATTTTATAATATGAAAGTTTCAAACGTCAAAATTATCTAACACCCAATATATATGTACAATATTAAACATTTTCAATCTTAACAAATCAATGTATATTAAATTAGAAAAAGATCTAAACTTCAATTTTAGTTTCTTTGAGATGTAACAGTGACAACACATAATTTCACAATCTTATCATATATAATTTTTTTATTAAAATATATATTGAGGGTATATAGGTAAATGATTATAAATATATTTTTAAAATTTTGTAAAATATCTTGGATTCCTATGGATATTTTTTGGGGATCCCCACGATTATTCACACGAGTATGGTTCGGTTATCCTTACTGTTTAGATATAGCAATTCCCGTCCCTATCCCCATTTAAGCTTCGGAGATAAAACTTTCTCATCCCCATCTCCATCCTCGTGGGTGAAAATTTTAGTTATTCCCTATTTCCATCTGTTCAGATCACCACGAATTTCAATTTTTTCCACCCGATTGTCACCCCTAGGCTAATTAAATAATAAAGAGTGGGTGGTTACAAAAGAGTAGATATTTTCTAAGATAAACTACACTAATGATCACTGAACTTTTAGAAAACTTTCACTCTGATCATCGAAATAAAAAAAAACATTTATTTCAGTCATTTGGTCGTTAAACCATAACGAATTAACGACAGCTAACGCATCCAGATGACAACTATTGCTGAGTCAGCATAATCACACGTCATTTTCTTTAAGTTTTTTTTGACAAGACATTTTCTTTAATAAATTAATGTCATTTATCATAATCGTATTGATTAGAAAATAATGAAAATACGAAGAATAGACTTAGGCTTGGGTGGGGTTATAATTTCTTATCTTGTGAAGAATATATCAAGTTAAAATTTGACTAGGTCATTAAATATTGGGTCCTTTATAAGGGTCTAGATGTACCTATCAGTGATCAAAATGAAACTATTTTAAAAGTTCGGTGACTATGAGTATATTGTACCCTTATTATTATTTTTATTCAAACATTTTAAATATTGGGGTTTTAATTTTATAATGACAAATAACAAAAATAGGAATCAATTGCAACCGCAAATCAAATGCCGATAAGGCTTCATTAAATTTTTTTAGGAACTTTGCGGCCAACAACTTCACACTTAACAGCTCAAACATAAGGTGAGTTATCATCTTGCAGCACCCGGTTTTCCCTTCTTCTGAACTTTCTTCAAAGAACTACTCTAACTCTTAAGAAAAAGAAACCCTTGCCTTCTTTTAAAGTTCCTAACCAAGGAATCTCGTTAAAATTCCTCGTGCTTTTCCCAGGATTAGAATGCCTTCACAGAAGTTTCCCATGCTTTAGAAATGCTATCTACTAGCTAAATCTTTGGAACCAATATCTGTTTTTGAGGTCTTAATTATAAGATTTAATCAGGACAAATGCTTATTAGTTTGCTAACATATTTCATAGTCGGCATTGGCAGATGCTGTTGAAAAGACGATGCAAGTTGGCCAAACTTTCAACATTGTTTTCGGTGGAAACATGTGGCTTTGTACATGCAATTTCGGTAGGCACTGAAAGTTAGTTGGAATTGGTTGAAATTTGGAAAATAGTAAAATCATTTTTAGTCATTGTAATTTAAAATATTTACAAATTAGTCTTTAAGCTTCAACTATAAATACCCTAGTTCATTTAGCTTCAAATTCATCCCAAAGCATTCTAGCTTTCTCCCAATACTAGAGAATTCAGAGAGTTTCTTGAGAGTTGTTTTCTTTTTTTTTTTTATCAAGAGAGAATTATCATTGTTTTCTCCTTGTTAGATAGAGAGAAGTTGTAATTCCTATTTTCTCATAGTGAAATTCTTCTACTGTTGCTCGTGGTTTTTATCCTATATTATTAAGGGGGTTTCCACGTAAATTTTGTCTCTTTTATCTTCATTTTTATTTTCTCAAATTAGCAGTTACGATTTTGCTCTATTCGATAGCCGTCTTCCGCAACAATTGGTATCCGAGCCAGATTAGAGTGTGTAATATCTACTTCTTATCTTTGTGGTTGCCACCAAAAGGTGGATCCTCCAACATAAGAAAGTAAGGATTTATTACCCATTCTTTGAAGGTTCTAGAGAACTATTCATGATAGTGAAATAGTGGGAGCTATCCGTAATTGAAGCTATGGCAACGAAATTTGATATTGAAAAGTTCAATGGGAGAAATTTCTCATTGTGGAAATTAAAGATGAAGGTCATCCTGAGAAAAGACAGTTGTCTAGCAGCTATCAGTGAAAGGCCGGTAGATTTCACAGATGACAACAAATGGATCGAAATGGACGAGAATGTTATGGCAAACTTTCATCTAGCATTAGCAGATGAAGTATTTGTCAAGCATCGAGGAGAAGAAGACAACTAAGGAGATATTTTTCATAAGTTGTAAAATAGGAGAAAAAGAACGTGCTGAACTTCTACTTCAAAGTCTACCGGATTCGTATGATCAACTCATCATCAACTTGACAAACAGTAATGTCACCAGTCTAGTCTTTGATGACGTTGCAGCTGTTGTTCTACAAGAAGAAAATCGACGCAAGAACAAGGAAGACAGACAAGTAAATCTGCAAGGGAGATCAACGGAACGTGACCAAAGCAGCAATCACAAACATGGTAGATCAAAGTCGAGAAGGAAAAAGAATTTAAAGTGCTACAACTGTGGAAAGAATGGTCACTTGAAGAAGGATTGTTGGAGTCTAAATAAAAACTCCAATCCACAAGGCAATACCGCAAACACTTCTGATGATGGAGATGCTCTATGTTGTGAAGCGTCAACCACCGTGGAAGGTAGAAAAAGATTTGCAGATATATGGCTCATTGATTCGGGAGCAACATATCACATGACCTCAAGAAGAGAATGGTTCCATCAGTATGAACTGTCTCAGGAGGATCTGTGTATAGTTGTAATTATCATGCCTTAGAGATCATTGGCGTGAGAACCATCAAATTAAAGATGTATGATGGAATAATTAAAGTTGTTCGAGATGTGTGACACGTGAAAGGCCTGAAGAAAAATTTATTATCATACGGATTGTTGGATAATAATGCAAGCAAGATTGAAACACGGAAAAAAATCATGAAGGTGTTCCGTGGAGCGCTTGTGGTACTGAAAGGTGAAAAGATAGCAACAAACTTGTATATGTTGAAGGGAGAGACTTTGCTAGAAGCAGAAGCCTCTGTTGCCTCATGTAGTTCAGATTCTGCAATGCTATGGCATCAGAAACTTGGACACATGTCTGAACAAGGAATGAAAGTCCTTGTGGAGCAAAAGCTACTTCCAGGCTTAACAAAGGTATTACTTACTTTGTGTGAGCACTGCATAACAAGTAAGCAGCACCGGTTGAAATTCAACACGTCAAATTCTAGAGGCAAAAGTGTTCTAGAATTGGTTCATTCTGACGTATGGCAAGCACCAGTTACATCCCTGGGCGGAGCAAAATACTTTGTCTCATTTATTGATGACTACTCCAGGAGATGTTGGGTGTACCCTATTAAGAAGAAGTCAGATGTGTTTTCAACTTTCAAAAACTTCAAAGCGCGGGTGGAACTTGATTCTGGAAATAAGATCAAGTGTTTTAGAACAGATAATGGAGGAGAATACATAAGCGAAGAATTTGATGACTTTTGCAGGAAAGAAGGCATCAAAAGACAGTTCACAGTGGCGAACACTCCTCAACAAAATGGAGTGGCAGAGCGGATGAACAGAACCTTGTTAGAAAGAACAAGAGCAATGTTGAAGGATGCAGGCCTAGAAAAATCGTTATGGACAGAAGCAGTCAATACCGCCTGTTATTTGGTGAATCGAGCTCCATCAACTACAATAGAGATGAAGACACCAATGGAGATGTGGACTGGTAAACTAGCTGATTATTCAAACCTCCATGTATTTGGAAATATTGTGTACGTGATGTACAACTCCCAAGAAATTTCAAAGCTGGATCCAAAATCCAGGAAATGCAAATTCTTGGGGTATGCTGATGGAGTAAAGGGGTATCGCTTGTGGGATCCCACTGCCCGCAAAGTGATAATCAGTATGGATGTTATCTTTGTAGAAGATAAATTAAAAAGAAAAGAAGACGATAATAGCACTGAAAAGTCAGAGACTACACAGATACATGTGAAAAAGGAGTTTGAACAAGAAGATTCTTTTGAAGTAGAACCAGCACATGATGAACAAGAACCAGAGAGTTCTGAAGCTCCAACAACTCGTCAATCAGATCGTGTTAGAAGAAGTCCCAATTGGCACTCAGATTATGTTATAGAAGGAAATATGGGCATATTTCCTTTTAACAGAGGACAATGAGCCATCAACATACCAGTAGACAATAAACAACTCATATGCTTCACTATGGATGATGGCGATGCAAGAAGAAATTAAAGCCCTTCATAAAAATAATATATGGGACCTTGTGCCACTACCACAAGGAAGGAAGCCAATTGGTTACAAATGAGTCTTCAAAATCAAGCGAAATGGTGACAATCAAGTTGAGATGTATCGTGCAAGACTAGTGGTCAAAGGATATGCTAAAAAAGAAGGTATTGATTTCAATGAAATAGTTTCTCCTGTGGTTCGACTAACAACAATTCGAGTAGTTTTGGCAATGTGTGCTACATTGAACTTACATCTAGAGCAGCTAGATGTTAAAACATTTTTTCTTCATGGAAATCTTGAAGAAGAGATTTATATGCTCCAGCCTGAAGGATTTAAAGAAAAAGAAAAGAAGAACTTGGTTTGCAGGTTGAACAAATCTCTGTACGGTCTAAAGCAGACGCCGAGGTGTTGGTATAAGAGATTTGATTCCTTCATTATGTGTCTTGGATACAACAAACTTAATGCAGACCCTTGTGCTTATTTCAAGAGGTCTGGTGATAACGATTTTGATATATTGCTGTTATATGTGGATGACATGTTGATTGCAGGACCCAACAAAGATCATATTGAAGAATTAAAGGCACAACTGGCTAGGGAATTTGAAATGAAGGATTTGGGATCAACAAACAAGATTTTAGGGATGCAAATTCACCGAGACAGAAGTAATAGGAAGATTTGACTTTCACAAAAGAATTACTTGAAGAAAATCTTGTCATGATTCAACATGCAAGATTGTAAGCCAATTTCTACTCCTCTTCCTATTAACTTCAAATTATCCTCCAGTATGAGTACTAGCAGTGAAGAAAAGAGGGTGAAAATGTCTCGAGTACCGTATGCATCAGCAGTGGGAAGTTTAATGTTCACTATGATATGCACAAGACCAGACATTGCACAAGTAGTGGGAGTGATTAGTCGGTACATGGCGAATTCAGGCAAAGAGCATTGGAATACTGTAAAGAGGATCCTGAGATACATCAAAGAGACCTCAAATGTTGCATTATGTTACGGATGATCAAACTTACTAACCAATGGGTATGTAGATTCTGACTATGCAGGAGATTTGGATAAAAGCAAATCTACTACATGATATGTGTTCAAAGTTGCTGGTGGAGCTGTAAGCTGGGTTTCAAAATTACAGTCAGTTTTGGATACGTCCACAACAGAATCAGAATATGTAGCAGCTACACAAGCCAGTAAAGAAGCAATTTGGTTGAAGATGCTATTGGAGGAGCTTGGGCACAATCAAGAGTATGTCTCTCTGTTTGTGACAATCAAAGCGCCTTGCATTTAGCATGGAATCCATCATTTCATTCAAGGACAAAGCACATACGAGTTCAGTACCATTTCATTCGTGAAAATGTGGAAGAAGGGACGGTAGATATGTAGAAAATCCATACCAAAGACAACATAGCAGATTTCATGACGAATGCAATAAATGCTGATAAATTTACCTGGTGACGATCCTCTTGTGGCCTGTCAAAAACATAAGCAACATGAAGGTACAAGGTAGAAAGAATGGTGTGAAGATATGATTGTTCCAATCAAATCTTCAAGTGGGAGATTGTTGAAAAGATAATGCAAGTTGACCAAATTTTCAACATTGTTTTCGGTTGAAACATGTGGCTTTGCACATGCAATTCGGTAGGCACCGAAAATTAGTTGGAATTGGTTGAAATTTGGAAAATGGTAAAATTATTTTAGTCATTGTAATTTAGGGTATTTACAAATTAGCCTTTAAGCTTCAACTAAATCTAACTCATTTTGTTTCAAATTCATCCCAAAGCATTCTAGTTTTCTCCCAATACTAGAGAATTCATTTTGTTTCATTCATTGTTTTCATTCCCTCATAGTGAAATCCTTCTACCGTTGCCCGTGGTTTTTACCCTATATTATTTAGGGGTTTCAATGTAAATTTTGTGTCTATTTTATCTTCATTTTTATTTTCTCAAATTATCAATTGCGATTTTATTTTATTCGATAGCCGTCTTCTGCAACAGATGTAAACTTCTCGATCAGTGTGGCGGACCGGAGATGATATCCGATGGGGTATTATTCAAGGCTGATAAAAGCACACTTGGTGCGGCAACATTTAATATAACCAGTAGACGGAAATGGGCAGTTAGCAGTGCAGGCTTGCTTTCAGAAAGATTAATTCAACAGTACGTGCAAAACTTCTTTGTTAAATAATGTATTTATTAAGAATTTTATTATATGTTACACGTTTATTACAAGACAACTCACTCTATAGAAATGATAGTTTCTAGAACTACAAATGAAAGGTACCAAAGTTCTATGTATTTTCAAGACATGGAACAAACAACTCTCACCTTCCTTCTGCAATAGTCTCCCTGAATTCAGTAATAAGCGTTGATCGATCATCCCCACCTGAACTAGTCTTGCTCCTACCCTTGATTTCGGTGCTGCTGCTGTTATCGGTCCCAATGGATGTTTGTGTTTCTCCATTCATGAAAGCTTCTGTTATGTCCTTGAAATCCCAGTCAGTTAAATAACTGGGTTTTGTTGTAACATTGTTCACTTCAGTATCTCCTGCAAGCATAGCAACGACACGAGACATGGGCGGCCGAATCGACGGTGATGCCTGAGTGCATAAAAGTGCCACCCTTATCACTCGGAGAGCTTCATTTTTGTCGAACTCTGCTATTCTCGGATCGAGAAGGCTCAAGAGTTGGTTTTTTTTCATGCAGGGTCCATGCCTAGAGGCATTGTAAGAACAAATTAGTATTCATACTTAACAAGGCTCTTGAACAGACAGTGATGCAAAGCTAAAATATGCTTCTGGATTTACCCATTCAAGAAGATAAACTCTGTCGTCCTCTAATGTATTGTTGGAGTTTGATCTACCACTTATAATCTCCAAAGCAAGAACACCGTAGCTAAAAACATCTACTTTCTCTGTAAGATGCCCACGCATTGCGTATTCCGGTGCCAGGTAGCCACTTCAAGATAATTACATTTCATTGGCGAAGGTAAATTACATGCTTCTAAGGCAGGACTAATGAAAACAGGTCGAAAGGTCTTACATGGTTCCAGCGGCGCGAGTTGTGACATGTGTATTCTTGTCATCGTAAAGCTTTGCCAACCCGAAATCAGATATTTTTGGGCAGAGTTCTTCATTAAGCAAAATATTGCTTGCCTTGACATCCCTATGAACAATCTTTGGCTTAGACTCCTCATGAAGATAAGTTAGCCCTCTTGCGGTCGATAAGATGATATTGAAGCGGGTTGGCCAATCGAGATGCAAGTCATTTTTTCCTGCATTTTTTAGTGCAATGAATCTGATACAGTTGTTCATCAATCAACAGAGAACGGAAAACATATTATATTAGAATGTTCTCATACCCCAGAGTGCCTGATCAAGGCTTTTGTTCACATGATACTCGTAAACGAGGAGTCGCCTGTTTCCTCCGATGCAGCACCCATATAGTTTGACGAGATTGCGATGGTGCACTGCTGATATGGTAGCTATCTCAGTAACAAATTGTTCTTTCCCCTGGTTTGATGCTAATGAAAGTTGTTTCACAGCCACAACTCTCCCATCAGGCAGTGTACCCTAAAGCATGCTACGATTTAGTAACACTGCGTAATAAATTATAGTCTTTCGGTTGTTTCATCATTATACGACAAACAAGTTAGCATGATACTAAAAATTTTACACATTGCTTACCTTGTACACAGGTCCAAATCCCCCTTCTCCTAATTTCTTTGAAGGACTAAAGTCTTCGGTCGCATCTTTTAGCTCGGAATAACTAAATGTGTTCGGCCTAGGGCTGATGCCAATAAGCACTGCAGAGTCAAGTATGATTAGATATTACCTTTTTCTGATATACAATGAATAACCATATAATATGTGTTCTGTGGTAAACTAATTCTCTTACCTTCCTCGTCGTTATCTTCTTTCTTTCTCTTCACATAAATAATTGCAAGTATAAGTATCAAAGCCACTACGGCAACAGGAACTATAACTCCAGCAATCAATGCTGTGTGGTTCTTCCATTTAGGATTTCCTGGTGGTAACCCACTGACAGTTGGTTTGAAATCTGAGGAACAAAATAGGCGTATTAGAAACATAGAACCAAAGATAAGCACATGAAGCATACATTACAAGAGGATTCATTAGTGTTATGGTGCCTTACTTGGAACTACACTAATAGCCGAAATGGATGGACCGTAAGTACCCGCTTCTGGTGTGCCAGTAGTCCCCTTACCAGCCCAAAACAGGTGAATTTCAAGGTGGTTCTCAGTTACTCTGGCAGTGAAATTCCTAGTTATTGCTGTATTAACACCACCAGCCTCCTTTGCAATATCAAAGTCCCTTAATCTCCGGGTCCCCTGACGATGCATTGACAAGATATTATATCAGTTAAGTAGTTCCGAGTGTAAACTTATGTGACTAAAATTATGACCATAGAACAAATAGGGGGAATGGAATGAATTAATACAGCTTAGAATGGTATAAATTTCTACTTTAAACGAAATATTACCTGAATATAAACATCGAAAACCCGCCTTGCTCCACTCTTCCAGGACTGTGAGGTTGGGGCTGGGAAACCCGTTTTCTGCAAAGAACAATCTTACGGAATAGAGTCCATTCTCAAGGCCTAGGCCATAGTATCTGAGTGATCCAGGGATAGTCTTGAAGTCTGATACAGCCCCGGAGTGTTGGTACCTCTCACTTGTACTATGGTGTTTTTCGCATACTGTGGATTTGCGCTATCTGCAAACAAGCCTCCATTGCTAACTGCCCATTTCCGTGTACCAATTACGTTAAACGCTGCAGCCCCAAGGGATTATTATCTGCCTCAAATAATATCCCATCAGAAGTCATCGATAGTCCACCACACTTGATCGAGAAGTTTGCATCTGCCAATGCCGACATTGAAATTTTTAGCAAAGCATTAAGCATTAAGACCTCGACGACAGGTTTTGGTTCCAAAGTTTTAGAGAGTACATCGTGGAGCATTTCTAAAGCATGGGAAGCTTCTTTGAAGGCAATCTAATCCTGGAAAAGCCTGAGGAATTTCGAAACGATTTCTTGATTAGGAACTTTAAAAAGACTGCATTGCATAGCAGATATGATAGCAAACATTTCTTTTCATAGAGGTAAGAATTCTTTCAAGAAAGTTTTGGAGACACGAAATCAGATACACTGCGGGATCATAACCCACCTTGTGTTTGATCTGCTTAGTCTGAAGTCATTGGCCACAAGGTTCCTGCATAAAATTCCATAAAACAAGCTCTTATTGGTGTTAAATTAGGAAGCAAAGGAGAGTAAGGAAGTACCCTGGTTGAAGATACGTACAGTTGTAAGCCTGAGTTTACCCAAGAAGGCAAGTTTCCTGATAGAAAATTGTACGATAAATCTCTGCATATATAAGTATATTAGCAGAAAGTGAGTATGGAGTATGAATAGATTGCCAGAATCAACAAAATTTAACTGCTTTTCTATCAGTTGGTTCACTAAATAAGTTGGGCAAGATAGAATGACGTACATGGTTTGAAGTGTATCACTCTTTTGGCTGGGAATGGAACCTGATAGACTGTTGTTTCCAAGAAACCTGACCATTTCAATTACATGAAAGATATGAATTATGTTAAGTGAAAACCATGAATCTTAAGCCGAGATTTTGATTTTTTTTGTGGCTTACAAGTATCTGAGAGAATTCATAGTGAACAAAGCGCTTGGAATTTGGCCTGTTAAGTTGTTGAAACTCAAATCCCTGGAAGAAAATGAAATTAGAGACATGAAACAAGTGAATATCATAAATTACTTAAGCAGTTAACTTTTAGATAAAACTTACAGCTTCTGTAATGATTGTAATTCCGTGATATAAGATGGAAAAATACCAGTGAGCATGGCATTTCTTATAACCCTACAGGACGAGAAAACATAGGAAAATAATTACATGAATTTAGATGACAACATTTCATCTTTTTTCCCCAGAAAAGTAAACATATGAATAAAGAATGTTGTGTATGGTTAACTCACAAGTCATTCAAGCTCACTAGATTTGTTATGAAATCAAGAGAAGAACTCCCATTGTATATATCACTGATTCGCCTACACGATATCCAAACATAGAAACCGATTACGTGTGTGCATACATACATACATACATGAATATGTAGACAAAGATGTTTCCACTTACAAAGAAGTCAGTGAGATCAAATTTGCAAAACTGGATGGAATTGGACCATCAAAAGAGCTCCCTTCCAGTCTCCTGTATAAACATTTGACAGACCAGTCAATCTGATGTCAAATCATGGCAAAGCTATCCTTCTTGATGTCTGATTCAGATTCAACTTATGAAGATTACAACAAAGATGTTTCGATGTATTACAGTGATGTAAGCTTTGTCCAGTTACCAACAAAGTCTGGTATTTTGCCTGTGAAAGCATTGTCCGATACCCACCTGAAACTCAACAGAGCTTAGCATTAATAAGGCGATTTGCACGACCGAGATAGAGAAAAAGCAATAAGAACAAAGAAGGGTCTTTCATACATGATTCGCATTCGTTTGAAGTTAGCAAACGTTGAGGGAATCTCACCACTCAATTTACAACTGTTAATGTATCTGCAAAATTTTGATAAACCTATTGCTGTAATAATTTCATAGGGTAACATTGTAAAGACAATCATGTATGTACAACCCCCAACAGAGAACTAAAGAAAGTTTGAACTTACAGTTCTTCAAGCTTGACTAAATTACCAAGTTCTGGAGGCAGTGTACCAGAAAAATTATTATTTCCCAAAGACCTGCATGATATTGATCAAGACATAGGTTTCCAAGTTCCTTTGGAATAGGTCCAGAGAAATCATTTAGTGCAATTGACCTATACAAAGCAAAATAATCAAATAAATAGCCCAAAAATGAAGTGCTTTTATTAGATTATATCTGTTGAGTACTCACAGTAACTCTAATCTCGACATGTTTCCAATGAATGCTGGCAAAGGACCACCGAAGAAGTTCCTATCAATCTTCCTGCATCCCCATACAATATAAATGAATACTCAGTTACCATAAAAGTAAGGAGTAATGCCAAAATTAGTCGTAGCATTTATCTGAATCTGAATGGTCATTTTAGCCTCTAGATTTTTTTAGGACACTTTAGCCTCCATGGTTCAATTTTTGGTTAAAATGACACTGTTGGATGAAAAGTGAAAACTGTTAATTAACTAATGGTTAATAAATGTTGCTGACGTGATATTTTCACTTATGTTAAATTAATAATATGTCACATGTCATATCATCTTAATATGTGACACGTCTCCCAAAAGATGACATCAATAATATGTGATATGATTTAGATCAAAAATTAAAATGTTATGGGTTAAAATACCAAAACAAAAAACAAGTTGAAGTGATAATTCAGATAAAAATTAAGGGTTAATTTTGGGATTACGCCTAAAACTTAAAATTAAAATAAGAGTATTCTTACAAGTAACGCAGAAAGGGCAACTCCAAGAACTCCTCTGGTATCACCCCTCGTTTATCTAGAGCAACTGCCCTCCTGATAAAAACGTTGTAAAAATATTAGTACTACAAACGAGATATTAAATGTGATTAGACATCCCCGAAGGCCATTAACATGTATGGATTAACTACAAATGAGAGCAAAAAGCATACATGCTGGTGATGTGGCAAACGGTGCCACCCTGGAAAGAACATTCACATTGGATAGCGGGGTTATTAGAAGGATCCTCGAACTCGGAATCACTTGCGGTGAGTGCTGTTCCGCTGCATGGCTCTCCACTGATGTTCCACGTATCCAGTGCTTGTAGGCCCCACTTTTGGAAGATTGAGTTCAGTGCTCTCACTGTTCCACCATTCATTAAACAAATGTCGGGGTCAAAAAGAAACCATCATGTTAGGTGATGACCGCGTAGTCAATTGTGATTGCTATTGACATTAATGACCACAAAACAGATTGAAATTCACTAGAATTTGTGTGAATCACGTGTGAGTGAAAAATAAATTTTTATGTAATTAGAATTTATTACACCTACCGATGTGCATAAAATAAAGTATTTATCTTTCACATGTAAAACATGAGGCTAATTAGATAAGAAAGAGTGGGCGGCTATGAAAGAGCATATATTTCTAGGATAAACTACACTAATGATCACTGAACTTTTAGGAAACTTTCACTCTGGTCACTGAAATAAAAAAAACATTTTTGCAGTCGTTGGATCGTTAAACAGGGACGGAGCAAGAATTCTAATTTAAGGGGAGCAAGTTATATCTAACAATATAAAATGAGAGGGATAAAATCAAAATAAACCAAAATTTGTGGGGACAAAATCAAAATAAACTAAATTTAAAGATCTAAATACATGTTTATTTTATTTTATTTAAACATTATAAAAATTTCACATTGGGGTTATAATTTCTTCATTAACTGATATGGTAGAATATAACTGCATGCCTGCATAGGATACGGTTTTGAATATTTGACAACGTCAGACATACGAAAGGATGATTTTATGAAAATTAGATTGTTCAAATTCAAAATTGTCAGGACTTGAAAAGTAAAGTGAGCTAGGCTCAGTGGTCCCATATTACCATAAAATCACTATAGATACACTAAACAATCATAGTCCAATAAGTCTCATAAAATTATACTGCAGTAAATCTCTTTAAAAAGCGTTACCCTAAGGGAACATCTTAGGGCCTGAGAGCCTACCCAAGATAGATTTCGGGCCGTGGGGCCTACTAAGAACACATCTTAGGGCCGCAGGGCCTACCGAGAAAATCTCAGGCCGCAGAGCCTACCTAAGAGTCACATTAGGTCTGTAAAATTTTCCAGCTTGATCAGAGCTGTACTTTATAAATTCGTATTCCAAAATTCAATGCACCGTGTTATAAATTCCATAAATCCATAAACATGGTAATCATATACCATTTCAAAACAATTATCAGATAACAGTCATAATCCATAAATCATCACATTAAATCGGTGCATCAACATACGAAAACCAAAGAATTCATGTACCACATATTAAACAAATAAAACAGTTCAGTAATAAATAGGACACCTCGATAATATGTTCAAATCGTGGATCTACTGATTGCTGGTTTCACCACGCTCTGCTACAGTTTTCGAACCTAATTTTAATATCACTATATTACTAATGGGTAACATAAATAAATCTCTAAAATCATAAAATTTACGAGTCTTACGAGTGAATACTGGTATACGTGGTTTAACTGATCTAGAAGAGTTGGGTCGAGCTATCGAACGATCCGGAGAGTCTCTTGTACCTTCAACAATAATAATTAATCAGCCCCAAATCTTACTTAATTGTTCAAAGCTAGAATTCTTAAGTATATAAGCATTTTTCAGGTTTGACTATCATTTTGGGTATTTCGAGTCTGAATTTGGCCAAACGGACTGCGGAATCGAATCAGGACGTCGAAAAACATAAAGTATGACTTTTTGAAAATTCAGATTCTTGGTCAAAGTCAAAGTCAACCACTTTGACCGTAGATTTGGAGACCTTTGGATTCGAATTTGACAAAACAGACCACGGAAACGGATTCGGCACGTCGAAAACTATCAGGATAGGTATACCGGAAAAGATTAACGGTCGTTTAATGCTCGGTCAAGCCATTTTAAGTTTTGGTCAAAGAAAGTCACGGTCAACGGTCAACGGTCAGGTCGGGTCGGGTCAACGGTCGGGGTCGGTCGGGTCAACGTCAAACCGATTCAGACCGGTTAAACCGTTCGAACCGGTTGAAACCGGTCAACCGGTCAGAACCGTTGAAAACCGGTCAACCGGTTTCCAGCAGCCACTCGCCCTGCGGCGGCGTGTGGCACGAGGCGTCCTCCGGGCCCTAAAAATCCCGGAAAAATTTCTAAAAATATTTTGAGCGATTTCAAGATACTTACAACGATCGGTTCAAATTTTTGAACGGCGGAGAGCTCGATTTCAAATCGGCCGAATCTTTTGACTGCACCACCTCCTCACGCGCCGCCGTCTACGGCGGACAAGATTGACATCGGTGAACTCGGAACGGCACAAGGAACACGATGGTGCGGGAGTGTCGTAAACAGAGCAACGATCAGCGGTGAATTTAAGATTTTCTCGGCGATAGAGCTAACAAAACCGTCGCTACTTTGACTGGAAATTCCCGACGTTTGGCCGCGTTTCGCTTCAATTAATTTGAAGGTTTTGCTCCTCGCTCGATGATGAACACAACGGTGTTTCAAAACAACGATCGGAATTCGGACGGCGTCGGAATCGGAGTTGGAAACTGCGTATGGAAAGAAAATTGGTAGCATTTTGGTTCTGAAAATCAGAACCAAATGTACGCTTATAATCAAAGATGCCGACAGTTTTAGGGTAAATTCAAGGCTTGGTCCTTGGATTTCCTTCACTTCTAAAATGACCTATAAACTCTAAATTTTTGATTTAGTCACCAACAATTTACAAATTTTCACAATTAACCTCTAAAATTTCAATTAATATTATTGTAAATATTCGGTTGTTACAGTTATACCAAGAAAGTTATTAACATGTCTTATCTCATTTAATGTAGATAGATTTATCTTATTTAAAGTAATGTAAGGATGTATCTTAGTCCTAGTAATTCCTATGTACTCAACTACAAGATTTAATAAAGAAAATAAGGCAATCTCTTTACCTAAATTCTACGTAGAGTAGAAGAAATGGAAGTTGGTTAAATTTAAAAGTTTGCTTAAAACCATAACCATTTATACTTTACATGATCATGCTCACAAAAACAAAAGAGATCCATGGAGAATTTGTCCACTTCTCAAGGTTTCCACGCTTCTTCGGAATGGGTCCAGAGAAATTGTTGTAGGCAATTTAATCATATTTTTATGACCTTATATTTTTGCACTCACATAAACTCTGGTCTGGACATGCTTCCAATAAATGCTGGCAAATGACAGGAGAAAAGTTTTGATCAATTTTCCTACATTATCAATCAATATGTACCAGCTTATCTAGAGCATACACCCTCCTGACGGAGGTGATTGAAACACGTGAAGTATTAGCAAAATGGACTAGCTTCAGGATCAATTAGCCTTATTTTAAGTGTTATACACTGTAATCATAGTAATATGGCTTGGAAATATAGCAGAAGAGCATTGAGAGAGCAAAGAGGCATACAGTCTAGTAACGTGGCAAACAGTGCCATGGTTGAAAGAACAGTCACATCTGATAGTAGGGTTATTGGAAACATCCTCAAACAAAGAATCACGTTGCTTGTGGATCCCATTGTCGGAAGATTGAGTTTTGGCTACACCTTTTTGTGGGTTGGGGGATATGACGGGGTTAATAGTGTCAATCCAAGCTCAATGATATTTTATGCTTCCGTTCTACCATCTCATTCTACTCAGATATATGAAGACAAACAACTCTGTATTAAATACTATGTTTTCGTAAACAAAGATGATCGATTACAGAATTTTGATTCTCCATCAGTCTGAACAACTTACACATTTGTGCCAAATTAATTTTTCTTGCGTGTCATTAATAATCCAAATGCAATTATTGCTTTAAACTAACACGTGTAATTAAGTTGATTATTCATATGCCTTGTAACGAAGAATATGGACGGTGAACTTCTTTCTAAGTAAGTCTCCACAGAGGTAGATCGTTGATTGATCTGAACAACGTAAACAAACACTCTTTTGTTCTTGTTTAAGTTTCTTTTTTAAATTTTCTTATGGTTCACTTTAGTTGCAAGTTATTTAAGCACTGCACGAATAATTACAGTAATAATTGATATTAGAGTTTAATTTAGACGAAATCAGAGTCGATCCCGACATAATTCTTGTTAATGAAGGGCAATCGACCACCAAACTAGCTTGTTAGATGGAACCAACTATGATTCCTAGAGCTAAAATACACATCTTCATGAAGTTTACGTAAAATAGGAATCAATTGCAACCGCAAATCAAATGCCGACAAGGCTTCATGGAATTTTTTGTAGGAACTTTGCGGCCAACAACTTCACACTTAACAGCTCAAACATAAGGTGAGTTATCATCTTGCAGCACCTGGTTTTCCCTTCTTCTAAACTTTCTTGAAATAACTACTTTAACTCTTAAGAAAAAGAAACCCTTGCCTTCTTTTAAAGTTCCTAACCAAGGAATCTTGTTAAAATTCCTCGAGCTTTTGCCAGGATTAGAATGCCTTCAAAGAAGTTTCCAATGCATTAGAAATGCTATGTACTATCTAAATCTTTGGAACCAATATCTGTTTTTGAGGTCTTAATTATAGATTTAATCAGGACAAATGCTTATTAGTTTGCTAACATATTTCATTGTCGGCATTGGCAGATGCAAACTACTCGATCGAGTGTGGCGGACCAGAGATGGTATCCGATGGGGTATTATTCAAGGCTGATAAAAGCACACTTGGTGCGGCAACATTTAATATAACCAGTAGACGGAAATGGACAGTTAGCAGTGCAGGCTTGTTTTCAGAAAGATTGATTCAACAGTACGTGCAAAACTTCTTTGTTAAATAATGTATTTATTAAGAATTTTATTATATGTTACACGTTTATTACAAGACAACTCACTCTATAGAAATGATAGTTTCTAGAACTACAAATGAAAGGTACCAAAGTTCTATGTATTTTCAAGACATGGAACAAACACTCTCACCTTCCTTCTGCAATAGTCTCCCTGAATTCAGTAATAAGCGTTGATCGATCATCTCCACCTGAACTAGTCTTGCTCCTACCCTTGATTTCGGTGCTGCTGCTGTTATCGGTCCCAATGGATGTTTGTGTTTCTCCATTCATGAAAGCTTCTGTTATGTCCTTGAAATCCAGTCAGTTAAATAACTGGGTTTTGTTGTAACATTGTTCACTTCAGTATCTCCTGCAAGCATAGCAACGACACGAGACATGGGCGGCCGAATCGACGGTGATGCCTGAGTGCATAAAAGTGCCACCCTTATCACTCGAGAGCTTCATTTTTGTCGAACTCTGCTATTCTCGGATCGAGAAGGCTCAAGAGTTGGTTATTTTCATGCAGGGTCCATGCCTAGAGGCATTGTAAGAACAAATTAGTATTCATACTTAACAAGGCTCTTGAACAGACAGTGATGCAAAAGCTAAAATATGCTTCTGGATTTACCCATTCAAGAAGATAAACTCTGTCGTCCTCTAATGTATTGTTGGAGTTTGATCTACCACTTATAATCTCCAAAGCAAGAACACCGTAGCTAAAAACATCTACTTTCTCTGTAAGATGCCCACGCATTGCGTATTCCGGTGCCAGGTAGCCACTTCAAGATAATTACATTTCATTGGCGAAGGTAAATTACATGCTTCTAAGGCAGGACTAATGAAAAACAGGTCGAAAGGTCTTACATGGTTCCAGCGGCGCGAGTTGTGACATGTGTATTCTTGTCATCGTAAAGCTTTGCCAACCCGAAATCAGATATTTTTGGGCAGAGTTCTTCATTAAGCAAAATTGCTTGCCTTGACATCCCTATGAACAATCTTTGGCTTAGACTCCTCATGAAGATAAGTTAGCCCTCTTGCGGTCGATAAGATGATATTGAGCGGTTGGCCAATCGAGATGCAAGTCATTTTTTCCTGCATTTTTTAGTGCAATGAATCTGATACAGTTGTTCATCAATCAACAGAGAACGGAAAACATATTATTAGAATGTTCTCATACCCCAGAGTGCCTGATCAAGGCTTTTGTTCACATGATACTCGTAAACGAGAGTCGCCTGTTTCCTCCGATGCAGCACCCATATAGTTTGACGAGATTGCGATGGTGCACTGCTGATATGGTAGCTATCTCAGTAACAAATTGTTCTTTCCCCTGGTTTGATGCTAATGAAAGTTGTTTCACAGCCACAACTCTCCCATTAGGCAGTGTACCCTAAAGCATGCTACGATTTAGTAACACTGCGTAATAAATTATAGTCTTTCGGTTGTTTCATCATTATACGATGAACAAGTTAGCATGATACTAAAAATGTCACACATTGCTTACCTTGTACACAGGTCCAAATCCCCCTTCTCCTAATTTCTTTGAAGGACTAAAGTCTTCGGTCGCATCTTTTAGCTCGGAATAACTAAAAGTGTTCGGCCTAGGGCAGATGCCAATAAGCACTGCAGAGTCAAGTATGATTAGATATTACCTTTTTCTGATATATGTGTTCTGTGGTAAACTAATGCACTTACCTTCCTCGTCGTCATCTTCTTTCTTTCTCTTCACATAAATAATTGCAAGTATAAAAGCCAGTACGGCAACAGGAACTGTAACTCCAGCAATCAATGCTGTGTGGTTCTTCCCTTTAGGATTTCCTGGTGGTAACCCACTGACAGTTGGTTTGAAATCTGAGGAACAAAATAGGTGTATTAGAAACATAGAACCAAAGATAAGCACATGAAGCATACATTACAAGAGGATTCATTAGTGTTATGGTGCCTTACTTGGAACTACACTAATAGCCGAAATGGATGGACCGTAAGTACCCTCTTCTGGTGTGCCAGTAGTCCCCTTCCCAGCCCAAAACAGGTGAATTTCAAGGTGGTTCTCATTACTCTGGCAGTGAAATTCCTAGTTATTGCTGTATTAACACCACCAGCCTCCTTTGCTATATCAAAATCCCTTAATCTCCGGTCCCCTGACGATGCATCGACAAGATATTATATCAGTTAAGTAGTTCCGAGTGTAAACTTATGTGACTAAAATTATGACCATCGAAACACTGCAAATAGGGGGGATGGAATGAATTAATACAGCTTAGAATGGTATAAATTTCTACTTAAAACGAAATATTACCTGAATATAACATCGAAAACCCGCCTTGCTCCACTCTTCCAGGACTGTGAGGTTGGGGCTGGGAAACCCGTTTCTGCAAAGAACAATCTTACGGAATAGAGTCCATTCTCAAGGCCTAGGCCATAGTATCTGAGTGATCCAGGGGATAGTCTTGAAGTCTGATACAGCCCCGGAGTGTTGGTACCTCTCACTTGTACTATGGTGTTTTTCGCATACTGTGGATTTGCGCTATCTGCAAACAAGCCTCCATTGCTAACTGCCCATTTCCGTGTACCGATTACGTTAAATGCTGCAGCCCCAAGGGGATTATTATCTGCCTCAAATAATATCCCATCAGAAGTCATTGATAGTCCACCACATTTGATCGAGAAGTTTGCATCTGCCAATGCAGAGATTGAAATATTTTAGCAAAGCATTAAGCATTAAGACCTCGACGACAGGTTTTGGTTCCAAAGTTTTAGAGAGTACATCGTGGAGCATTTCTAAAGCATGGAAGCTTCTTTGAAGGCAATCTAATCCTGGAAAATGCCTGAGGAATTTCGAAACGATTTCTTGATTAGGAACTTTAAAAAGAATGCATTGCATAGCAGATATGATAGCAAACATTTCTTTTCATAGAGGTAATAGAATTCTTTCAAGAAAGTTTTGGAGACAGGAAAATCAGATACACTGCAGGATGATAACCCACCTTGTATTTGATCTGCTTAGTCTGAAGTCATTGGCCACAAGATTCCTGCATAAAATTCCATAAAGCAAGCTCTTATTGGTGTTAAATTAGGAAGCAAAGGAAAGTAAAGGAAGTATCCTGGTTGAAGATACGTACAGTTGTAAGCCTGAGTTTACCCAAGAAGGCAAGTTTCCTGATAGAAAATTGTACGATAAATCTCTGCATATAAGTATACTAGCAGAAAGTGAGTATGGAGTATGAATAGATTGCCAGAATTATCAAAATTTAACTGCTTTTCTATCAGTTGGTTCACTAAATAAGTTGGGCAAGATAGAATGACGTACATGGTCTGAAGTGTATCACTCTTTTGGCTGGGAATGGAACCTGATAGACTGTTGTTTCCAAGAAACCTGACCATTTCAATTACATGAAAGATATGAATTATGTTAAGTGAAAACCATGAATCTTAAGCCGACATTTTGATTTTTTTTGTGGCATACAAGTATCTGAGAGAATTCATAGTGAACAAAGCGCTTGGAATTTGGCCTGTTAAGTTGTTGAAACTCAAATCCCTGGAAGAAAATGAAATTAGAGACATGAAACAAGTGAATATCATAAATTACTTAAGCAGTTAACTTTTAGATAAAACTTACAGCTTCTGTAATGATTGTAATTCCGTGATATAAGATGGAAAAATACCAGTGAGCATGGCATTTCTTATAACCCTACAGAAAGAAGAAAACATAGGAAAATAATTACATGGATTTAGATGACAACATTTCATCTTTTTTCTCCAGAAAAGAAAATATATGAATAAAGAATGTAGTGTATGGTTAACTCACAAGTCATTCAAGCTCACTAGATTTCTTACGAAATCAAGAGAATACCCATTGTATATATCACCAATTCGCCTACACGATATCCGAACATAGAAACCGATTACGTGTGCGCGTAAATACATACATGAATATGTAGACAAAGATGTTTGCACTTACAAAGAATTCAATGAGATCAAACTTGCAAAACTGGATGGAATTGGACCATCAAAAGAGTTCCCTTCCAGTCTCCTGTATAAACATTTGACAGACCAGTCAATCTGATGTAAATTCATGGCAAAGCTATCCTTCTTGATGTCTGATTCAGATTCAACTTATATGAAGATTACAATGAAGATGTTTCGATGTATTACAGTGATGTAAGCCTTGTCCAGTTACCAACAAAGTCTGGTATTTTGCCTGCGAAAGCATTGTCCGATACCCACCTGAAACTCAACAGAGCTTAGCATTAATAAGGCGATTTGCACGACCGAGATAGAGAAAAAACAATAAGCACAAAGAAGGGTCTTCCGTACATGATTCGCATTCGTTTGAAGTTAGCAAATGTTGAGGGAATCTCACCACTCAATTTACAACTGTTAATGTATCTGCAAAATTTTGATAAACTTATTGCTGTAATAATTTCATAGGGTAACATTGTAAAGACAATCATGTATGTACAGCCCCCAACAGAGAACTAAAGAAAGTTTGAACTTACAGTTCTTCAAGCTTGACTAAATTACCAAGTTCTGGAGGCAGTGTACCAGAAAAATTATTATTTCCCAAAGACCTGCATGATATTGATCAAGACATAATTTCACTAGTGAAATTTGCTTAAAAACAGAGCCAGTTCAGAACTCTTTCAAATCTTACAGCATAAATAACTCCTTGAGGTTTCCAAGTTCCTTTGGAATAGGTCCAGAGAAATCATTTAGTGCAATTGACCTATACAAAGCAAAATAATCAAATAAATAGCCCAAAAATGAAATGCTTTTATTAGATTATATCTGTTGAGTACTCACAGTAACTCTAATCTAGACATGCTTCCAATGATGCTGGCAAAGGACCACCGAAGAAGTTCCTATCAATCTTCCTGCATCCCCATACAATAAATGAATACTCAGTTACCATAAAAGTAAGGAGTAATGCCAAAATTAGTCATAGCATTTATCTGAATCTGAATGGTCATTTTAGCCTCTAGATTTTTTTAGGACACTTTAGCCTCCATGGTTCAATTTTTGGTTAAAATGATACTGTTGGATGAAAAGTGAAAACTGTTAATTAACTAATGATTAATATATGTTGCTGACGTGATATTTTCACTTATGTTAAATTACTAATATGTCACATCATCTAAGATGATGTAGTATGACACGTCTCCCAAAAGATGACATCAGTAATATGTGATATGATTTTGATTAAAAATTAAAATGTTATGGGTAAAATACCAAAACAAAAACAAGTTGAAGTGATAATTCAGATAAAAATTAAGGGTTAATTTTGGGATTACGCCTAAAACTTAAAATTAAAAATAAGAGCATTCTTACAAGTAACGCAGAAAGGGCAACTCCAAGAACTCCTCTGGTATCACCCCTCGTTTATCTAGAGCAACTGCCCTCCTGATAAAAACGTTGTAAAAATATTAGTACTACAATCGAGATATTAAATGTGATTAGATATCCCCGAAGGCCATTAACATGCATGGATTAACTACAAAAGAGAGCAAAAAGCATACATGCTGGTGATGTGGCAAACGGTGCCACCCTGGAAAGAACAAACACATTGGATAGCAGGGTTATTAGAAGGATCCTCGAACTCGGAATTACTTGCGGTGAGTGCTGTTCCGCTGCAGGGCTCTCCACTGATGTTCCACGTATCCAGTGCTTGTAGGCCCCACTTTTGGAAGATTGAGTTCAGTGCTCTCACTGTTCCACCATTCATTAAACAAATGTCGGGGGCAAAAAGAAATATCATGTTAGGTGATGACCGCGTAGTCAAAATTTGTGTTTAATATTGACATTAATGACCAGAATTCACTAGAATTTGTGTGAATCACGTGTGAGTGAAAAATAATGTTTTTTTTAATGAAATTAGAATTTGTTACACCTACCGATGTGCATAAATATTGTATGTGTCTTTCACATGTAAAATATTAGGCTAATTAGATAAGAAAGAGTGGCGGCTATAAAAGAGTATATATTTCTAGGATAAACTACACTAATGATTTCACTCTGGTCACCGAAATAAAATAAAACATTTATTTCAGTCTCTGGATCGTTAAACAGGGACGGATCAAGAATTCTAATTTAAGGGGAGCAAGTTATATATAACAATATAAAATTAGAGGGAAAAAATCAAAATAAATCAAATTTTGTGGGGGCAAAATCAAAATAAACTAAATTTAAAGATCTAAATACATGTTTTTTATTTTATTTAAACATTATAAAATTTTCAAATTGGGGTTATAATTTCTTCATCAACTGATATGCTAGAATATAGCTGCATACCTGCATAGGATATGGTTTTGAATATTTGACAACTTCAGACATACGAAACTAGGCTGATTTTACGAAATTAGATTGTTTAGATTCAAAATTGGCAGGACTTAAAAAGTATTTAAGCTGAAAAAATGAGTTTATGACTTAATTTGTCTATTTCAAAACTGATAAATACTTAAGATGTTATTAATCCAAGAAAAGTTTGGGAACCAAAACTTAATTTCAAAGATTTCTAAACTGATAGGGGCTTGAAAAAGAATTAAACCACGAAAGGTGAAACAAAATTAATTCCATCACTGAACGGAGACGGAGAGAGAGGAGTACCTTCGGAGGGATCGGTGGCAGCTGTGGCATTCCTCTGGGCATTAATGGATTTGCTGAATGAAAAGAAAACAACCAATAAGAAGTGGAGCCAGCCTTCCCAAGAACACAGTCGTCGTGGCTTCATCTTCAACCTGGAAATCGCCTTGGTTTTTCACTTACTTCTACTCCGTTCTAAGCTCGCGACCAAATCGCCACCGTCTTCTCCGATGGGAATTACTAAAGGGATCACAATATTTAACCCGAGCTTTTACCTAACCTTCAATATTCTAGAAATGCACAGCTCAGGTCAACACTACAAAATATGGTGAAAACAAAACAGCTATATATTCAACAAACTGCTCCTGAAAACAAAACAAGTGATTAAACCGTCATCTTCGACAACTACCGTAGAAATATTAAAATTTGCTGAAATACAACTTTGACCTATGGAAAATCAAGATGACTCGAATGCCTTTCGCCTTCGCCCTTTCGCCCTCGTCTCCATCTGATATAGATTATTATCAATATATGTATTTTATAAAGCAACTAACTAGTGAGGACAATGAATTGCCACTTATCTTGATCAATATAAACAATGGTAAATAAATGTTAACTTTAGTAAATCAATGTATACGTGTTATTAATTTTATAGGGACGCACATGGAGCGCATAGTTAATAAATAAATCAAGGGTTAATATACAAATTTATCATTTTAATTAAGGGTTAATGTATATTTTATCTATGCATTTTGTTGTAAGTAGATGTAGAAAAAAAGTTAATTGTGTTACATGTTCTCTAATTATTATCCTCATTTTAAATTGATCTTTAAGATTTTTAAATATTTTAATTTCATTTTCAAATGATGTCTTTTATTTTATTTTAGTCATCATACATTTTAATATTCCAATTTCATTATAAAACTATGACCCTTATTCTAAATTTATCCCCAAACTTTTGAATATTTCAATTTTATCCCCAAATTTATCCAAATATGCAATTAGTTTCAACCACAATTTAACCTAAAATTTATATTTTTTTCAAACATGTAATTTATAGCTTGTTTTAACTGTTTTTGACACGGGATGTGATTATCATATACCGACAGCTTTAGATGAGATTGAAGAGTTTGAGGACTAATTTTGAATGAGGGTCAAAGTTTGGAGATGAAATTAAGTTGTTCAAAAGTTTGAGGACTGATTTAGAATGTGAATCATATTTAAAAATAAAATTGAGCTTGAATGAATTGTTGATATTCTTTGAGGACTCAGGTTCGAGCATGAGAGGTGTAAACGTTCAATGTCAAAAAGATTGAGAGTTATCTTTAAACGGATACTGTCTTGTGTTTACCTCATATTAATAAAAAAAATTAAAAATTGAAATATTTAAAAAAATTATAGACCAATTTAAAATAAAAAATGATTTAAGGATATATAGTACAATTAACAAATAAAAAATCATTTTACCTGTAAAATATACTACATGATTTACTGATTTTGACTGGGTCTTTATCTTGTGTTCAAAGGGAAGTTCTACAGTGAGACACTCTTAATATAAGATTAAAAAAAGACGCTATTGATTTTATTATTATTTAAATAACAAAACCGATAAAAAATTATCTAAAACATTATTATTTCTATCTAAAACATCAATGTTTTTTAATATTTCAAGTATAGTGTCCAATAATAATAAAATCGATAGAAAAATAACAAAACCGATAATATTTAATCAATTTTATTAACAAAACCAATAAAACATCAAATAATAACAAAATAATAATAATAATAATTTTTGTAATTTTTTTATTAATTTTATTATTTAAATAATAACAAAATCGATAATATCTATTTTATGCGTATTAACACTGTCCTAGATGATGATTTAGCCTGTTCAAATGGTTATACGGAAGTTTCCCGAGAAAGCTGATTTGTCTTTTCTCACAATTTAGACTTGTTTTTAAAGCAAACGTCTCTTAAACTATGCATGAATCATGCATCCATGCATGCATACATCGGAATTATTAATTTATAAATCTTATAGGGACGCGCACATGGAGGGAAACACCAATAAATAAATTATTGATAGATAAAACCCTATGAATTTGGAAAGAAATCTAAATAAATACTTTTCGAAAATATAAAAATTAGTAAATAAAATACATACAATAAATTCCATAATTTTCAGTTACCACGTAAAAGGTTATTGGGTAAACTATATAGGTATATCTTTATTAATTTTTAACAATAAATAACTAAAATACAATATTAATTGATTTGAAAAAATATATGATAAATAAAATTAAAGTGATAATTAAATGACTAAATACCTAATTTACCATCATTTCATTATACCAAGTAAAAGTTGGGTGCAGTGTGAACCACACTATTCACATGGCTCCATCGAGGTTAAACAGTTGGTAAGCAAAAAACAAATTCATAAATCATGAGAAAAGACAAAGGCATCCGAGTCATCTTGAATTTTTATAACTCGGAGTATGATGAAGCCAGCGTTGAACAGTAGAGAAGGCGGTAGTTGTTGAAGACGAGTGTTTCATTGTCTGTTCTTTCAGCGTCTGCGATTAATGGAATCTTGAAGTCGAGTTGACCACTTAAACTCGGTGGAATTTGCTTGCAAAAATCCTTTCACTGAAGAACCAAAAAAACAGAGGATTTTAATGTTAATGATGAAGCGTTTTTCATACTTGTTCTTCTTCTGGTTTGTTTTGTTTTGGTTCTCCGAATTCATTAATGCCCAGAACGCCACCACCGATCCTTCTGAAGGTACTTTCTCTGCTTCAGAAGCTATGGGTTTTGAATTTTTGATGTTCTTCTTACATGAATTTATGGTTTTTCTTGTTGTTTAACCGTTGGGGAGAAACAGTGAGGGCGTTGAACTCAATCTTCCAACAATGGAATACACAGGCAGTGAATTCATGGAACATGAGTGGAGAGCCATGCAGTGGGTCTGCTCTGAACCATAGTGATGCTGTGTTTCAGGATCCTGCCAATAACCCTGCTATCAGATGTGATTGTTCTTTCAACGGTGGCACTGTTTGCCACATTACTCGACTGTACACACTCTCTCTTTCTCTCTTCTGCAGTACTCTACCTATTTAGCGTTTACTATTGTCATAGACTTATAGTATGACAGTTAAAATAAGGCTAATTTGATCCCAGAGCAAGCTTATTCATGTTAACTTATGGAGTAACTAGTATTAAGTTGAAAGGTTAAATTAGTCCTTTTATATATCAATTATGAATTTAGTCTTCATACTCTAATTTGATCGATCAATTTTACATGTACTTTTCAGAATGAACTGAATTTGTAACTTATGCAAACTACAGATATTAAAACTTTACTTACTATAAGTCGGTCTTGTAAAACGAGACATCAAGTCTCTTAAACTATATCTAGAGTTAAAATCCTGATAGTACGAATTGAGCCAGTTAGGTTTAGAAAATCATTCGATAATGAGCCTCAAAAGTGCTGAATCCGAATTAATCGAATAGCCGGTGATAATATAAAATATGTATCAATACTACTTATTAAGCATGTACCAAACCTCATTCCACTGTAAAGAACATGTTCATGTTCTTACTAGGACCACAAGTAAAGAACAAGTTCATGTTCAAGTATAACATTATTTATGATTATTCGGCCTTTCAACCCGTTAAAAAGAACCTTGGAAGCAATTATAGATAGACAGAGATATAGATAGGCAGCATCAATGGCCTTTGGCGAGGTCTAATGATAATAATATATCATTTGTATTCATATCTTACATGTTTCAGGAGGGTATCTTCTCTAAACATAGAAGGGGCGATACTGGAGGAGCTTTTGGGTTTGCCTTTTCTGACAGAATTGTATGACTGTTCATTCTCTTCCCTCTCTATTTTCTATACATATTTTCCAAATGGTTACAGATTTTATAATGTCTGTAATAATTTATATTGTATGGTGATGCAGGACGATTGATAGGAACTTCTTCTCTGGTCCTTTGCCAGCGTTCATTGGAAATATGTCCAGATTAGAAGCACTGTGAGTATTCACAGATAACAGAGTTGAAACAACATTCATAGAATAATTATTTGTTTAATTATTATACCTCGTATAGGTCAATTGGCCAAAATGTTTTGTCTGGACCCATTCCCAAGGAGCTTGGAAATCTCAAGAATTTATCTCTGCTGTAAGAATTTGAGGAACTCTGAACTAATTCTTTTTGTCACCATTATAAATTATAAACTAATTCTTTTTAAGCAAATTATATGTGGATCAATATGATGCAGGTCTATGAGTAATAATAATTTCTCTGGAACACTGCCTCCAGAGCTTGGTAATTTGGCTAACCTTGAAGAACTGTAAGTTCCAACCTTCTTTAGTTCTTTGTAGGGTACATGATTGTCTATACAAGGTTACCCTTTGAAATTATGACACCAATTGGTTTATGAAAATTTGGCAGATACATTAACAGTTGTGGATTCAGTGGTGAGATTCCCTCAACATTTGCTAACCTTGAACGACTGCGAATTGTGTAAGAAAGACCCTTCTTTATGCTTATTTCCTTTCCTCCCTCTTGGTCCTGCAAATCGCCTTATTAACAGTATGCTCGGTTGAATTTCAGGTGGGCATCGGACAATGCATTCACAGGCACAATACCAGACTTTGTTGGAAATAACTGGACAAGGCTTACATCATTGTAATTCATCAAAACATCTTGGTTATAATCTCCTATAAGTTCTCTCTGAATTAGAGATTAAGAAGGATTGCTTCGTTTAGATCTTTCATCAGATTGACCAGTCTGTCAAATATTTATATACAGGAGATTTGAAGGGAACTCTTTTGATGGTCCAATACCATCCAACCTTGCAAATTTAACCTCATTGACTTCTTTGTAAGTAGAGATATCTTGCTTATATCCCTTTGTCCACATGTTCATGCATCATACATACATGAATGTATTTATCTGTATGTGTACACATGTTTTTTATGCTTGTTTATCATGTAGGCGAATCGGCGATATATACAACGGGAGTTCTTCTCTTGATTTTATAAGAAACCTAATGAACTTGACAGACTTGTGAGTTAACCACACTCTTTACTTCTTGTATTCATCTGTTTTCAGGGAAGAAAGATGAAATGTTTTTATACTCGTTTATTTGTCCTTTCTTTTGATTTCCTCTAGGGTTCTAAGAAATGCCATGCTCACTGGTATTTTCCCATCTTACATCACGGAATTACAGTCTTTACAAAAGCTGTAAGTTTTATCCAAAAGTTATCTGCTGCAGTATTTTATGATATTCGCTTGCTTCATGTTTCTAATTCCTTTTTGTTCCAGAGATTTGAGCTTCAACAACTTAACAGGCCAAATTCCGAGCGGTTTGTTCACTATGAATTCTCTCGCATACTTGTAAGCAACAAAAAAGATGAAAACCATCCTCTTCAATACTTGAAGAATCTCAGCTTAAGACTTATGGTTTTCATTTGATTTAATTCCCCTTATTCCTGCAATTGAAATGGCCAGGTTTCTTGGAAATAACAGCCTATCAGGTTCCATTCCTGGCCAGAAGAGTGAAGCTCTTCAGACTATGTAAGTCAGCATCTTCCATTTGATATACTTCTTGTTCTTGTAGTAGATTCGTACTCTATACGTATTTTCTACTAATGTAATTCTGTATGCAGATTTATCATACAATTTACTATCAGGAAACTTGCCTTCTTGGGTGAATCCAAGCTTACAACTGTATGTATCTAAAACCAGGATACTTCCTTCAATTACCAGCTTAAATGTAAGTAATTGTTTCATGGAATTTTATGTAGGAACCTTGTTGCCAACAACTTCACACTTAACAGCTCAAACATAGGGTGAGTTATCGTCCTGCAGCACTGAATTTTCCCGGTCTCCTTAACTTTTTTTGAAGGAATTCTTTTAAATTTCCTAACCGAGAAACCGTTTTGAAATTCCTTAGGCTTTTACCAGGATTAGAATGCCTTCAAAGAAGCTTCCCATGCTCCAGAAATTCTCCACAATGTACTAGCTAAAACATTTGAATCAGTATCTGATTTTGAACTCTTAATTATAAGATTTTATTTATTTTGACCAATGCTTAATGCCTTACTAAAAGATTTCAATGTCGGCATTGGCAGATACAAACTTCTCGATTAAGTGTGGTGGACCGGCGATGATATCTGATGGGATATTATTTGAGGCTGATGATGGCAGACTAGGGGCAGCAGCATTTAACGTGACCAGTACACGGAAATGGGCAGTTAGCAATGTAGGCTTGTTTGCAGATAGACAGAACCAACAATACGTTGAAAACACCAGAGGACAAGTGAGAGGTACCAATGCTCCGGCGCTGTATCAGACTTCGAGGCTGTCCCCTGGATCACTCAGATACTATGGCCTAGGCCTTGAGAATGGACTCTATACCATAAGGTTGTTCTTTGCAGAAGCAGGTTTCCATGACCGAAACGCACAGTCCTGGGAAAGTCTAGGAAGGCGCGTTTTCGATGTTTATATTCAGGTAATATTTCATTTATAGTAGAAATTCATACCATTCTAAGTCGTACATAATTCCTTCCATTGCCCCCATCTGCAGTGGTTTCTATTATCACAATTCTGTTCACATAATTTTACGCTTAGATATATGTGTTGCTATAACATCTCATTGATGCTTTGTCAGGGAAGGCGGCGTTTAAGGGATTTTGATATATCCAAGGAGGCAGGTGGAGTTTTGAGAGCAATACCTAGGATTTTCACTATTAATGTAACAGAGAACCATCTTGAAATCCACTTGTTTTGGGCCGGTAAGGGGACTTCCGACACACCGGAAGAGGGTTATTACGGTTCATCCATTTCAGCTATCAGTGTTGTTCCAAGTAAGACACCTTAAACACTTATGAATCCTCGTGTTATATATGCTCCATATGCTTCTCTTCGGTTCTATTTTTCTAATACATTGATTTTGTTTTCAGATTTCAGAGTCAATGGAACACCATCAGGCAATCCTAATATGAGCCGCACGGCATTGATTACTGGTGTTACGGTTTCTGTTGCGGCTTTGGCTTTGATACTTATAGTTGCAATCATTTATGTGAAGAGGAAAAGAGAAGAAGATGATGAGGAATGTAAGAATATCAGAGAAGCCTCTCTTTTCATTTTTTTTTTTTGCTCCAACTCCCATGTTACTAATTTCCTTGACTCTGCAGTGCTTGCAGGCATCAGCCCTAGGCCAAATACATTAAGTTATTCCGAGATAAAAGCCGCCACCGAAGACTTCAGTCCTTCAAACAAGTTAGGAGAAGGGGGGTTTGGAGCTGTGTACAAGGTAAACGATGTCGTTAATATTTCAGCATGCTAGCATACTTGTTATACAATGATGAAATTACTCCGAATGTTACTAAGCCATAGTATATGCTTCAGGGTACACTTTCGGACGGTAGAGTCGTAGCTGTTAAACAACTTTCAGTAGCATCAAACCAGGGGAAAGAACAATTTGTTACCGAGATTGCTACCATATCAGGAGTGCAACATCGTAATCTTGTCAAGTTACATGGTTGTTGCATCGGAGGGAATCGGCGTCTACTTGTTTACGAGTATCTTGTGAACAAAAGCCTTGATCAGGCACTCTGGGGTATGTTAACAATCTAATAAAAAGGTTCATGATTTCTATTATTTGTCGATTAATGAAAAACTGTTTGAGATTCATTGCACTAAAAATGTAGGAAAAAATAAACTGCATCTTGATTGGTCGGCTCGATTCAATATCTGCTTATCGACTGCAAGAGGATTAGCTTATCTTCATGAAGAATCTAGTCCAAGGATTGTTCATAGGGATGTCAAGGCAAGTAATATTTTGCTTGATGGAGCGCTCTGCCCGAAGATATCTGATTTCGGATTGGCAAAGCTTTATGATGACAAGAAAACACACATCACCAGCCGCGCTGCCGGAACAATGTAAGACCTCTCAACATTTGTGTTCACCGGTGCTACCTTAATAACATAATATATTAAGAATCATTATTCACCAATTCAATGTAATTATCTTGAAGTGGCTATCTGGCACCGGAGTATGCAATGCGCGGACACCTTTCGGAGAAAGTAGATGTTTTCGGCTTCGGTGTTGTTGCTTTGGAGATATTAAGTGGTCGACCGAACTCCGACATTAGATTAAAAGAAGGCAGAATCTATCTTCTTGAATGGGTAATCCCCAAAGATACATCTCCCATTTGCATTACTATTTGTTCCAAGTCCGTTGATCATTAATCTGTTTCTACTATGTCTCTAGGTGTGGACCCTGTACGAAAAAAAACAACTCTTGAGCCTGCTCGATCTGACATTATCGAAGTTCGACGAAGACCAAGCTCTCCGAGTGATAGGGGTTGCACTTTTATGCCTTCAGGCATCACCGTCGATGCGGCCGTCCATGTCTCGTGTTGTCGCTATGCTCGTAGGAGATATTGAAGTAAGCACTGTTAAAACAAAACCAAGTTATTTAACTTACGGTGATTATGATGATATAACAGGCTGCACCATCACGAATGAAGAATCTCAGACATCCATTGTTTCCTATTCCAGCAGCAGCGGAATCGAGTAATAACACTACTTCAGGGCCGGAAAATCAACCAGAAAACGCTCGAACAAGTTTTATATTACTGAATTCAAAGGGGAAGGAAGGTGACAAGTGTTTGTTCCGTGCCTGCAATAGTACCATACCAGATTGTCTTTAGAGAAACATAGAATTTATGATTTTCTTCTAACTCTGCGTACGTTGTAGTATAGATTGAGTTGTCTTTGTAATATACGTATAACATAATTATGAAACTCAGACATGCAAAAACCTGTGGTGGTTGGAAAAACTTGTTGGAACTAATTGATGTCGTTCAGTTTGTTAATCTGGTACATTCTAGGTATATAGCCAATTAATCGGCGAGGATAGTGTACATAAAAATTGATATTTTTTTTATATAAGATTTGTGTAAAGATCAAATGATAAGAACAACATCCAACAACAACAGCAATAATAGTAATGAAGTAACAAAGTAAAATAATAAACAGAAATTAATTGGTAAACAAGAAAGAAAAGGAAAGGAAAACACAATAAAATTGGTCAGATTGGATAATTTAATCATTAAAATGTAATATTTTTTATTCATTTACTTTTAATTAAAGATGTCATGCAATACATTCTAATAGATCATATGTTCTCTTTTTAATTGATAATTGTAAGACATAATATGAGAAAAGTAACAAAAAATAGAGTTTAAGAAGCAAAAAAAACTGGTTTTACTTTAAAGATGAGCCTTCATCTAATATTCGAAACTCTTACAGTGGTATGGAAGTTAGCTAGAAGTAAACTGTCCTCTTTTTTAGAAGTAACAATATCTTTTATGATGAACGTACATGTATGGAGACGTAGCTCAGATGGTAGAACGCCCGCTTAGCATGCGAGAGCTAGGGATGGCAATGGTTCGGGTCGGATTTTTGGGTCATCCGACCCGAGAAAAAGGGTCCTCCACCCGTGACGTGACTCGACCCGATGAAATTAAGGTTTCATCGACCCGACCAGAATATATGACTTAAAAACCCGACCCGATCCGAAATAATAAAAAATATATATTTTTATTCAATAAAAATAGTGACTTAATTGAAAAAAATTATATATAGAGGGGTATTATTGTAATTATCCCTAAATATATAAGGTAAAATTATATATATTTTTCGGGTCGGGTCGGTCGGATTTTTTCACCTAAATCCGAACCCGACCCGTGTAAAAATCCCTCGATTTTTTTAAAAAATCTGATCCGATCAGGTCGGGTTCAGCTGAGTTGCCATCCCCAGCGAGAGGTATGGGATCGGTCCCTGCATCTACAATTTTTCCTTTTACATTGCAATTTTGCTTTATATAAATAAGAATATTGCGATCGTTTTTAAAACAAGTTGGTCTTCATTCATCCTTTGTAATTTATTTCTGACTTTCTGTTCAAAATTTTTTCATCATTTGCCCATTCTTTGAAAGAAATGAAATATTTAAGATGTTTTAAATTGACAATCTCAGCCCCAAGTCTTGCCTCCAAATATTTGAAGGGTGTCTTTCTTTGCTGGAGCAGTGTCTCATATCAAGCAGAGGCCGTCTAATGCTCTATTCGTTAATCTGAGTTCGGAATCTTATGATCTGTGCTAATTGGATTGACCCATTTGTACGGAGTTCAACGGAAGCGGTTGGTTCGTAAACCGCTTCAATGTGTGTTAGTCAAACCCGTTCACGATGAGTCTGCAAGGGAACTGTTTGATCAAACGTCTGAATGAAATGCAGTTTCATGGAGTGCAACGATCACTGGTAAGTGGGAGTTCTCATTGCTCAAGTCATTAATCTGAGTTCGGAATCTTATGAGGCTTTGAAAGTCTTTAATGATATGCAGCTTTTCGGTTTTCGTCCAAATCACACTGGAATCGTGGGCCTTGTGCATTTCCTGGGAAGAGACAGTTGGGAGCCTGGTTGAGTGAGGTCTCCACCATGGTGGCGTTCATGCCCTGTTTCCAAATTTTTATGCCTCGTCATCTAATCCGATTGGGAGATGAAGGAAATGGTAGCAAAGTAGGTCTGCATTTATTGCAGGAAACGTACAATATTTGCTTGAGGAGGATCTTATGCCGGTTTTGTTAGGCTGCATCTTGATTGCCCAACCCACTTCATTGTGCTTGTTAGCTACAAGAGGATTAGTGAAGCGGGCTGGCCAATTAAGATGCAAGTCATTTTGTCTTCATTTAGGCGGAAGGAATCTCCAACAGTGCCTGATCAACGCTTTTGTTCTCAAGATATACATGTAAACGACGAGGCACCTAATTCCTCCAACGCACCATCTGTATAGTTTGACAACGTTACAATATTGCATTGCTGATACGGTACATATCTCAATAACAAATTGATTTTTCCCCTGGTTTGTTGCTACAGACAGTGCTCCACAGCTACATTGACATAGTTTGTTTCATTTTCATAACATAAACAACTCTCAGATAGTCATAAATGTGCATTGTTTATTTTGTTATTTAGTTGAGACTTATTGTTTGCAAGAACATTTGCCTTTGTGGTTCTTCCCCCTAAATTTGTAGTTACTTTTTTGGGAGTGTATTCAAGGTTTATATACCTTGAAGTGTTTGTAAGGTTATACATTATCCTTAAAAATAAACAAATCTAATGATTTGACCTTTTACACTTTGTTTGCTCTACGAGCAACGGAAATACTCAATATGAGGTGAATTGACTTTTAAAAATTCTGATGGAAGCAATCGAAAAATACAACTTTTACACAACGATTTGGAGTAGTTCGACTTTATCAACCAAAGTTTACATTTATTACCTTATTAATAATGTTTATCATATGTATTTGATTTAAATAAATAAAATATATAATTTAGGTTTTGTTTTATTTTGGATTAAGAGTTTTAAATAGGATTAGATAAAATGAGTTATTATAACCAAGTATTTGACTATATGAAAGATAATTATTTAGAGGTCTAATTTTTTTTTGTAGTCTTTGTAACTTTTGGGATTTATATTACAAAAGATATGAGTTTTGTAATTATGTTGGGAGAATGTGTTTTGAGATATATCTAGTTATTAGGATACACGAGATATCAAAAATTTATATTTTTTGTGATTTTGCGTTTATCAGGCCAACTATTAGGGGAGCACCTCGAGCGTTTGCTTAGGGCCCCTAATTTCTATATTTATAATTAAGGCTTCAATTTCTTTACTTATAATTGGGATCCTAATTTTTATATTTATAATTGATGACCTTTCATTCTAAAAATTCTCAATTTTCAATCCTCTTTTCCAATATCAATCTAACTTTAAAATATTACACTACTCTTCATTTTTTATTTATTTTTCAAAATCAAGCTCTGTGTTATACTCACATTCATTTTTTTAGTTATTCTCTCTCAGTTTTATTTGAAGTATGGGCTTGACAAAACTTAATCATTTTTCTATTATTAATGTAAAATTGAATTAATTGCTTAAAGTAATGGAATATGCGTTCGTTCTATACAGGCCTACTTATTAGTTTTTACTCAAGACTCTTAAAATATCCGAGACGACTTTGACGTTTATAGTATGTTATTATTCTCATCCATAGAGATAAACAAAATCGAACAATGTTAAATATCATCTCTTATACGAATTCTTTTTTTACGTTGATCTCAATTTGATTATTTTTCTATCTACAAATTACTAACAAGTTAATATTTATTTTGCATGTAATAAATATGACTATCAACTAAGTAACCACGCATATAATAGTTATGATCTTCACATTTCTGCAAATTACGGAAAACTAGTTCGATTCGATGTCTTTAAGTAGCCTGAAATGAAAGAAGAAAATAATTGGAGTATGGAATTGAACGAATATACTTTGTTTATGGACTAATAAAAAGTATTTTGTATTGCAATGCATAACCATTAAGACATTTCCAGAGTTTCCTGCTGTCTTATCTTCAGATGCCATTTCAAAGTTTCCTAGTCTTGTTGGCATCGTTGCTCCACCTTTCCTGGTCGATGCTCAATATTTCGATCGTGCACCCATCGACCTAGTTGCTGTACTTGGCGTGAGTGGCAGCATGACTGGCAAGCTTTCCCTTCTTAACCGAGCTGTTTGCTTTACTATACAAAACTTAGGCCCTTCCGATCGGTTATCAACAGTTACTTTCTCATCATCTGCTCGAAGAATTTTGCCTTTGCGAAGGATGTGTGGCAGTGGTCAGAATGATGCTATCTCTGCCATTAACATTGCGGAGGGTCTTAAGAAGGGGGTTAGGGTTCAGCCCCAAGTTAGGATTAGTTTTGGTTTTAGTTCCTAGACAAGTGATATCATAATGATATTTTGACTGTTTGACTTCACATCAAATGTTTTAATGGGTGGGATAGATAAAGTAAACAATCGTGACGGTGAACCCATGACGAGAATATCACAAGATTGAATGGCATAAAATGAACCATTACCTTCTTCAGGCCCTTTTTTTTTCTTCCTTTTTCTTTATTTATTTTTTGGTCGCAAAACTAAAATAATTAAGCAAGCACCGGGCTTGTTGACAAAGAATCTCTATCCTTCAAGAGCAACGCTTGAATCTCCGGAGGAGGATGTGTGAAGGTCGTGAGCCCAAGGGCCATTCTCCTGCCCATGTTGGCCAAAGCATCAGCACCGGGCCCTCTCTTTTTTACCGATGTTACATTTATGTCTTTTCATCTCTTTACGATGTGATCTTTTATGCAAGTGGCTTGAGTCAGGATGACCTATTTTTTAATTAACTATCAATATCCAATCTATTATTAATTAATTGATTTAGATTGGATATAGTAAGAGATCGATCATTTAATACAATTTATTTCATTTACACACAAAAATTCAAATTTATGATATTATTAAAATAATTAATATCTCGTCCCATATTAAATTTACTCCAAATTATATTGAACCTACTTAGAGGCTTATCAATAGGACAAATATACATATAGGAAGCTTACCATAATTATTTGTACATAATTTACAGGCAAGAGTTGCTTTCCCCCCAATTATTGTAATACTGATTATTTTATAAATATAATGCAGAGCCAGAGATAGTTGTAATGTAGGGTGCTACATTTGATTCCATTTTTTAAAAACTATTATTTAATCAAATATTATTAGACATTTATTAATTATAAAAGAAGGTAAGCAAAAGTTGTCGTCCTAGAAAGTCCAAATCCTCGAGAAAGAGAAAGGGAAAGATGGAATTATCATTTAGGGCAGTGATCCCGAGTCCAACCCACTAATAACATCATCTTCTTCTGCCAATATTACCCTTCTTTTCAGCCTCCTCCTTTCTCCCAGACCTTAGCTTTGCCTTGCCATGGAGTTTGAGGTGAGACACGTGGCTGGAATAGAAGACTGTTTCGTATCTCTTCCCCTTTTACTCATCCAAACCCTTCAGTCCACGCGCTCTTCTCCCCTCCCTCCCCTTCTCGCTCTCGAGCTTCGCCTCCCACCCGCCTCCTCCCACGATCCCTGGACCGTCGCTTGGTCCGGCGCTACTTCTTCTTCCACCGCTATTGAGGTCAGCTAAATCTCTTCAACTAATCCTTTAAGTCATATTTGAGAATTCAGATCTTTTTAAAAAAATATATAAAATTAATGTAAATTGGATAATCAAAGGCATGCAAATATAATATTGATGATTATTTTTCAAATTCATGAATTATTTTGAAATAATTCTAGATATTTGTGAAATTCAATTAAATGTTTTGTACCTTTACATCTCAACTAATTTATATCTCACATAAAATCCAGTTCAGCTTTCTCAGTTTTACGTTTTCAAATGTCGCAGTATTGTTTAGTGTTTAGACTTCGATTTGACTTGTATTTTCCCTACTTTCCTCTAATTTCCGTGTATATATTTTTATTTGGCTATGAAGGTTTCTCAACAGTTTGCTGAATGTATATTGTTGCCGAACCGCACCACAGTTCAAGTCCGAGTTGCATCTAATTTGGCGAAGGCTACATTAGTCACAATTGAACCTCATACCGAGGATGATTGGGAAATTTTAGAGCTCAACTCTGAGCATGCTGAAGATGCAATATTAAAGCAGGTCATATTAATAAATTGTAGTTATAATGAAGCAAATGAGTGATTGATGAACTTCATTAAACTTAACTGAAAACGTTTCAGTCAACTTCTAATGGATCTTACATATGTTATGCAATGAATTTTAATCGATACAGGTCAGGGTTGTCTACGAGGGGATGCGATTTCCTCTGTGGTTACATGGCCGAACGATCATAACCTTCCTTGTCATGTCAACCTTTCCCAAGAAAGCGGTGGGTAAGATGATATTGTTGCAACTATCTCAATTTTAGTGGAGAATTATACTTAGTTTTCCATATGTTCATGTAAACATTGGTTCATTTTAGAACCAATTTTCTATGCATGCTCATTTATAAGTTGCGAACATAGTGCATAATTTCAGTGTGGAATTAATTCAGCAAATTTGTTTGCTGAATCATGTCTTGCCACAATTTACAAATTATTTGCCATATAGCTGTTGAATCAGATCAACTACAACTTTAATCTTGGTTTGTTGGAATTTTCCCAACTTCTGTTTCTTTGCCAGTTCAACTTGTTCCTGGAACTGAAGTTGCTGTTGCTCCGAAGAGACGTAAGAAAAGCTTAAACAACATAGAATCGTCTGCTGGAGGATCTCATGGTGCAAAAGCACTGCTTCGCTTACAAGATTCAGACAGAAAATTGTTCCATAAAAGTAATGTCAAAGGTGTTGAGCTAGGGTAGCACTTACTTCTGTTGCCTTTATTCTCCCAGAAACAGCTAAAAGATTTTCATTTGAGCCTCTTCAGTTGGTTGTCTTGGTGCCAAGGTTATCATCTAAAGATAGCGCAAAGAATCTGGAAAATGATGCCTCTAGAATGAAAGGAAACGTTGCTTCGAAGGAAGTAAATGGTGGAACATCAACTGATAATAAGGAATTCCGTGAAATGATTGTCCGCCTTCTAATTTCAGATTCAGTCGCTAAAGGACATATAATGGTTACGCGATCTCTCCGACTTTATTTGAGAACAGGACTACATTCATGTATGTGAATTATTTTCAGGAACCAGTTACTTATCTTACCATATTTACCTCACTTGGAAAGCCTTTTTTTTGCTCTTCTTCATTACATCATTAAACAAGTGGATAAGATGCTTTTCTGAATAGGAGAATTCTGATTAAACATGCTTATTTATCAATCCTGAAAAACTTTGAATTGTCTCCCAGGTTGTTTCTATGTTTCTATGCATGTATCAATCTCTTCGTTGCCTACTTATTGTTTGGACTCAAACATCATTCTTTACTCCATTATAGTGTTAAGGGAAAGAAACTTTTTTATTGATTTTATGGTATACCCTTCTTTTGTTTGAGTGAAAGCATCTAGATTTATTTTACTAGATGGAAATTGTAGATGAAAAATTGTTGTCGCTAAATACTTTGATGTGTGCATCTTTTTCCACCTTAAAGAACTCACCTTCTGTTCAATGTGTTTCTTCTCATTTCTTTACTTTTTCAATGTCTGGTTTTCTAGTTTTTCAAGGGGAGGAGAAAAAATGGCATTACTATTCTCACTTTATTTTATGTAAAAGATATTTGAAAGAAGGTTCCCATGCATGCAGGGGTTTATTTAAAGGGTTATAATGCTGCTTTGAAGAAGGAAATTCCTGCAATTTCACTTTCACCATGCCACTTCAAGATGGTTGCAGATGATAAGGCTCTTGGGAATGGACTTGAAATGCTTGATGGTCATAAAACTCATAGGACACAAAACTCACTTCCAATATCTGGTTCAGGAACCTCTTTGGAAGTAATAAATTGGTCAAACCATGAGAATGTCGTTGCTGCACTTTCTTGTGGATTTCCTTGCCAAGACGCTGAAGACTGCAATCATCAAGATGATACTAAGAAGGGCTTAGAATGTCTTCTTCAGGCATGGTTTCTTGCTCAAGTTGATGCTATAACTTCAAATGCAGGGACGGAAGTTAATACATTGGTTTTGGGGAATGAAAGTTTACTTCACTTTGAGGTTACCATAAATGATTATGGAACTGGATTTGTCACATCGAATGGTTTTTCAGAGAAGAGAAATAAGACAAAGTTGCCTTTGGAAATTTCATACATACTGACTATCTCGGAGGAAACACTGCACAGTGGACAAGTTAATGCATATGAACTTGAACTTGATGATAAAAACAAGAGGGTTGATGTTCAGGGAGGCATAGAGTTGTTTGGAAAGCTAAATTTAGGCAACCCTGTGTCCTTGTGTTCTGTTAAAGACAGAACATCTGTCAAGGGGTTTAGCACAAATGTATCTTCATTAAGCTGGATGCGCGCAACTGCTTTTGATGTTATCAATAGTAGGTATTTTTCTCTTTGAATTTTCTAACAAATATTGTTACAATTAGTTTTATCTGGACATGTTCACCTGACAAATACTACATGTAGGGTTGATGGTGTTGCTAGCTCCTCCTTCTGGAATTTGGTTTAGTACTTATAATCTTCCTTTCCCCGGACATGTTCTAATATATGGACCTGCGGTGAGTTGCTATATTTTTTGCTTCTTTTGCAATAGGTTTTGATAAAGTATCAAGGGGAAAACATGCTTTTCTCTAAACTTATTGCAATTTTTTTCCAGTACAAAAGTGCAATTCTCTAGTATATATTGTATAGAACTTTGTGGTGTTGCAAGTAGATATCTTTTATGTTGACTTTAGCTTTGAAAATCTTAAATGAACCTTGTTGGCTCTTTATGTTTTGTGATCAAGAGGTTGGTGCATAAGAAATTGTGTTATCTTAAAACCTGCTTATGTCGTTTTCTTAGGAGGGCTTTATTGTATTTGTTTGACATATAAATTTTGATAATTCCTACTTAAATAAAAATTGGTATATTATTTCCTATTAGGGTTCTGGGAAGACACTATTGGCAAGAGCTGTTGCGAAGTCCCTTGAAGAACATGAAGACCTTTTAGCACATATGTAAGAAATTATTTGAAAATGCATATGCATCCTTCTCAATGTTGATATTTGGAAATGCTCTAAGCATGACTGACTCTGGCTGGAAAAAAAAATCTACATTCTGTTATGTTTTCTAGTTCTCATTGGTGGTTTCTGAGGGTAAAAATCTGCTTTTGATATTTGTCTGTACTTGCAGAATCTCTATAAGTTGCTCTGAACTTTCTTTGGAGAAACCTCCAACCATTCGTCAAGCACTTTCAAGTTCCATATCTGAAGCCCTAGATCATGCTCCTTCAGTTGTCATATTTGATGATCTTGATAGCATCATCCAGTTTTCTTCTGATTCAGAAGGATCTCAACCTTCAACCTCAGCTGTCTCACTTACTAAATTTCTCTCAGATATCATGGATGAATATGGGGTAAAATTTTATGTTTATTATTTTCCCTTCTTTCTGTTGTATGGTAATACTAAAGCCTTAACAGATGTTTGATCTATTCAATTAAAATTGTGCTCCTGATCCTAAATATTTCTTTTATATCTTAGATGTATTCTCGTTTTGGTTATTTATGGTAAGCTAATAGATGATCTTGTAACATCGAGCAGGAAAAGAGGAAGAGCTCCTGTGGTATTGGTCCAGTAGCTTTTATAGCTTCCGTGAAATCTCTGGAGAGTATCCCCCAGTCTTTGAGCTCATCTGGTTCGTCTTCATCTTTGCATTATTGGTTTATTAGGGATCACAGCTTCCTTTACTTTTACTGGAATTGCAACAAACTTCAACTCTAATATTTTCCTATTTCCCCTTTTTCTCATAGTTGTGCATTTTTGAATTTGGTTATTACCAGGAAGGTTTGATTTTCATGTACAATTGCCTGCACCTGCTGCCTCTGAACGTGGGGCCATATTGAAGCATGAAATTCAGAGGCGTTCCCTTCAGTGTCATGATGATATCTTAATGGATGTAGCTTCCAATTGCGACGGATATGATGCATATGATCTGGTATTTTTGTTTCTTGTGTGTGCATGAACTGTCTATTTCTTTTTAAAGAGGCATTGATGTTTTCTCTCCTCTGGATAATTTTTTTCACTTTCTTCCATCTTTACATTGCCAATGTCTTTATCCCTTGGCATTTTTAAATCTGCATGTATTTTAAATCAGATATACTAAGTTTCATTCTGTGTTATTTATGGGGAGGAGATTGCATGTTCTTTTTCATTGCCTATCCTAAAATGATGCATAAAAGTTGATACCAAAAATTTCATTATCAGGAAATATTGGTTGATAGAGCTGTCCATGCTGCTGTTGGCCGGTTTTTGCCTTCTGATTCTGGTTCTGAAGAACACATGAAGCCTGTACTAGTTAGGGATGATTTCTCTCATGCTATGCATGAGTTCCTTCCAGTTTCCATGCGAGATATTACGAAATCTGCTTCTGATGTTGGTCACTCTGGTTGGGATGAAGTTGGTGGTCTCAATGACATTCGGGATGCTATCAAAGAGGTGCAACTTTCCTTCTGGCTTCTAAATTGCCTATGATTATTTTTAATCAATATTTGGATTGCCAGATTAGATTGTTTCACTGATTTTGCCTCTACTGTGACTCAGAATATAAACTTTATTCGTATTCGTTGTCCTCAGCGTGCTTATCTTTTTTATTTATGCGAAGAGAATATGCTAAACCTGCACCTTCTTTACTGTTAACAAAATAGGTTTTAACGTTACCATAAAAAAGTCTCTAATTTTCTTTTCAATCATTTATCGGGTTGATGTCTAAAATTGGTCCTCAAATTTATCCACTTCCTGAAGCAGTCATTGTTTAATTCCAATCTGAAAGAATCATATTCTCTATGTTACTAATTATTATTTCAATGTCAGATGATAGAACTGCCTTCAAAGTTCCCAAATATATTTGCCAAAGCTCCTTTGAGGTTGCGATCTAATGTTCTCCTGTATGGTCCTCCTGGCTGTGGCAAGACTCACATTGTTGGTGCTGCTGCTGCTGCTTGTTCACTAAGATTTATATCAGTGAAAGGGCCTGAGCTACTGAATAAATACATTGGTGCTTCTGAGCAAGCTGTAAGGGAGTATAATTAAGCCTTTCTCTTTTACAAATGCCTTTCTTATTTCCTTTTTTTTTTGTTTGCGAGGATTCCAGTAACATTTATCATGTTTCAAACCCGATTTATATAGAATAATAGGTATAAACAAATAATTCAAAGCCATTTTGTTTCAGGTTCGAGATATTTTCTCAAAGGCAGCTGCTGCAGCACCTTGCCTCCTCTTTTTTGATGAATTCGATTCCATTGCCCCTAAGAGAGGGCATGACAACACTGGAGTAACTGACCGAGTTGTCAATCAAGTAATTATCTTCGCTTGCTGAATTTTATCTTTTTGACTGAACTTATTACATTTTTCTCATGGTTATTCTTCTTTCAAACAGTTCCTAACCGAATTAGATGGTGTTGAAGTTTTGACTGGTGTATTCGTGTTTGCTGCAACAAGGTTAGTTTTCCTATGGAATTGTCTCGTATTATTTCCATAGTATATATTATTAATCTCTAGTTAATCTCTGTCCACAAAGTTAACTATGGTTCATAATTTAGTCATTGTCCTGATTTACGTCGATGATTCTAAACATTAGTTCACATGCTTGATTTCGGCTTCAGCTAACCAAATAAGATAGCTTTGCAAAGATCAGACTTTTCAAAAGATTGTGAAATTCTTTATTTCAAGGTCTTACATAATATATGAATTTCTTATTTCATAGTTTTACATACGAGTTGCATACCTTCCATGAAAGTTGACTTGGATTCCTCTGATAAGCAGTAGACCAGATCTGCTTGATGCTGCATTGCTCAGACCAGGTAGGCTAGATCGCCTCCTTTTCTGTGATTTTCCGTCTCCGCGTGAAAGGTTGGATATTCTGACAGTTCTTTCAAGAAAGGTTAGTGATAATAATCACCGGTTAATGTTCTATGCCACGTTTTCTTTTATTTTTGTTTCGTCATAGAAACTGAAATATAAATTCTTCTGCAAGTCATGCTTCCCGGAATTACATGACTCCGTTAATTGCATGTAGCAGTTTTTTTACTTCGATTAAGGGTTGAGTGCCCGATATCGATGTCCGACATGGATATACTCAATTTTAAATGTTTTGCTACGTATGGAACTAGAAATTTAAATTTCTTTGAATGCTTTAGTTTCTTTCCTTTGTAATACTTTGTTTTTGCACAAACAATGCAGCTGCCATTGGCCAGTGATGTTGATTTAGACGCCATAGCGTATACGACGGAAGGATTTAGCGGAGCTGATCTCCAAGCTCTTCTCTCAGATGCACAGCTCGCTGCAGTTCACGAACATTTGAGCAGTGAGAACAGCAACGAGCCTGGTAAAATGCCGGTCATAACTGATGCCGTTCTGAAGTCTATTGCTTCGAAGGCAAGACCATCGGTTTCAGAAGCCGAAAAACAGAGACTCTATGGAATCTACAGTCAGTTTCTGGATTCCAAGCAATCCGCCGCGGCACGGGTATGCAATAAACCCTTGTATTTGCAGCTTCTCACATTAGTTACCCCGACTATAAATTTGAAAATTTTCTTGCAGTCAAGGGATGCAAAAGGCAAGAGGGCAACCCTGGCATGACCTGCAAATAGTTGCCACCGTTGTGGACTGGAAATAGTCGCGCTCCTTTTTCCTTTTGAATATTGAATTTGCTTGCTGGCTAGGGAAATATTTTTCTTGGCTTCTTTAGATCTCCATTTTGTTCTAACGTCCGTTATAAGCTTTTTTCTTACATAAATAATGTAAACATCGTATTGTTTTTTGTCTTTGAATTGAAACACAAAGTTAAATAAAAAGTATCAAATAATTTGAATATGTTTATATTTTCATTGTTATTATTAGTTGTTTCGTTATTTTTATTGGGGAAATGATAGTTTTGAATAAAGAAAACAAATATATTTAATTTTTGTTGTAAAACAAGAAAAATAAAACGAATATAAGAACAAACATGATAATAAAAAGAGAAATATGAGTTCTAATATTTCCTCTAAAAATTATATTTATATTTATAGAACTAAGTATGAGATTGATAAGTTGAATGAACTAAGTATGAGATTGATAAGTTGAATGAACTAAGTATGAGATTGATAAGTTGAATGTACTAAGTATGAGATTGATAAGTTGAATGAACTAAGTATGAGATTGATAAGTTGAATGAACTAAGTATGAGATTGATAAGTTGAATGAACTAAGTATGAGATTGATAAGTTGAATGAACCAAGTATGAGATTGATAAGTTGAATGAAAATAATGGTTTAACAGTAAATTTGGTATAATTATATGACACATTAGATTCGACTTCGAAAAATTATGTGGATCCATCAGAAATTATGTCAAGAAAATAATAACCGAATGATAAATGTAAAACTCTAAAATGATGATAGCAAGTTGGAAGGATATATAACTCAGAATGTTTTAAAGAATTTCGAAGACCTTAAAATTCAATAGACAAAAGAATAACAATAAATTGTTAATTTTAGAGAATATCTCAATTCTATATAATACATAGTGTTTTAATCATAATAGCTGCATAAATAAATATTTATAACAATCTATTTAATATATTATTTTTTTAATTTTTTTAAAAAAAATATAAAAGAAGGGGTTGAAAATAACAAATAGAAGACTTTTAGAGTAAATTACTTTATTGGTCATAAAACTCTTATTATTTTTACTTAGGTCATCAATTTTTTTATAAAATTATTATTAATATTATATTTTTTATTCAAGACGAGATATTGATGTGGTTTGTTATAATATTAATTTTAATTAATTTATCTATATAATTAATTAATTTAATTTTAATTTAAAATATTCTATCAAATCCATTTTAAATATTTGAAGCAAGTCTCAAATTTTCTAATTTTTCATCCTCTTTGTTATGTTTTTTTATTGAGTTAATTGATTTTAGATTAAAAAAAAGGTAATGTAAACAATAACGTTGTATATTATTTTACAAGTAGTCACAAGGGAAGCATCCTACTTAATAGCTAAGCAAGCCCGGAGTTTACTGCTTACTCGTAGCCTAGGTGTTGGTCTGAACTCTGAAGAACAGTTTGCTCCTCTCTCTTATCTCAATTTCCAAGCTTTTCCAACGCAAATTCAATGCCGATCTCTTTCGATATCCCCTGAAACCTCCCTCGCCACCTCCTCCGCCGCCATGTCCAAGCTCAAGTCCCGCATGGCGGTCGAGCCCTTGGCTCACTTCGACCTCCCGACCCACAACCATTCAATCAGCTCCCTCTCTCTTTCCCAATCCACCCTCTACCTCGGCACTCGAAACGGTTCCCTCCTTTTACTCTCCCTAAACCCCAACCATACCCCAACCCCAAATCCACCTCCAATCGATTCCCTTTCTCTCTCTTCCCTTTCACGTACCGTTTCCCTTCTCCGTACCGTTTCCGTTTCCGACTCTCCCGTGGAATCGATATTCGTTCTCTCTGAAATCGGCTCGGTCTTGGTGTTATCCGATGGGTTCTTGTTTTTATCGGATTCTCTCTTGATTCAACCGGTTAAAAAAATTGGTGGTTTGAAAGGAATTAGCATAGTTGCTCGTAGATTCCGAGGAACGAATTCACAGAGCACCGATTTAACCAGTATTGCTTCGAATTTATCGAAAGGGCAACGAATTTTGGATAAATTCGGAGGTGTTAGGGCGAATGGGGTGAAAACAAGGGATTTAGAGCAGAATCGAGAAGGTACTAACGTTTTTGCCCTTGTTATTGGTAAGAAATTGATGTTAATAGAGCTTGTTTTAGGCAGTGATTTTGCGAATCCTTCTTTTGTGATCCTAAGAGAAATGCAGTGTTTTGATGGAGTGAAGTCTATGGTATGGCTTGATGATTCCATTATTTTCGGTACAATTAATGGGTATAGTTTGTTTTCGTGTGTCACTGGTCAAAGCGGGGTGATATTTTCGTTACCTGATTTATCTAGGCCGCCATTGTTGAAGCTTTTGTGGAGAAACTGGGAGGTTTTGTTGCTAGTGGACAATGTAGGCGTGATTGTTGATGCTCTTGGCCACCCTGTTGGTGGGAGCGTGGTGTTTCGTAAGGGTGGTCCTCATTCGGTTGGGGACTTGTCATCGTATGTAGTAGTTGTTAGGGGTGGGAAGATGGATCTGTACCATAAGAAATCTGGTAACTGCATTCAAACAGTAACTTTTGGTGTTGAAGGAGTTGGTCAGTGTATTATTGCTGATGAGGAAAATAGTTGTGGGGAATTTGTTGGTGTTGCTACTCCCAAAAAGGTATGTGAATAATTCTATTTGAATTAATTCATAATGTTCATATGGTAATCATACATATGCACTTTCCATTGAATGACAATAGTTATTACTTGCTAATTTAGAAAATTAGAGTTTTTTTTAGGAGAATAAGGCTTTACCGTGCCACAACAATATTTCTTATCGGCAGTAACAATGATGACCGTAATGAAAATACATTAAAAGTTTACTATTTGTAATGCAAATTTTAGAAGTTTGATGATCAAAGTAAAAGAATTATAAAAATTGAGTGACTACCATTGTAGTTTAGCCCCTTTTAATAATAAATTAAACAACCCTTGACTATAAGAAATGGATAAAGAAAAAGATTTTGATGAGCGCACTGCACTCCATCTCTATCTCAAAACCCCAAAGATATTGCATTAACCGACTATTTCCGATTAAGGCACATTGGAATTGAATGCGTTTAAGACTTCACTAATACTGCTGATTGTTTGTTTATTGTTCTCTGGCTCTTAACTTTGTGTTATTAAAATAATCAAATAACACAAAAGTAATATATACCTGTTATTTTTGGTGAATAAAATAAGTATAACGATTAACACACTTACATTTTTAATTCAATAATATATAGAAGTTATTTTTCGGAAACCGTGGAGCAAGAAGCGTGTATTAATAGTAACCATAGAAGAGTAATCAGAATTCATCTGAAATAGGATACAGCGCGTGAGGTCCCATTCTCGATGTGTTGATCTTGTGATTATTGTATTTGGGGTACATATTTACTTATGCTTCAGGAAATTTTAAATATATTGATTGAAAAAGGCTTTTGCAGCTTGGTGACTGATGGTTTGCATTCTGAGGTTTAAGAAATATTATAGATATATTAATATGGTCCTTAAACAAGGTTCATCACCTTTGCTGCATAAGCTATCAGTTCTTAAAGAACTGACTTCTTTGAAGTGAACTGACTGTTAATTGAATTGTGAGTCTTTTACTGCTTATGCTGCTATTCCGTTTCATGATCTCAGTTGCAACCCATAAACTCTATCATGCTTTGTAGCATATAAAATTTGTGATTCTTCTTCCTGATTCATGCTAAACATTGCTAGGTTATATGCTACCGGAAAGTTCCTTCAGAAGAGCAAGTAAAAGATCTGTTGAGAAAAAAGAATTTCAATGAAGCCATCTCCTTGGTGGAGGAGCTTGAGGGTGAAGGTGAACTGTCTAAAGAAGTGATTTCCCTTTTTCATGCTCAAGTGGTTTCCTGTTGCTTTTTGACTTGCACTTTGAAGAAGCGGTGGATCACTTTTTGCAGTCAGAAACTATGCAGCCTTCTGAAGTGTTTCCATTTATAATGCGAGACCCTAATCGCTGGTCACTCCTGGTATGTATTTTTTAAATGCATTCCTCTGACAATTTGATTTGCCCATTCTGAAGTAGTGAATGTGATTTTAGTGGATAAGGTGTTAATCATGTCAGCATATTAATCTATCTATGAGCAATGCACTGTCCTACTTAAACTAAGTATTTATTGAAATTTCATGGTGAAAATACTTGTAAAGCTTGGACAGTGTCAACAAGGAAGAAAAAGAAGAGTTGAATGTTTGGGTTTTGATTTGAGTTGCTGGTTGACATTTGCTTGCATGAAACATGCTGAAACTCCTTTTGCATATTTGTGAAGGTTTATGTTCATAGCAGTTGAATTGAACTTTTCAGGTTCCTCGAAATCGGTATGGGGTTTACATCCTCCTCCTGTACCCCTTGAAGATGTTGTCGATGATGGATTGTTATCTATTCAAAGGGCCATTTTCCTCAGAAAGCAGGTGTAGAAAATGTAGTTGATGAACGTTTTCTATCAATCCACCAACCAGGGCTGAATTGCTGGAGTCTGCAATTAAGAACATTATCAGGTGCCCTTCCAGATAATCTACTCTTGTGTTTTTTTTTTCTTTTTTTTTTCTTTTTGGAGGCCTGTGTATGTGGTGTGTATTTCTCTCCTTACCAAGATCAGTGAAGGGGTTATGAATTGACTTGTGTTCCAATTTTGATGGAATTTAATAATTTTGTTCTCTTTAGTATTCTTATGTATGGATGGCTTGTAGCTGGAAATATCCTTAACATTGTTTGAATCTGGACTTCACTGCTACAGGTATTTAGAGGTGTCTCGTCAGAAAGATTTAACTTTGCCAGTGAAGGAGGGGGTGATACACTTTTAATGTACTTATATAGAGCTCTAAATATGTTGATCGTGGTATGTGCTCTTATTATTTTTTTTGGCTTATCCCATTTGGTAATCATGCATTTATTTTAGAATCACGTCCTTGCTGCATTGACTTGTCTGTTTGTTGGATTGGGTTTTACGAAGCCTCTGATTATGCATGCATGAATGTTAAAGAATGATTTGGTTTTAACTGATAGTTTCATGTTGAAAGAAGATAATCTTGGAGGTCAGAAATTCTTAAGTAAATAATTTGTGTAGTATTTTAAGTTCTCTACACTTGGTATCATATAGTATGATTGGCTGAAGGAAAAAAAAATCAAAATCATGACTAAGGATTTTGTTAGTGATATTTTAATATATAAGCAAAATGAGATTGTTGTGTATAACTTGGGCTGTAAGGTTAGAGTTTTAATGTTGCAAGAAAAATCTCCTTGTTAAAAGAAAAAAATGGAGCTTTTGCTCAAATAAATGGAGAACCTGCTCTTAAGCTGAAAATGTTTTTGCCCTTTTTTCTTCTAATCAGTTTAAAGTATTTTTATTCTAAACAAATGAAACTAAAAGAAAGTATTTTCTTTTAAGTTCTCTACACTTGGTATCATATAGTATGATTGGCTGAAGGAAAAAAAAATCAAATTCATGACTAAGGATTTTGTTAGTGATATTTTAATATATAAGTAAAAAGAGATTGTTGTGTATAACTTGGGATCACTATGGATCATGGTAAATGGTTGGACGGTTTATATGGAGAAGGTAGATAAACACTCCTAGTTTGTTAGCAAGTGGACAAATATCACAAGAAAAAGATTTTGGACTCTTATTGACAAACAAATGTGGAAACAATTTTGCAAGATAAAAGAAACTGGGATGTCCTAAACGAAAATGCAATAACATAACATCGGTTGAAGGTTCAAGTAAAGGAAATGTTGTATAACATGGTAGGAAGTAGATGGGTGGGAAAATAAAGTTGCTGGAAGTAGGTAAAGACCCCCACAAAGCCTAGCACTGTCAATCACTTTCCCCGAGCTAGAATCCTGAAATTCACAAAAATCAGAGTTAAATTTCGTGATACAACATAAATCGACAGACAACTGCTAATGGAGATAAGATTGCAAGTGACATTGGGATTATAAAGAACATGAAATAACAAAATGTCCTGATTTATTCGAATAGACCCATGACCGGCAACACCAGACAGAGAACCATCAGCTGTTCAAATATGAGAGATAGACGAGTCGGCATGAAAGTGTGAAGAGCCGAAGATCACCTGTCATATGATCACTTTGCACCAGAATCCACAACCCAAGTAGAAGTGGTGGATGTATAGCCAAAGTAGCAGAAGGAATTCTACTGCAGGTACTGATTGAGAATGAGTGTTTAACTGACTAAAAAACTGCTGTAACTCTTCCATTTGTTTTTAGTAAACGAACTTCCTGTAAATCAGTATTCACAACACAGTTTTCTTGAGTATCACATTGTTGATGCTGTTTTGAAGACTTCCCATCAGTAGGCTTGCCATGTAATTTCCAACAGGAATCCCGCAGATGGCCAACCTTCTTACAAGAGTCACACCAAGGTCTCCCTTCTTTGGCCGAGTAGTAGTTTGAGAGTGAGGGATAATTGTCACCATCATCGGTGACAGGTGATAGAGGCTGAAGAAAATCAGAATGGGGTGAATTAATGAGGAATTCCGAAGTGACTCCGATGAAGAAGTGGTGGAATTCATGATCGACGACTAGATTTAGGGTAAAAAAAGAAAAAAAAATCGGTTAGATTTAGGTGAAGGATCGGTCACCTAGCTGAATAATCCGGTTTCCTGAAAGAAAGAACCCAAAACATTGGCAAAATACTCACTACTATTGTCAGAATGAAACATTTGGATTGATCACTGAAATTGGGTTTCAACCATCTTATGGAACCGTTAAATATTTCACAAGCTTCAGATTTGGTTTTCATGAGAAAGGTTCAGGTAGTACGAGTGTGATCATCAATAAATGAAATAAACCACCGAAACCCATGTAAAGATGCGACCCGAGATGGTCCCCAAATATCACTATGGATCATGGTAAATGGTTTGGACGGTTTATATGGAGAAGGTAGATAAACACTCCTAGTTTGTTTAGCAAGTGGACAAATATCACAAGAAAAAGATTTTGGACTCTTATTGACAAACAAATGTGGAAACAATTTTGCAAGATAAAAGAAACTGGGATGTCCTAAACGAAAATGCAATAACATAACATCGGTTGAAGGTTCAAGTAAAGGAAATTGTTGTATAACATGGTAGGAAGTAGATGGGTGGGAAAATAAAGTTGCTGGAAGTAGGTAAAGACCCCCACAAAGCCTAGCACTGTCAATCACTTTCCCCGAGCTAGAATCCTGAAATTCACAAAAATCAGTTAAATTTCGTGATACAACATAAATCGGCAGACAACTTGCTAATGGAGATAAGATTGCAAGTAACATTGGGAACATAAAGAACATGAGATAACAAAATGTCCTGATTTATTCGAATAGACCCATGACCGGCAACACCAGACAGAGAACCATCAGCTGTTCGAATATGAGAGATAGACGAGTCGGCATGAAAAGTGTGAAAGAGCCGAAGATCACCTGTCATATGATCACTTGCACCAGAATCCACAACCCAAGTAGGAGTGGTGGATGTATTAGCCAAATTAGCATAAGGAATTCTACTGTAGGTACTGAGTGGGAATGAGTGTTAACTGACTAAAAACTGTTGCAACTCTTCCATTTGTTTTTTAGTAAACAAACTTCCTTGTAAATCAGTATTCACAACACAATTTTCTTGAGTATCACATTGTTGATGCTGTTTTGAAGACTTCCCATCAGTAGGCTTGCCATGTAATTTCCAACAGGAATCCTGCAGATGGCCATCTTTTACAATAATCACACCAAGGTCTCTCCTTCTTTGGCCGAGTAGTAGTTTGAGAGTGAGGGATATAATTGTCACCATTCAATCGGTGACAGGTGATAGAGGCTGAAGAAACATCAGAATGGGGTGATTAATGAGGAATTCCGAAATGACCTCCGATGAAGAAGTGGTGGAATTCATGACCGACGGCTAGATTTAGGATAAAAAAATTGGCTAGATTTAGGTGAAGGATCGGTCACCTAGCTGATACCATGTTGATAAAGAGTAAACAAAATAGTGGAGAAGAAAATGAACTTTTTATTATATATTGTGAATGGTGAAATACATCTTTTATAGGAAAGTTGGAGTATGTTTTCTATTAGAAGTAAACTACTTAGCAGTTATCCTTATCTATCTAACTTTCTAAGAGTTAGTGTTATATTAAAATACTAACTTATATTGCAACCTACATTAATCATGAGCTTTCTTTTTGCCAGATTGTGCATCATCTATCACGTGCCTTAGACGTAGATGCAAGACTTGCAAGATTGGAAGAGAGGTCACGGCTTGTGCAGATTAACGACGAGAGCCTGTGGATTCTTGCCATACCGCCTTGGAACAAAGCTTTTGCCATGTATCCAGATGATACAGTTGTCTGTTACAAGGTTGGTGATGACAAACCATTACATATAATTTCTTCATCTTTCCAATAGTTTGGATCAGAAATAGGGATCTCTTTCAATATGAAGTTAAAAAGTACCGTTTCCTTTTGTATCTACGTCTGCATTCAGTTACTGTATGTTTGAAAACTGCCATCTTCTTTCATCTGCAGTGTTTCCGTCGTCAGGCGAGTCAACTTCCTTAACTGGTCGTGATTTTAAGCAAGACGTCTTATTCAAACCCGGTTGGCTGGTTACCCGGTAAGCCACTGGAAGTTACTGCAGGCGACAAAGCCATGGTTCTCCCTTAATTTCTTGCTTCAACCTTTGTATAAACTTCATTGTTAGCATTTTGATAGAATTCTGTGCATGTCAAAACCAGAATGGTGACACCCTTTTTGCATAACTTCCCTTTTCTTTTTGGATCTCATCTCTTCTTTACCATTATACAACAAAATCAATGTTGTTAAGATTATGAAAAATGTATTTTTAAATTTAAAAATCTAAAATCTAAATATGATATGTGACATCATCTGAACATCATTGTGAAATTATTTTCACATTATTAGTATTTTTTTCTATTTTTACATATAATTATCAAAATATTTTTTTTGAAAGAAGTTGATAAATGTTTTTTTGGACTCAACACTATCTATAAATCGGAGGTAAGTGTTTAGATGTATTTGATTTTACTTTCTCTTGTGTACTAATAATATCAATTGATTTCTTTTAGTAGTCGGGATATAAGATGATATTTATTCGTCATATTTATTAATCATTATTAATGTATATATATCTTGTAAATACAAGTGTTCGAACTCACGACTTCAAAAAGGAACAACATTCCTTCTAAGAAATGAGGTCACTCAATGAATTTGATAATATCAATTGAGTTAAATTTAGTATTTATATGGATTTAATAATATCAATCGAGTTAAATTTAATATCAATTGAATAAAATTTAGTATTTATATGATGAATCAAATAAATTTGATAGATGGTTTTCTCGTAATATTTCATCACCCATATTAATGTTTTGGTATGCTACTGGAATTTATTAATATTATATATTTGCCTTAATTATATAAAATATTTTTAAAAATATAATTATAAAAATAAAAATATGATACAAATGAAAAAATAATTTAAATATTGAAGTATCATATAGATTCATGCAAGTCTGCATGTATTAATATAAGCCAATATTAGCTAAAACTGTCGAGAGTAAAATTATTTGGTACCATTTTATGACATAAACGAGCAAATATGGTACGGACTACAATGCCTATTATAATTGTATTTAAAAAATTAATGATGGGTAAATTCAAACAGATCAACAATTGGACGGGCGTCTTTATATTCCAAAGGAGAAGAGGATAATTATGTAAATTCAGTACGCCGTTTCAATATAAATACAAACCTCAAATTTTTAGTGTACATTGGCGTCGTATTTTGCCCCTTTTCACACGCAGAAAAACACAATATAAAGAAAAGGAAGACCAAGAACGAAGAAGCGAGCTGTAAGGCGAGCAGCCAATAACCTGCTTCGGCCTCAGCCTCCGTCAGGTCAGTTTCTTTCTCCAATTATTCAGATTTTAATTCTTCGCTGATTCTTTTTCTTCTCATTATCTTAATTAGAGAAACTAGAAAAAAAAGTAGATAGATTTTGAATTTATTCGGGAGTGAAAAGGGTTTCGGATATAATTTTCGACGATTTTACGCTCCGAGCATTCGATATCCAAATTTAGGAATTCTAAAATCGATATCCTTGAATTTGGTTCTCTTTCGAGTGGGTTCTTTGTGACCTACGTTTTTGGGAGACTGTTTTCTTTTCCGTCTCTCTTTCCCTTTGTAAGCTTTACTGCGAATGTTAAATGATAAATATCATGTTTTTAGTAAAATTATAGATCAGTTATAGGTTTTCCCTTTATTTTGCGATTAAAAATCCAATCTTTACGTGGTTTGGTCGATTTTCTCTCTATTTTGTAAATCTTATGATTTTTTTTGTCTCTGTGTGAAATTTTTAACCTATTTTAAAGGAATTCAACATGCTACTTTATGCAACATATCTTCCAAAATACGTGCTTATGATTTTCTGAACCGATTGATATACATGTAGGCATAATATAAGATTATCTTTATTAAATGTTAAAATATTTTCACTTTCTCTATAGTTTTGTTTAATGATAACGAGATGTTTCCTGTGTTCTTCATTGTTGGTAGAACTTAATATTAGGTTTCTTTTGTACTTCATTGTACTATCAAACTGTTGCAAATCCTCATCTGGTAACGTGATTGAGAATTTGGGATGCCATTAGAATTAAGATGGAATCACCAAAAAAGCTTTCCAGTATGTTTTGATATCAAATCTTGGCCTTAACCTTATCTACAACTTTTATTAGAGATTTAGTTTACAAGACAGTGCACCAAGACATGAATCTAGGATCTGTTCCCTAACAACTCCCATCCCCTGTTGCAGGAACTCTTACTATTAGATTTTTCAAATTATGGAAAAGAAAGGGTTCATCTTAATTTCTTTGTGATTGAATGTTTTTGGTTGAATAACGAGGTTGAAATTGAAACCGTTAAAGACCTCAAGAAGAGGTGGAGAATGTAATTAGGCAATGCTGAACGCCCTAGGCTTTTTATTTTCTTGGTCCCAGAAGCTGTCATTTTTCTTATTTTGTATGATGTTCTCGCTACTTTGTTGACAAGTTCTGTGGTTTACCGTCTCATGTGATTGGCTGATAAATTGGAATGAAGCAATTGCTGGATTTTTTCATTTGTGTATCATACATAGGGAATTTTCAGTTCTGCATGTACTCACATCGTTTTTCTGTCACTGATCAGAGCAATACTAACTGGTGGTTATGAAGAAATAAAGTGTTGGTCCTATAAGAAGTTGTCTTTTGCCTGCCGGATTAGTGTACATCGGAGATATATATATATAAATGGCAGGAATGTTACCTGCAGATTCCTCACACCACTCAACATCTGATAGTGGGCCTTCCAGAAATTCTCCAGAAAAGCAAGAGGAAGTAGGTCGTTGGTATTTTTCAAGAAAGGAAATAGAAGAGAATTCCCCATCTAGAATGGATGGTATTGACTTAAAGAAAGAGACATACTTACGCAAGTCATACTGTACATTTTTGCAAGATTTGGGCATGAGGCTGAAAGTGTAAGTTCATGGTTTATTGAGATACAATACTTTTCTTTTTGGATGCAGCAAATGCCTGATTTGTGCTATTAAACTTGAATAGTGAGTTTCATTAGTTGCTGTTTTTAGTGAAGTGTCATTTAAAATGGAAATGGGAGTTAATGTAATTTTGTGTGTTCTGTTGTGGGTGCATGCGGGCCTGTTTCACTTGTGATCAATTTCTGTAAAGTATGCTTACGTTCTTATAGGTATAAAGTTGTAAAATTTTTCTATATAACATGGTTAAATCACAATGTTAAAATGTTGAGATATCATGTATTGCAGATCTAACTGTTTTGTGCTGCTATCTACATGGAATATACAATTTGAATCTACCTAATCATAATTTTGTAACAGAAAGATTGATCTAAATATTAGCATTATGCTTTTGAAATGTCAAAGAATCTTCATTTCTCGTCAATAGTAATCATAACTGCTATCACCAATCCTTTTAGGCAGCATTTCCTGGTTTTGTTAATGCCCTTTCTGTGAGCCGATCCTTGATCTCTGTTGCCTGCCATAGTGCAAATATCTTAATAGATAGTTTTTCAAATATACTGGTGCAGGAGATTATCTTTGTTTGCACATTGGCACTCTTGCATATCTGCTTGTTTTACAGTCTGTCATTCTGTTTTTTTTTCTTGCCTTCTTTGATACTTATGCTCTATCACTAGCAGAAGATACTGCATATTTATGTGTCAGCACATTATATGTGAACATTTATTGTTTATCATTCTTTGCATATTTTCGCATTATATTATTGTAAAAGTGCTTTACATCAACAAACAGTGGGTGTCAGTTGGTAATTGCTTTTCTTATGTGAGATGTGACTGCCCGGTGTATCAACAGTTGCTCGAACCCTTGTGGGTGAAAGGAATTGTTTTGGCATTCTGTTGTCTGATCACAGTTCTGCACTTCGACATTATGTGTATTCATCATATTTTTTTTTCTCAGATGGAATGAATTTGACTAAATTTCTTATCTGATACAGGCCTCAGGTAACAATAGCCACAGCGATAATCTTTTGTCATCGGTTCTTCATTCGACAATCGCATGCTAAGAATGATAGAAGGGTGAGTTATCATTCTCATTGTCTGGTGAATCTTGTTAAAACTCCATTGTGTACCGTTTGGGAACTTGATTTCAAATTTTGGATTTGGATTTCATTTGCTGTGTAAATGATAATAATGAAATGTATACATAGAGATAAATAATTAAGATTCAATACAATATATAGATGAAAAGTTTACAAACTTGGATTTATCAAATAAACTAGGGATTTCCAAATCACTACTGTATAGGCACTTAACAAATCCAAGGATTTAAGAATTAAAATCATCAATGTTGCATTTCTAAGTGTTTTTTACTTCATTTGTACCATCTTTGATATGCTAATTTAAATTCTGAAATCTAAGCTGGCTTTGTCTTTTGAATCTATTTCATTGTGAACTTTTATTCAGGAGTGAAAAATGTGAAAAGTGTTATAATAGGAGCTTGTAATTGTAAACATACTTCCTTTAGTCAACTTAACCTATCATTGTATTTCTGATATAGATTTTTGTTAAGAAAGATAGCATTGAATCTTAACAATTTTATATCACATGCTTAACATCATTTCCATGCTTCACAGACCGTTGCTACTGTGTGCATGTTCCTTGCCGGGAAGGTTGAAGAGACACCTCGTCCATTGAAGGATGTGATTCTTGTTTCTTATGAGATAATACACAAAAATGATCCTTCTGCAACCCAGAGGATCAAACATAAGGTGTTCTATAAATTTATGGTGCTTTCATCAGTTTTTTGTGTGCCTCTTTCTAATGCTCAAGTTGCCAATTGTCATCCATGTTGTTTGTTGCTCCTTGACTTGTGCAATTGTTTTCTGATTTGCTCTCACTTGCTATTCCATTTACTCTTCTGCTATTTGGTTGTCTTTTCCTCCATTTTGTTATCCCTTGAACGTATAAGACTGACCCCTGTAATTATATTTCTTTTTGTAAAACCCAACTAGTTGAACTTCCCATGCACAACAAAATTTGTCCAATCTGTTGTGATATTGCCAATGTGTGTAAATAACTGGCAGAGATAACTTTCCAGCATTTTGATCTCCTCTTTCCTTTTGTCAGAATTTACTTTCTGTTCCTCTTGAACTCAAAACTCTTACTCAGGTTTTTTTTCCCTCTAAAAGCTGTGTTCTTAGCAAAACATGTCCCAACTTCTGTTGCACGATTGTACCTATAAGGGTGGCTCATTCTGATTCTTCTTTTTTTCTTTCTCTAACAGCTATGTCCTTGGCAAAACATCTCCCAACTTCTGTTGCACAATTGTAGCTATAAGGGTGGCTCATTAACTTTGGTATATGTTTCAGGAAGTGTACGAGCAACAAAAGGAGCTAATTTTACTTGGGGAGAGGGTTGTCCTTGCAACTTTGGGTTTTGACTTCAATGTTCATCACCCATATAAACCTCTTGTGGAGGCTATAAAGAAATTCAAGGTTGCACAGAATGCCCTTGCTCAAGTTGCATGGAATTTTGTTAACGATGGGTACGTTTAACTGGTGTTTCTTCAAGTGTTTAAAATGCTCTCTTCCTAGTACTCACTTTTGACACACTGCAAAGCGGCATGCAGGCTGAGGACGTCGCTCTGCCTGCAATTTAAGCCCCATCACATTGCAGCAGGTGCCATTTTCCTTGCTGCCAAGTTCCTCAAAGTGAAGCTACCGTCAGATGGTGAGAAGGTCTGGTGGCAAGAGTTTGATGTCACCCCACGCCAATTAGAAGGTTTGTGTCCTCTCCATAACTCTAACAAAGATCTTGCCAATAAATTGATCTGTTATTAAATGGCCCCATGGAGCTGGCGTTGCTTGAAGTTGCTTCTCTTAAAATTGATCCGCTGTATGATTTGGTAGACAGTCTGCTCATTGCCATGTTTTGTGAAATACCATTGATGCTGCTGTGGTTGCTTGTCTTTTTGCGTCTTTTTCATGTGCCTTGGTTGGATATTCTACTTAGTCATTGGTTATCTTGCAGAAGTTAGTAATCAAATGCTGGAACTTTATGAGCAAAACAGAGTACCCCCTTCTCAAGGAAGTGAAGTAGAAGGAAGTGCTGGTGGTGGTACATCTCATCGAGCCCCAGCAAACATCCTTCTGGAAGTGAGGAAAAACAAGTTTCATCATGGTCTGGAGCCGACCACTCTTCTGCGGATAATCATGTGGTGCCATCAAAAACTGCACAAAATCAAAGGAATGATGATGGGAGTGGAGAGGTGGGCAGTGTTATTACTGATCACAAGATGGATGCAGAAACCAAGGAGAATCAACATCATGAACAATTGCCCCCAAAGGAGAACACAAGGGAGGTTTCAAATAAATCTAGGTCCGGAATGGAGCGAACTGGGGGAGAAGATCAGGAAAGAACCGGTGGAAGAAATGAAAATGCTGAAGCAGGTGAGTGGAGAGATGATGGACCATCACGTAAGGCTAGCAGTGTGGCTGGACGAAACTTGGACACTAGAGAAGGGCCAGTTGTCCAGTCTCCCAAAGAAGCTATTAAAATCGACAAAGATAAGGTGAAGGCCGCACTTGAGAAAAGGAGGAAGTCTCGTGGGGAAACAATGAAGAAAAAAGATGTCATGGACGAAGATGATCTTATTGAGAGAGAGCTGGAGGATGGGGTCGAATTAGCCGTGGAAGATGAGAAAATCAAGAGAGAGCATCGACAAAGCTGGTCTAGGAGTGAGAATCAAGACCAAGTTAAGGACCAGCGGGAAATGGGAGAAGGAAACAACTTCAGTACAAAGGGACAATCATCGAAGAGATTTGAAACAGAGGGTGCTGAAGAAGGCGAAATGTTGGATGATGCTTCTCCGATGATGAACAACCGAAAGAGAAACGCAGGAAGCCCACCCGACAGACAGATTGAAGGGAAGAAGCGTCATGAGTACATGTCGAGTTACAGTCAAGACACCATAGAAGATGGGCAAAAGACAGGTCGGGGTGGTTATGCAGATAAAGAATATAGAAGGCATGCACACGAGAATCATTCGTGAGGCGGTAAAAGACGGTACTTTTTCTGAAACGACCGTGCATGATCCGTAAGATAATTTCGTTAGATACTGATTTCTGACCATCAATATTGATATTTTTGAACTTTGCAACCATAAATGGTCAGAATGATCCTTCGGAAACTGAGAGACATTGCAGAAATGTACTTAGAATTAGTTTGATTTTGGTTGCCTACATTGGCACATAATATTTTGGCTGTAACAGAACGTTAGGAACGACAATATTTCAGTCGACATAATGGCAGGGGGCTTAATGAGAAAGTAAAGAGGCAGCTAATTATTGTTCTTGGCGCTATTAATGTTCTGATGTGAGTCCCTTCTCGGATTTTTATAGTATTCGTGTTTGACATTAATATAGTAAGTCTATCTGGTATATATCGATAACTATTCAGGTATGATGTACCAAGTTTTCATCAGCTCATTACATAATGTACTCGCTACACATAAAGTTAAATATATATATATATATACATACACACAGTATATAGTTAATGCAAGACCCTTTTCAAACCTTGACGCCGCCACTCTAACCGCTGCTGCGCCACCGCTCTTGCCGCAACCTCCCATTTTCTCTATTCTAGTTGTTGTATAAAAAGGATTTAGGTATTATAGCTGGAGGGAAATTAAGCATAGGGTGACAAAAATGTAGCCTATATGATAATAAGTAAGCTAGCACGACCACATGGGCTCACCCAAGCTAGCCTGGTCCACTATCACATCCATGTCGAAAATTGGCTTGGCTTGTGAGCCGACGTGCTTGGACGAGGGTGACCCGCTATTAGTTGGGCTTGTAGAGCCGAAGCCATGATGTGAAAAGGATGCGTTCTGCTGCCTCACTCGGAGGTGCACCACCTCTGCCTGTGCCAAGGCCAATTGGGTTTGAAGGGTGTCTATTTCCTGCTGTAGGGAAGATATAGCTCCGACGCAGCCGTATACGGGGTCGCGTATCCTAGCGCTGGCCTCGTAAACCATGCTGCTGACGGCGTCGCGCCGCTGGTGCACCGGCAGTTCCTGCAAGCAGAAGAAAATGATCCCACTTAAACTCGCCCCAATAAGTAAAATAAGTAAATACAAGGAGTTAGAAGAAAGTAAGCAAAAAACCTGGAGCATCTTGTTGACATTGCTAGCCCCGAAAACCTTGTGGACATTAGCAAACTTGTGGGGCTCATCAGCAGGGAAATAAGGAGCAAAGACACAGTCATGGGCACACCTCCTCCTTAGAAGCTTGCATGCTGCACATGGCGCTGCTGCTCCCTGCTTCCTCCCTCCACTCTCCTTCATCGCTGCCCACTACTCTTCTCTGTCTCTCTCTCCTACAAGTTATGATACTTCAGAAACTTGTACCCTACTATAGTTCCTGGAGTTCTAAATGTTTTCCTAGCTGGGAGATGATATATACTTTGCAGAAGGCTGAAGGATCAAAGAACATGAAAGAACTAACAACTGAAGAAGAAGATGAGGAAAAAGAGAAAGATAGTGAGAGTGAATGTGGGGGTTTCAGGTGTTATTAAATAACCAAAAGGATGCAAGGAGTGGACCCTTTCAAGACACCCCTTTAGATTTTGGTTTACACACAAGACATCACCATTGATATGACGCATTTTAGCTTCATATTTCCAATCATTATTTTACATTTTATTCTATTTTTTTTCTAAAAAAATAAAAGTTTATTATAAATTTATTTTACAATCATATGTGAAGTTTTTAATTGTTCCATTCAATAATATAATCTTTAAATTTTAAATTTAATTTTTTTATTGAAAGTATAACAATTTATGATAGATATATACTTTTATTCAACATGTTGCTCCAACTTTCAAGTAGTTCGAAAATGACGTTGGCCAATGGAAATAAATAGTGTATGTGCATGCGTAGCTACTGGAGGATAACATGCTAATTTGAATTACATTTTCAACATTAATCATCATCATCATATATAATAGAGTTTGACCAACAAATATATGGATCGAAATCCAATGCAAATATAAAAAGTTTCAACTTTTTGAAATTTAGATGCACAGAGAGCATATTAATTTATTTTCCATGCTTGAATTTTCTAATTATTTAATAAACCTTATTTACCTGTCTCATGCTTCACTGGGTTTTGCCTATCTCGTACTTATAGGGCTATTATTTTATGTACCGACAATGAAAAATGTATCTATAAAATTCTAGTAGTGATGTATGTATGTAGTTGCATACTTTGAAATCTGATTCTTTTACTAGTTATTTATTTCACTTTAAAATTTTATCGAGTCCACTTATGAATAAAATTCCTGTTGTTAATATATGTGTTTTTATCATAAAGAATATTTTTGAATTCGTTATTGGATTATATTAATATTATTCATCTTATTTAAGGTTTAGATTTAAAGTTTGATATTTAAAATTTACGATCATTTAAATATATCGGATGTAGTTTAAATAAATATATTTATCGAATCTAAAATTGGTATAGAAGAAAAGGAAATAAGTAGAATGTTTATGATACATTAAGGGTAGAAGAGCATCCATTGCCAAAAATGTTCAATTTTGGGTGCATGCCAAAATGATTCAATCCCGCCTTTCATTTGCAAAAGAGAAAGGTAGTGAAGTGGAATTATCAATAATAATGGAAGAAATAACATGGAAACAAATTAAAAAAAAAATTTAAAAAAAATTCATTGAGGAAAGGCAGATGGGGCCAATGACAAGGCAAAATTCATAATGAGGTGCTCAATATGGATCCAATAATCGATTATTAGGTTTTGGTCAACTACCATTGGGTCAATCAATGTCCTTTAAACTTCACTCGTTTAGGGCTCCACTACCCTACAACAAACAAACCTCTTTAAATAAACAATATTCTTAGGGTATGTTTCATATTTGGCTTAACAAACTATCATTTGTTCAGACATTAACTTAAGGTGAGTTATCTTTAATTTTGAAATTAAACAACATTCTGATACTTAAATCTATTAAAACTTAAACTCAAGCTCGGTTTAAGCTTAAACTCGCATTTTGAACTGAGTTCGAATCTAAACCTTAAATACACGAAAGTCTTATACTGTATTTTAAAAACATATAAATGTTAATATTGTTAATACTTTAATTTAAAAAATTAATATAGTATTACTTTTTAAATTGCTCAGGAGCTTTTTAGTCCGATATCAAGTAGTCTATATCGGCTTTTCAAGAACTCAAATCGAAATTATTTGGCTCAAATATTAATCAAATTTTGACCAAATCAAAATCGAATGATTTGCTATCTCTATAGCCCTGCTACGATCCTCCCCTCAATCAACTATATTTAGTCAAACAAATGGAAATTGATATTTCAAATCAAAATGGGTATCAACTTATTTAATTTATATAATATTTTCAAAGAGTTATATTAATATATTCAAAAAAATCATAGAAATGAGGAAAATGAAGTAATAATAGATTCAAAGCAAAGGGTGTTCGCCCCAAAAATAGTGGATATTTATATAGAGTAAACTATTCCACTAATCACTCAATATATATATATATACCTCAATTTGGTTTCTAAATCTTAAAATGCTTCAATTTTAGCACTAAACGTTCACATTAATTTGTTATTTATCATTTGACTGTTAAATTGTTGACACCCGAATGATGTGGCAGTTTGGGGTTAACGTGTGCTAACGTGAAAGCAAATATATATATATATATATATATATTCCCTCCCATCATATTTTTTATGAAAATTATAGGTTTTTTCCCACTCATGTTCGGTCGTCGTCAGAAAATTGACTTTCTCCTATGTTTTTTACTATTACCATAGACACCAATGGACTTGTCTCATCGTCCTCTATTATTTTATTAAATTAATTTTTTATCCTAAAATCTCTTAAAACTCGTGAAATCATGCACAAAAGCCATCAATTTGGGATTTTGAGATATTTTTGAATTTGAGATTTTGAGATGTTTATTCAAAATTAATTTGAACAGTTAGAAACATTCTTTCAAGAAGACGAATAACATATCTTAAAATTAAAGGATATCAAAGCTTTAGATAAAACTTTCGAATGTCAAACTTTTAGATAAGTTTTCATATCTTTTGAGTGGGTTTCTTAGAAAATCAACTCAATAAGAAGAAAAAGATAAGTGAAATACGAATATTTTGATACTGGTTTTGTCACTAATGTCAGCCGAAGTAGTTGACGATTTTCTCTGGGAAAAAAAAGAAACGGTCACATCATCACAACATTAACGATTTAATACTCCAATGACAAAAAAATCAATGTTGAAAGTTCAATCCTGAAATTGAAATATTTTAAAGTTTAATGACCAAATTGATACACGAACTAAAGATTAGTGACCGATGAGATAGTTTACTCATTTATATTGTCAAATAGACGTATAGAACACTGTATTGGTCCTCCAGATAACTTGCATGAATGCATCACGTGGATGCATACAAATTCTAGTTTATGTGAAATCTCTAAGCCAATTCGTGTGAAGTATAGAACACTGTATTGGTCCTCCAGATAACTTGCACGTATGTAAAATGATATTAATAAATAGGCTCCGTATTCATAAAATATTGAATAATGGACTCACCTCAAACTAACAAATCAGTTGAAAAATTGAACAATTTTTTTTAGGTTTAAGAGGAGCAAGAAACAAAATATGGGTATTATTATAATGGTAACACAGTTTCAGCAAAGATCTTGTGATTACAATGGTAAGATCCAGCCTCAACCTTGACGTTAGGGTGTTCAAACGGGTAATTCGGTTAATCGACCGAACCGAATTACCCAAATTTCATTAGCCGAATTTTTTTCTCCATTAACCATTAATCGAACCGAATTTTTTCTAAAAAAATTAACCAAACCGAACTAAGTTTGGTTAATTGATTGGTTAACCTAATTAACCGAAATTTATAAATAATATAAATAAATACATTATATATTTAATATTTAATATTTTTGTTTATTCATTTAATTTGTTCGGTTAATTCGGTAAAAACCGAGTTTAAACACCCCTGAAGCTAAATAATATATATATATATATATATATATATATATATAATAATTTCAGTTAATTAATCAATTTTGAATTGAATTAACCGAAACTGAAATTTGAAAAAAAAGCATTAATTGCTAACCGACCGAACCCAAAATTAATTGATCGATTAATCGACTGAAATTTCAATTTAATCAGTTAATTTAATTTTAACCGAACAATGAACACCTGCTTGACTTGACAATTAAAACCACGAAAGTGACATTGACCTTCGAAGGTTTTTATATATTACCAACAACTCATAGGCTCGTGCACTAGGTATTAGGGTAAAGTACACAAATGGTCGCCAGGTTATAGGTCGTTGTTTTATTGAGTCCATCGACTATTAAAAAATACAAAATAATCCCTTGATTATAGGATATCATTTTATTGAGGCTCTCGGCTATTAAAATTTTAAAAATAATCATTCAACTATTCATATGTTTAAAATTCGTCATTTTTCATTAAAAACTTGACGACCGTCTGAGCTAGACGTTAACCTGCTAATTGGATATGATAAAAATCATATTTTAAGGATGTCTATTGGCACCGCTGTTGCTTTCAGGAACTGACTCGACATCATAATGTTTCAAGCAATAGCTCGATGATATAACGTAAGCAGAGAGCCGATCCACAAAATACAACCCAAACGGTTCTAAGATCGGATTTTATCATTTTCCAGACAATATGTTAACGTTCAGCTTAGGAGGTCACAGATTTTTAATGGAAAAGGACAAGTTCAAAACATATAAATAGCCGAGTAATAATTTTATAACTTTTAATAGTTGGATGACTCAACAAAGAAACATTTATAATCTGAGGATTATTTGTGTACTTTACCCTAATAACTAATAAAGTTTGAAACTTCTGTTTATTTAATTGAAGCGAGGGAATAATTTTTATTGGGAGTTAACATCATGGAGAGGTGGCTTGATGCTTAAGCAAAATCTTTGTAGGCCCAATGTCCATTTAATTAAACCAACTAATTAAAAGCGGTTAAGGGGCCTTAATTTCTAATGCTTTGAGCCGACATTATGATTTCATAATGATCTTGATGCCATAAGATTCCTTCGCATGCTTTGCCTTGCGGTGCAAGTGTGTTTAGGGTTTTGTTTGTACATGATCATTTTGTCTCGTATTTTGTTTCGTATTTTGAATTTTAATGGTATAAAATAATCGAATTAGTGGGTTTTATTTTCCCTGCTGTGGGGGGGACAAGAGGGGCTATATTTAATCATTTATTGTTTTGTCTTTCTCTTTGCACGTATCAAAACAAATCAAAGCATGCAAGGAAGTGAAGCAAAGTATACTGTTTTGTCTTTTTTGTTTTCTTCTCAAGAAATTTCTTTGTCAAATAGATTTATTTTCTGGCAGCTTAAATATTCTGTTGGGAGTGGGGATTTTTAAAAGAAAATGAAGAAATTAATGGTTCCTACGAAATGGTCAAGGACCACAAATTCCATCAAAGTATTATACTTTATTTGGGGTGATTGTCTTATCAGTATCTCTTATAAGATTTTGTTTTAAGGACTAAAACATGGGGGCCTCTTCAATCTTTCTTGCCCTTCTCTGCTTTGATACATGTGTGACTCTAAATAACCAAAGTAAAATCAATATAAAATAAAACACGTGTAAGTATGAGAATTTAATGTGATTTGATCTCTAAAATTCGATTAATTTCAAAACACTTTTTTAATACCGTATAAAACTATCTCTATAGCATAAACCCTAAAATTATAGAGACGGTAAAATAATTGCAACTCTTTAAAATATTTTTCCTCATGATTCTAAATGTTAATACTTATTCTCTAATTATAAAATCAATATTTGATTAGCAAGAATCTTTATTCCGTAAGATTTCTCAATTAAATTTTAATTTGACTCAAATATCTAAAGATTTCAAAATTAAACAACCCACAGTACCTTCTCCCATGTGCTAGGGGCAAGAGGGTACGGAGAAGTCTGTTCCTTCCATGGAAGAAAATAGTATGTTTTCGATTTCATCTGGTTTCTCCTCCAACCGGATGAGTGTTTAAAATCGTTAATATTTACTCGTTATTTCTTCGATTTTGTAGATTTATTGATGCTGATTTGGTTTTGTTATACCTATTTTCGTGTAGGTCCTTACTTTCAAGAATTAGTGACAAAACGGATGCATTCTGTAATTTTTTTATTATTTGGTCATGGCTGGAGACATGAGCACAACTCTGGGCACGACGTGGTCTGACGTGGCAGTTTCTAAAAGGTCCAGTCAGCGACGATTTCTAGAAGGCTTCCTCCGTACGCCTTCTGGAAGATGGACGAGCAGAGTTGCATTAGGAGACTAGTTTTAAGTTTGAATTTAAATTAAACAATTATCTTTAGGATTATTTTATTTTATTTTCTTTGTTTAGCCATAGGCTTTGAGAGATTATAAATATCCACTTGAAGTGAGCCTAAATTCATCACTCAAGTTATAATATTTTTTTCTCTCTAGTTTTATTAAAACTTTCTCTTTTTACTTTTTCAAGTCTTCAATTTTCTTTTATTTTCAAATTTTTGTTTTTAATATGTTAAGTATGACTTTTGTCATGCTTAGCTAAATTTCTCATAAGCCGATAGCTGAAGCGATGACTCAATTTCAATGGGAGAATTGAAACAGACCCTTAATATTACAAACTCCTTTTTACTATTTTCGTCTGGTTAGAACCATTCAAATATAAAATTGTGATTTTCTAAATCTCTGAGGATTCGACCCTCATTTCTCTATACTACATATTTCCTTATTTATTAATTGAGAAAAAAGAATTTATTTGACATCCAAAACGACAGTTGTTACATCCATAACAGCTAACAGCCTCAGAGACTGCAAACAGAACAATAGTTGAAAGCCTCTCAGATTTATGCAGCATGAAATTAGTGTATATTACAGTTCCACAAATGAAATAATTCAAAAACATTACCGCAGTACGAGCATTCTTAGTAATTGTCTTAGGGGATGTTTGTTTGCCTCTTAATGGAATCATTCAGCGCTGAATGCTGAACCGTTCAGCATTCAGCGCATTTGTTTCACACCTCTAAATGATTCAGCACAGAAGTACTTTCTGAATGATTCATAGTCATTATCAAACAACATGTCACATTCAGAGTTAATTCATACAGAGTCTCTGAATTATTCAACATTTGAATCATTCAACATTTAAATCATTCAACGCTTAATCATTCTAAAGTAAACAACACCTTAATGTCTTCTATTCCAGTCCAAACTCTTGGCATTAAATAGCTGTCATGACTGAATACAGTTGAGAACCTGATACATTACACCAAGCATTAAACAAAACAGACTAATAATAAAATCAAACAGCAATAATACAGAATTTGAAATTTAATATTCCCTACCTATCCTTCATGATGATCGGAACTTTTCCAGCTTGTTCGTTTGCTTTCTTCACAACCAAATTTCTCGCATAATCCCTCAGCCCTTGCAGCATGCTCTCCATTGAAGGTTGGTCTAACTCAAAACTAGAAACGGCAGTTGAAAACTTTGACACGGCATTCTCAGTCTCACGTGTAAGTAGCTTTCTTATTGAAGCCTAGGTGTCTCTTCCAGCAGCACCAAATAGAGACTCCACTGATTCAGATAATGATTGTCTAAGTTTTTCCTGAGTAAAACTTAGACGTCAGCACCTTGCTGATTGATGAAACAATAGTGAAAAGTTTAATTTTACAAAAACAAGGTTGAATTAAAAAAATAAAACTACCTCATATCTAGCAACCGATTCAGACAATTTCGCATTGCAAACAGGTGATTTGTGGGCATCAATATCACGTCGCAGTTTTTCCGTAACTTTAGAAGCATCCCAATTAGCCCGTCTGATAGCAGTATCTGTAAGAGAAGAAAAATAGACCATTAAAGCAGATAAACAAGTTAAACTACTTTATAAAATCATATTATTATGATAGTTTAGTGTTGCTTCTTGCTTGGACACTAAAGCCTGGATGAGTTCATTAAAGCGACGAGAGTTTATTACAGTAGCTGCACATCCTTGGTCAAACTCAAGCATACAAGACCTGGTACATGCATGAGCAGAAGCTGCAAACCCTTCTCCTTCCTTCAGCATTTGTTCCAGTCCAGACTTCAAATCTTCCAGTCCTGGAGCGTAAATGACCCAGCAAGTTGTGATAAGCAGGATGCACAAACTGCTCAATTCAAGATAATGCTTCAAACAGAGGAAGAATTTTTTTTTTGCAATATAATGATTTTCAACAAGCTTAATCGTTATGGAACATACAATAAAGCATTACAAAATCGTACCAGCATTGTTAGACTCGTGCATGCAAACAATCCACTGACATGGACTTACATTTTGTCGTTAATGCATATATCAGTAGATTAGTTGCCAGGCTATCTAATTTACAATCAAGGAGGGCCAAAAATTCCTTGTAGAAATTAAAATATAATAGACCTCACAAAATATCATAGATCTAAACAAAACCGCTAGCAGGATTAATAGAACCAAAGAGAAGTTACAAATGACAATGATAGATATTGATTAAAATTAGACCACCGTGTTTCAAAAGAACACCGATTATAGTAATTGGAGATTACAAGACAACCCATCACCAATAATACTGTAAACTCGTGACAAACGGAATCAAGAAATCCTGCAGTTGCATGTATGGAAATAAATTCAAGCAGGCAATTAAAAAAAAATCTTGGTGAATACTACAAACTTCTTAGAATTAAATTTAAAAGCTGGAATGTTAACTGGGAAAACAATCTAGCTTTTGAAACAAAATAAGCATCAAAGTGGTAGAAGCAAATGGAACTTACCTCTAAAGCTTCTGACTCCAGTTGTTTGGCTTTGCATTTCTTACACCCTCATCGAAGTAGATTGCCTCCGAGTCATATCTATAGAAAAAAAAAATTGCATGTGTACAAGAATGATTATGGTTTGCTGGGAAAATAACAGTTTTCCAATATGAATCATAGAATTATCTAATCATTAGAACAATAAAGAACTAGGAAGTGCCCACGGAAGTTTGAGGAGTGAAGAAACCTTTCAACTTACAAAGGCTGGTATCATAATCCATAGATTAAAACCTTACTGTAGGTCTTTTTTTCCAAATTGGAAGACTATCCTTTTGCATACAATTTAAATCGGAATAGAGGTGCATCGAACAGAAATTATGTCACTCAACATACCGACCATAGAGATAAGCTTACTCTGAAAAGTAAGTTTCTAGGATAGAGCTCAGCTTTCTCCCAAAACCAGATTCTGACCCAAATTGAACAGCTTCTTCCCATGCTAACCAATCCTACTCAATATATACTAATGCCATTACTAAAAAGTATTCAATCAGGCAAAGTAATATCTAAGAGGAAGATAGCTACCGCATCAGAGGATAAGCAGCAGAACTTTTCATTGGTGATCTCTTCACAACGAACTGCGGCAACCATTACCTAATGAACAATAAACATTTACTTAAACGAGGAACGAAGAAATCCTATCTGGATAGGAAGATATGAATGAGGAGAAACCTTGTGAGCAGGAAGGTCCAGGTCCTTGTTCTCTTTTATAACTTTCCATATCTGTTGTGCACTGAGAGAGAATCCAGATGCAGGGACAACACCCTGTCTATCACCAGCTAGTCCTCCCGGAGAAATAGAATTGGAAAAGAGCTGCCTTAATTCAGCAACCTGCAGAAGATATCAGATAAGGCAGTAAGACCCTAAAACCGCTTTCTTTCTTTTTTCTTAATACAACTTAAGTTTGCTAGTTCAAGCCTTCTTAACGAATCCTTCAAAATGGATCATGGGATCCGAAACAAAATTATTTGGTTAAACGAAGTAACATGACAAGACTTAACGACTGTCTCTAAAAGTTAGTTAAAGCAAAAATTTGAAGTAGGATGAAACTTGATAAACTAGAGAGTAAGAGGTGCTTGTTCTTCGAATTGCTCCTCTCTTTCTTCATAGCTTGATAAAGCAGCGACCTCCACCTTCATGTCAAAGTTGAAAGGTGAAACAATGTTTCTAGAAATGTAAAAAGGATATTAATATCTTCTTACACTAAAGAATTCACCGAGGGGTGTATCCTTACGGGCAGCAGGTTTACTAACTACATTCCATATCTGCAATAAACTCGACCAATTAAAATGCTAGAGAGAGGGAGAGTGGAAATACATAATACACGACGTTACCTTTTGAATATCGTCCCTTAGTATAGGCTCCAAATATTTGAGGGGGTCTACAAAAACAGTCACAAAAAAGGAGGGGAAAAAGTGATTATCTTAAATGTTTCAGCACAAAGCCAGATGATGTCGTTTAGAAGAAAATGGAAAACATTAATCCCAGACCTTTGTTTTCCGGGGGCTGAATAATCGCATCATAACATTGATTAAAATTGGAAACAAGAATCTTAAACACAATTAACAGAGCAGATAAACACAGGCAAAAAGGATTACGAGAACACGGAGTACCTGAAAAACTGTTTTCAGAAGCGGTCTGTTGGCAGCCTGCTCCCGACCAATATCATGACACCACCTATGTCAATATCCAATACCTAATTAACATTTAAATTTATTTCTAGCATTCCATTCAAACACTAGGCTGAAATATAGGAACAATGTCGGATTCCATTAAGCCAAACCCACACATTACCATTGAAACACCATGACTATATAAACAAGAAATAGACAAACGATTTACTTAAATGGATCACATTTAAGAATTGGAGCTATATTCAAGATTATCCAAAATTTTCATAGCATATTATAACATTACTCATTCTATTTCAGGATTTCTTTGCAATCAACACAAAAAAAAGGAAAAAAGAACAACAGCATAAGAGCACAAGAGCCATGGGTGAGCAATGGAGAAGCCATATAGTCAGGCCTTAATTCCTAAGCTAGACTTTCGAAAACCCAGTGAGGTCAACCAATTGATGTTTGAATGCATGTGAGATAACGATAATTTTAAAGGTTCGCACACTCTTGGTTGAAAGCTCTGTAAATTGAGTTGTTCATCCAGTAGAGGCTATTAAAATGCTCATAATTTTTCTTTAAAGACAAGAGATCCTTAATGCATTAACCATCAGATATATGAGACATCAAAAGCATATATTTATATACTCACATGTTTATTAGCACAATATCGGCAATTGCCAAGGCAAAAAGGGCACTTTGTCGGTAGCTCTGGACCTGTCCCTTGTTCGTTAATCCCCTGGACCTCTGGACCTTTTTTCTGATTACATGAAATTGACTTTAAGGTTTAATTTAGTATTTAATTTAATTTATTCCAATTAGGTACTCAAACTCCGTTTCTTGATTCAAATTTGGTACTTCAATCTATTTTTTAGTTCAAATTGGTACTCCCAATTGAACAAATAAACCAAGTTCGCATATCAATCTAGACCAAGGAACCAAGTCCACGCATCAATTTGAACAAAAAAAAAGTATGTCTATATACATAATTGGATCAACATTTAGCTACCAAATTGAGCCAGAAATCAAGTTCAGATACCTTAAAGTCAAGATATATTAACCTTCTTAAAATATACTTTAAAAATAAACGAAATCATGTAGAAATACATTTAATAGATGAGTATAGGTGAAGTGTTAAAAGGTATATATTTTAAACATATAGATCATGTGTTTAATTTTAAGTATTGGCTTTTAATTGTTTTATTTAAATATTATTTAGAAAGCATGAAGTGACAAAAACACTATTACATTAAATCTATATTAATTAAATATAATAATTGTTTTTTCATATGATCCTAAGTATATTGTAGATTAAAATTTAAAAAAAAAATCATATCATTACCTTAACAACAACAACAAATTGAGACAAGTTTATTTTGCATAACTTTGTTTTGACAGCTAAAATGGAAAAAGTTGAGGCTAGAGAAAGAGACTAGTCAAGGGGGCTTGAAAGACCCTACGGGCCCATGGCTGGTCCTCTATATGGTCAAAACCCTAGTCAATGGTGAGACCACTGCCAAACAATTTGGGTCCTGCTAGTGCTAGATAGATTAAAGGCAAGAAAAACGGTTCATGACGTGGCACTGAGGGCTTCTTAGTGTCTTGCCCTAAGAGACGAATTTCACATCTGTGTTTTACTTTTCCCCCCAACTAGATGACAAAGCTGTCCTCTTCCTCCTATAATGTCCAAACCAGACCCTTCACATCAACTTTCTCCGATTTAGGTGGAGGCAGGTTACCCTAATCCGGATTAAGGTGTACTAGTGGCTTCATTAAAGATTGAACAGAATATTTGTTCTGCCTATAATAAATATATGCCAACATAACTCATAATAAATCATAAAAGGCATATGTTATAATTAGGACTGAAACGAGTTAGGTCATAAAATATTTGAGTTTGACTTGGTTAAAGTTCAATCAATACTCGAATTCGATTTGAGATTGAACTCGGTTCAAGTTCTTAATGAGTCAAAATAAACTACTTGACATCTGATTCGAAAATCTCTCGAGAAACTCGAAAAAATTGTTCATGCATTTTTCTCATCCCCACCTGCATTCGAGGACAGTGCTTCACATCCTTCTGCCATGGAACCTGTGTCTCCAAAGCATTGAGCTAAATGTTCATGCAATTCGGACCATTTTTGGATATCCAAAACTGGAGCTCTTTAGGTGACTCCTTAGATTCAAAACGAACAGCCCATCTTAGATTAAGAGCTTCATTAATGTTGCATTTCTTGTAAAAGTTGACTGAATCATGTGAAAAATTAAAAGCAAAAGAAAACGTGGATCTTAAATTGTTTCAATGATCAATTGCAATCACTCAGAAACTATACGTGAAGCTTAAATGAAAGCGAGGGTGAAACTAGGTTAGGCTAAAAAAAATGTCTTCGTTTACAGTTTGACCTAGTGTTCAAGGGGTTAATATTTTCAGTTTCTGTGCTCGTGTTTCAATCCTTTAAAGCTCCTTTTATGAATAAAAAATAATTAATTTGATAAAATAAATATTTTTAACTAACATAATATCATATCACATGCGAACTCATTTATTCTGCATGAAACACTGTTTTCATGATATTAAATTATGATATTAGATACTATAATTATGATATTAAATTAAAATTTATATTAATTTCATGATATTAAATTAAATAAACCATGACATCATTGTATTATTTTTTTAGAATTATGTAAATATTTTTAAAATTAGATCAAATTTTAGTGTTAGAGTGTCAGATTTGATCAAAAACCCTCCCCAACCCACCCGTCATGGTCTCTAGATTTATACGAATTACAAATATATGAAAATTACTGAATCAAATTATAAACAAATTTAAATTTTCGTAAAAACATATTATATTCAAAATTTATAAATAAAAAATCAAAAAAATTGATATAATTTCTTTAAGAGTTTAACTTGATAGATTCTAAATATAATTAGTCCTTAACTATAATGTTGAGGTCTATACATAATCTATTCTAAAAAAAGGATGCAAATATTTAAGAAAAACAAAATCTCTTGATTTTTGAAAATTTCTTTGTTTATATGACAGGTTGAATGAATTTGGTTGGCATTTTGTTATAAAAAAATCCCTTTCTTCTTTCTTTTTGTTAATCTCATATTTTGCTAAGCTTTTTTCTCACTTTCTGGGGAGAGAGACCAAGTAGGTTTAGATTTCAACTTTAAACTCTCGAGATTCTTTCTTTATGATTTTAAGGAACATGATCAAGTTTTAAAGTGCAGCAAAAGAACACCATGCACAGATGGTGAAAGTGTTATGCAAACACATAACTCTCATGATCTTTTTTTATAATCTTTCTAATCTTCCATTTTTGTGTTGAGAGTGATGTTTATGGAGTCGATCATCTTTAGCTTTAATTCCTTTGCCTCAAATAGAAAATCTTTGTGATATTTGATCACAAACATCAAATCAGGTCGCCAGGCAGACTACACTGTTAAACCCCTTTGCTTCCCTTTGCTTCCCATCTTTGCTTTGTATGTTGTTTTAGGATAGTTTTGTTGCCATTTACATGCACTTGATGATGATGATGACGATGGCGGATCAAGGCGGAAACGACGTCGTCACGAGGGAATACAGGAAAGGGAACTGGACCGTCCACGAAACGATGGTGTTGATCGAGGCGAAGGAGATGGATTACAAGAGAAGGATGAAGAGAAGCAACGACGGCGGAGAAGGGAGGGGCAAGCCGACGGAGCTGAGATGGAAATGGGTGGAAGATTATTGCTGGAGAAAAGGGTGTTTGAGGAGCCAAAACCAGTGCAACGACAAGTGGGATAATCTCATGAGGGACTACAAGAAAGTGAGGGAGTACCAGAGGAGAATGGCAGCTGATGGTAAAGGAGGATCGTATTGGGACATGGAGAAGAACGAAAGGAAAGGAAACAACTTGCCTAGTAACATGTTGCGCCAGATATATGAGCGTTTAGAGGAGGTTGTGGAGAAGAAAGGAGCTCAAACGGTGGCGGCTAGTGGAGACGGCGGCAATGGTGGGTCAGATCCTAATATTCCCAACTTACCCTATGTTATGGATAGACCGATGGCTATTATGCAACATGAAGTTCAAGTTCCTATAGCGGCTACCACTCCATTACCTCCAGCAGCTCCACCGTCGACAGCATCTCCGGCTCCTTCACCACCGTTACAGTCTCCTCCAATTTCATATGCTCAGTCACTCCCCACCATAGGTAGGTACTCTCTTTCTCTTACCCTTGCCCTTGATCGCATATATTGAATTTTTTTAGACCTATTTTTCATACCGTATACATGAAAACCAACGTTCCTGTGTGATGGTATAGCTCAGATTCTGATACGAGTGAGTTTTCAGACTCACCGGCAAAGAGAAGAAAAGGTAATAGTGAAGGCACCAGTGGTGGCACCGCCACCGCCGCCGCAATCTCCAAAAGCGCTTCAATTTTAGCGGAAGCCATTCGGGCTAGTGAAGAAAGAGAGGAGAGACGACACAGAGATCTCCTAAGCTTCCATGAAAGAAGACTAAAGATCGAAGAATCCAAGACAGAGATCAGTAAACAAGGCATCGATGGCCTGGTCGATGCCATTAACAAGCTTGCTAATTCCATCCTTGCTTTAGCTTCCCACAAGAACCAATCATCAGCTCCAAAATGAGATTTAATTAATCATATCGGTCGTTTGTATATAGTAATTGGTAATCTCATTTGTCATCTTTGTTTCATGCTCCATTCATAATTCTAATTGTCTGTATCTTCGTTTTCCAGTGTTTAAACCCATATTTTGTGTTTAAACACAAACTAGGGGATTGGTTGCAACTTGTAATGGCTATAAATAGTGAAATATAAGCCATTTGTTGTGGATTTAGGGTTCAACAATATCTAAAGGTTGAGAAAATGATGCATTTATTACCCAATTCTTTGAATTGATTCGATCACATGGATTAAAGAGGTAAGGTCAGTCCATAAGTTCTTGCCATCTGCATTTATCATACATACTCTGCAATTTTTTTTATTTAAGTTTGGGACATGCATGTTATATATATATATAATAAGATAATATTTTTTTAGAATTTTACTAATTTATTAATAGTACACATGTCTAATAAAATATATCTATTTGAATTCGAATCTTTTAAAAAATATATATTTTCTTATCATTAAAATCATTCAACGAATATATGATACATTGATACTTATTTTCAGGGACATTTAATTAATACAATATAAGATTATTTTTAAAAATAAAACAATTAAAATATAAGATTTCGATAATCTTATTCTAAAAAATAAATTTTTTTTTGGAACCAAATTAGAAAAGAGTTTTAGGAACGGTATTTAAACTTTCGGAGAGTGAAGCACACATGGCACGGTAAGAGAAGTGGGAATGGTTGGGAGCAAGCAGCTCATCTTATCATTTATGAGGTGGAAAAATTGTTGTTGCAGCAAACTGAGCATTGCAGTCACCAGTACTTCTCTGGTACTGGTCAAAAGGCGACCAGTCAATGCATCTCTGAACAACCTTGTGTGGTCTGAGGGATGTCTGGTTCCATGAAATTTACAGAAATGCCATTCTTGGGGGTGGGGCACTGTTATTGAAGCTATAGGTTCTTCTTGTATTGTATCTTTCCCTGTGGCCTGTGACAAAAGTTTCTGCTTTCTTTCTCCTTTTCTCTTTATTTTTCCACCAAGAACTGAGAACGAGAGAAGGAGGGGTGATTTTCCCGAAAAATCACCCTTATCAACTTTATTTATCTGTCAGATATCATTTCATCTTTATTTATCGATCTAACATATTTTGTATGAAGACACTTATACCGCGTCTTACGCTGATCTGGCGTCACAGTCGCGGCCCATACACCGCGTTTTGTTAGACGTGTAAAAATTTGTGTGTTATTTTCGTAAATACTTTTAAAATGTGCTAAATATGTAATTATTTTATATTATGGTGATATTTGTGTAAAAAGTCAATTTTATTTATTTATTTTTTTGTGTAAAAAAACTTTTTACATTAAAATATTTAAATATTCTTTTGTAAATTATTTTATAACTCGAAAATTTTTAATTTTTGCATGAAATTACACAATATGTATAATTTAATATAGGAAAACTTTAGTGTAAGTAATTTAAAATATGAATAATTTTATAAAAGTTTTATAACTATTATATCGAAATACACAAAATGATTAAGATGCAGTGATAAAGATGAGAAATCAAATGTTACAGAATAAGTTGTTTAAATCAAATTCCACTAAAATTTGCTAAGTTCAACAGGTTGCACACACCTCATACGTTACTGCTCACTTACCTTTTAGCAGAGGTCTGTGATAGTAATTTATATTTCCTATATACAAGCTTTTATTTTCAAGCTACTCTGCTTCCTCAATTGTAATTAAAAATGAATAAATATTATTAATTATTGTTAAAAAATAATAATTAATGAATAATAATTTATTTGATCCTTCAATTGTAATTAAAAGTTTATTTTAATATTTTTTATATTTTTAAACAGTTAATTTTAAAAGTCAATAAATTTTTTAAAAATATATTAAATTTATAATTTTTTTAATTATAAAATATTTCTTATTATCATTATCATTTTGTAAAAGAAATACTAGTTATAAAACTTTTACAAAATTATTCATATTTTAAATTACTTATACTCAAAGTTTTCCTACACTAAATTATATGTATTGTGTAATTTCATGTAAAAATTAAAATTTATCGAGTTATAAAATAATTTACAAAAGAATATTTAAAGATTTTAATATAGAAAGGTTTTTTATGCACATAAAAAAAAATTGTCATTTTTACACAAATATCATCATTATAAAAATTAATTACATATTTGATATTATTTTAAAAATATTTATGAAATTAATACTTAATTTTTTACATATTTAACAAAAGGCGGTGCATGTGCTGCGTATTTTAACACGTAACATAAGACTCGATACCTGGGTTGAGTCTTCAAGCAAAAAGTGTTAAATTAATAAATAAAAATGAAAATGTGTCTGACTGACAGGTAAATAAAATTGGTCAGGATTATTTTTGGGAAAATTCGCCGAAGGAGGGAATAGTGAGGTCATTATTGGCTAATATGGTAGCCCTTTAGTTTGTAATTTTCTGACAAAAGGGTTTTTATACGCGGCTTTATAGTTTTATTATTATGTTAGAGTTTCTGTATATATATAATTGCTATTTTCAGCTTTTTCCCTACTTTTTTTTAATAGAAATCCCCTTCCCTTCCCTTGTGCCCCTATCCCTGCCTCCTACGTTAATTTTCTGACACGTGTCTCCTCGATAAATCGTCTTATGTATTGTTTGTTCTAATATTAAAGTTTTTTTTTTCATTCTTTTGTTTAGGTTTAAGTTATCGAAAAATTACCGGTGATCGGTATATTTATTGATCTAACACCGGTTAGATTATATTTTTCAATTTAATACCCGTAGCAGTAAAGCGCACCCCCTGAACCGTGCTATATGCTGATTTGGCCCCACGTGGAGTATAGCGCACCCCATGTACCGCGCTATACGCTGACTGGGTTATACGTGTGGTATAGCGCGCCCCCTGCTCCGCGTTATACGCCACGTAGGGGTATAGCGCGGATCAGGGGGCGCGCTATACGTTGTACCAAAATTATATTTAACACGGTCCCTGGTCCGCGCTATATAATAATTACATATGACTTGGTGTAGGTACCGCACCTTATATGTTTATAAATATACTCATCTGGTTCTCATATCTCCTCGCATCTCTCATCTCTTATAAATTAATACAACAATTCCGCCAACGAGTAATAATTCTAGCAATCTTCTCATATTTGATTTAGAAGTTCGTGCGATTTTTCGTTATAAGGTATTTTTTGTTATAATTTTTTAATTATACTTATTGTTTATTATCATTATTTGAAAAAAAAATATTATACTAATTTTTTTCAATTAATTTTTATGTTTGTAAAATTGAAAAGCGGGAGCATACGTCGAAATAGTTTTGCGGTGCAGGTAATAATATAAAATTTTATTATTTAAATTATTTACGTTGATGTGTAAAAAAATTTTGTGTTATATTTTCGTTCATATATAATTTATTTAATCATGTTTGTTTCAGTTATTTTTTTTGCATATATAATATTGCCGCACTTTTAAACTCAAAGAATGGCGCGACTTTCAGCTATTGTTTATTATGATGGTGAAATTCGAAAAGATGAAACCGGCGTTATTTTCGTATCAAATGAGCGTGTTAAAATATCATTCAAGAGAAACATAACTCTTGAGGAGCTGATAACGAAGATTTCGAGGAAGATTCATGTTGGAAGTAGTAGAAGAATGTCGTCATTGCAGTACAGATTTTCAACATCATTGTTGCCATTAACTTATACAGCGTTCGAACTTTCGAACAATGATGATGTTCAAATGATGGTTGAAGCTCAAAGTAATTATTCAGACGCCGCTATTGAGATGTATGCGCATTTTGTTCAAGTGTGTGTTGTTCGGGGTCAATCTTTAAGCTCACACTATGGGCTGGCTGAACAAGTTGATCAAGTTGACAGCCCGACTACAGTAATGTGTAATGATTTTAATGCCATAATGGAGAGACATTCATCCGCAACTCTTTACGATGTGTACCAAGGTGGGTCGACGAACAATCCGTATGACAACATCGCGTCCAGTTCAATGGGTAGACATTCATCTGCAAATCCCTTTGACCTTAATATGGAGATGCCATTGACGCAACCATCTGTGCAGTTTCCAGTTGACACGATGACTTCAAGCTCCAGAGGGAGACATTCGACTGCGAGCTTTTTCGATCTCAATATCGATATGCCTTCCAGTTCAAGGGGAAGGCGTGCAAGTAGTAGGTTTTTCGACCTAAATGTGGAGGGCATAGAGGAACCATCATCTCCACCAGAAAAACCGCTTCGTGAGCCTGGTGCGGATGGTGCTGAGACTGGACTATTCATTAACCCATAATCACCGCAATTCAACTCCGATGATGATGAAGTTCCAAGAAATGTGGCACAAACTGACCCTCCTGCACACATGTATGAAGCTGATTATGATGCAATGTACGGGCCAGAATTTGTGGATATGCCTCATCTCGGTGACTATGGATATTACTAATCAATAAATAATGGTGAGTTATCTTTAGGCATGGAGTTTTCAAGAAAAAAAAAGCGATGATGGCTATCAAAAATTACAATATCCGTAATTTTGTTCAGTCCAGAGTCAACCGATCAACGACCGAAAAATATGTATGCTACTGTGCCCGACGCGAAAATAGATGCAATTGGATGGTTCGCGTATTGAAAATGAAGAGGAAAAACAACATATGGGAACTAACAGTATACAACGATCCTCAAACATGTTGTGCTTGAGGGGTCAACCAAGACCATCCTAACTTGGACTCTGAAGTGATATGCCAAGCCATTATCCCGTGGTAAAAACAAGCTCTCATATAGTTGTTGCAGTGTTGATTTCAGTTATACAATCGTAGTATGGGTACACTGTCTCCTATAAAAAAACTTGGTTGGCAAAACAAAATGTCATTGTCAAACTTTATGGCGAATGGGATGCATCTTACAACGAACTTCCAGGTTGGTTTAGGCTGGTGCGGACGTTGAATCCTGGGATAATTGTGGACTTTGAAACCTCTTATACATGCCATAATGATCGAGTTCTTCGCGATCGATGCCAATTATACCAGGTTTTTTGGAGTTACCCACAGTGCGTTAATGCTGCCAAATACTGCAAGCATGTGGTCCAGATCGACGGGACTTTCTTTTATGGAAAATACAAGCAAGTTTTATTATTGGTAGTTGTCCAAGATGGCAATCGCAACATTCTTCCAGTTGCTTTTACTCTTGTCGAAGGAGAAGATACAGATTCTTGGGCTTTTTTCCTCCAAAATTTACGTGCACATGTTATCATGAGGGAAAAAATTTGTGTCATTTCAGATCGCGGAGCTGGGATCAAAGCAGCAATGGAGTCTTTGGGTCCAATGTGGCAACCACCATTTGTCTAACATAGGTATTGTCTCCGACACATTACTGCGAACTATCATGGAAGGTACAAGAAGAATGATGAGCGTCAATTAATTGTGCGCATGGGTAAGTGAAAACAAGTTAGTAAGTTATACATTTTTTGATCATTTTAATTTTGCAAAAAAAACAAGTTTGTAAGTTATACATTTTTTGATCAGGTTATGAACTACTTCCTCGAACGTTTGAATCAATGCTTCAAGATTTGCGGGTGAAGAACAAGAAAGGATACGATTACATCAGCCTCATCGATAAAGAAATGTGGACGAACGCATATGATGGTGGATATCGATATGGACACATGACGACCAACTTGGCTGAGGCAATCAATTCAACCATAAAGGGTGCACGTCACTTACTTGTAGCGGCTTTGGTAAAAACTATATATTTTCATTTGGGGCGCTTTTTGTGAAGCTCGGGGGACAAGCTCAAACCTGGATGCAAGGCGATCATGTCTATCACCCTAGATTAGTTGCAGATTTATAGAAAAAAATTGATGCATCAAATGGAATATCTGTAACAAGCTTCTCTAGAAGGCATGAAATGTTTCGTGTCACAGAGTTGCCGCGATCTCTTCAAGGGATTGAAGTTGTGTCGTTAAGAGTAAATCTAAGGGACAAAACGTGCGACTACGGGTTTTTTCAGGCTCTGAAGTATCCATGCTCTCATGTGATAGCAGCTTGCTCGCATACACGTCAAGACTATAACCATTTTATGGATCCCGTATACCTACTATCTGAAGTTTTTAAGGTATACGAATTTGAGTTTTCCCCATAGATAATGACAAAGACCCTGATGAGGTTCAAGATTGGCTTCCGAATGTACCAAATCTGAGTTTATTGAGGGAGCGTGGTCGTCCAAAATCCAATCGAATTCATTGCGATATGGATATTCGAGAAAGATCTAGACAAGACAGAAGATGTGGCCATTGTAGAAACCCATGACACACTAGAAAAACATGTCCACTTCTGTTGTCATCAAGTAACAATTGATGAGGAAATGATGTATTTGTTTATCAAATAATAATTCTTGTATTTTAATTTGCATTTACTTCAAGTTAATGTCATTTGATAATCGCTGATGAAGATTAAAAAAACGAACACAATCATTAAATTTTATCAAACTAATAACAATTTGGTATTTAAATACAACAAACTTACAATAAGAATTAAATGGTAAATGATAATCAAATTACAATAACTGATATTAAATGGTAATAAACAAAATTAACTAAAATATATTAAAACAAATTCCAACAAATTTAACAAAATAAAGTAAATATTAAATGAGAAATAATAAAAAAAATTACAATTAAACAAAATAAAGTAAATACAAATATAAAAAAAATCTATCGATGCATGTGTCGTGAATGTGTTCCTCAGGGCGGTGGCTGTCGGTCTCGAGGAGGATTTCTTCGTATCACTGGTTCTGACTCCTCATTGTCATCATCATCGTCGTCGTCGTCGTCACCATCGTCATTGTCATTGTCGTCGTCTTGAGCAGGTACATTAGGTTGATGAGGAGCTGATGACGATGAAGAACCTTCATATAATAAGGACCCTGGAGGTGTATGACTGACTATCCCACCGGCCTACGAAAACTGGGAAAACCCAAACATCGTTGAGTGTGAAAACTGTACAGGAGGTGTCTGTGCTGCGGCCATGGGTGATGAGGCTGAACCCGCCAAATATCCAGCATATGAACTCCAAGTTGGATCTACAAACATAAACCCATAATAACCTCCAGGAGGGGTCATCTGTGACGGTGGCGATGGCGGGGTCATAAAACCAGGTGAAGGTGGCGGCATCATATATGGCTACGGTGGCTACTGGAAAGGTCCTGCTGGTGCAGCTGAGGATGAACCGGAAGCACCTGCTCTCCGTCCACGAGTCGGGGGACGATGGTGCTGTATCAGTGAACGTCTCTATCGACGTCGTGGAAAGGTCTGCCCTCGTGCATCTTCGGGAAGTAGAAACGGTTTCCCGTTACTGTTGAACCACTCATAATAATCCTCAAAATACATCAAGAAGTCAGTAAAAATGGGCTCTCTACGTGAAAGGCACCGATGTCGATCCTCCCACAATACGACCTACTCATGATGCCTCACCAGCCAATCTGTATCTGTCTTGCCGCGTCTATCTAAGCTATACAACTCGTCTATATTGCGAGGTACTTCCGGAATTGGTTAAAAACAACCAAACTGCCGGAGCACGCGATCAGTGGAGTGCCACTCGACGGTCGCATAACAGATCAGAGGGACCATCGCCATCCGAACATCTGATGGACCCCTCAACTCAGGTGGGATCACCGTCCTCACATCATCAGTAGAATATGGCACCCATTCAAACTAAAACAAAAACAAATAATATATAATTTTTATCAAAATAATAATCTAATTATATAACTATAATCTAAAATCAATTTTTAAACATTAAAATTCATACATCTGTGCCAGCCTTCTGATCGATTAGCACCCTAATTTTTTCTAAATCATCATGTAGCTCCTGATGATTTTTCCTATCAGTAGACCAACTATTCAAGGGAAAAAAAATTTTATACGCTGTATAAATTTATTAATATACAAAATCAGTTTTATAATTACCTCAGAAGTAGTGGAAATACGAATGGGTTCTTCACAACGGGACATAAAAAGGGTAATCGATACCATGCCCAAGACTGAAGCAGCAGGAGACATCCACCGATAGCATTACGCCTGTAGTCAGTGGCTCCACACATCTCCCTGTACAGCAAAACCAAAACTGCTTAGCCCCAACTGAATGATCCGGCGAGACGAAAGTCGCTAAGATGTCGCAACCACATGCAGTGAACTAGGTTGCGCGATTTGTCCGGCATCAGCAACCCTCCTATCAGCTGCAGTATACATGCCCGTGCATACATCTTAACCTCATCCTCAGAGGCGTATGCGCTCAACTCCCGAAAATTGGCATCTAACCAATTTAACGTTATCCTACCTCTGATAAAATTTTCCGGGACACGTCCTAGACTATCCCAACACAAAGTAGTCCAAGAATCGGAAGTTATCCCCGATATCACATCTCCATCCACCGGAAGCCCCATGTGCATAGAAACATCCTCAAGCGTGATCGTGCACTCTCCGCACGGAAGATGGAATGTGTGGGTCTCCGGCCTCCACCGCTCTACTAAGACAGGAATCAAGTATGACTCTATCTTACAATGACTCTGATATCTACCTAATCCAGCCTCTACTAAATACGGCAAGACACGGCTGTGTATCACTAACTTAAGATTTCTAATAAAATGATCTAATACACGATCCTTTTCCTAAAAATAAATAATTACAATAATTAATTCTTAATTTAATAATCATGCATTAAATAAATCAACTAATTATTACTAATAATTTAAATTAAATTAAAACGTTAAAATGTTACCGTATCAGCAAAGTGTCGAGATATTTAATTCTTAATCTAATAATCATGCATTAAATAAATCAACTAATTATTACTAATAATTTAAATTAAATTAAAACGTTAAAATATTACCGTATCAGCAAAGTGTCGAGATATTTAATTCTTAATTTAATAATCATGCATTAAATAAATCAACTAAATATTACTAATAATTTAAATTAAATTAAAACGTTAAAATGTTACCGTATCAGCAAAGTGTAGAGATATATGATTTTCATCCGAGCGAAGTAGACTGCCTTCCATTATATATCTGCAAAAGAATTATATTAGTAAAATACTTAAATAAATTAAATACATAATAGTAAAAATATTATAAAATATACCTTAAAGAGATAGAGTATTTGAGAGAAATTTAGAGAATTTGAGAGAATTAGGTGTGATAAAAGTGATTGAGGATGAGAGTATTTATAGAGAGGATTGGGATGTGGAGGGGCGGGTATTTAGGTGTATAGCGCGCCCACTGCACCGCACTATACCTCACGTGTCAGATACCCAGGTATAGCGTGGATCAGGGGGCGCGCTATACCCACGTGGCGTCAAATCACCGTACATCGCGGGGCAGGGGCCGCGCTATACACACGTGACGTCAAATCAGCGTATAGCGCGGTTCAATGGGCGCTTTACTGCTACGGATGTTAGATCGAGAAATATAATCTGATCGGTGTTAGATCGGTAAATATACCGATCACCGGTGATTTATTGAGAAAAACGTCTTAAGTTACAATTAATATTTAAAATTTATTTTCAGATTTAATTATAAAAAAGTAAAAAAGTAAAAAATAAATCAACATCATAATATTATATATATATATATATATATATATAATATTTTTGTTTATATTAATTTTCTTTTTTTTTATGTTAGTTATAATATTTTATATGAAATATTTTAAGTTTCAATCGTATAAGTATGGAAAAAATCAATAATATTTAAAGAAAATAAAATGTAACTACATAAATTTTTATATTTTATATGTCATACACAAGATAAAATAAAATGAAATAATTTTTATTATTAGAATAATAAAATCTTAAATTGTTATTCTTTGTGATTATATTAATAAAAACTATTTTATTTTATCTCATGCATGACATATAAATTACAGAATTACATTATCGTTATATTTGATTTTTCTATTTTTACTAAAATTTTAATACTTGTACAATTGAAACTTAAATATTTTTATACAACTGTTATAACTAATATCAAATAAAATAAAATCAATGTAATCAAAAGATATTATATTTAAAATGATACAATCACTTGATTTAATTTTTTTATACATTATTATTTTTTATATTAAATTTAAAAAATTAAAAATTGAAATTTTAATTATAAGTTAACATAAAAAAAGCATAAAAAGCCATAAATCTTTAATATTAAAACAAACAAGACTTAAGATCATTTATTAAAAAAGACCCATGTTAAAAAAATTAACCTAAGGGGCAAGGATAGGGGCACAAGGGAGGGGCAGGGGATATCTCTTCACTTTTTTCACCAGTTATGCATGCATGCATGTATGCATGCATGCATGCATGTATATATGCATGTAAAACGGTTATTTTTTATTTGAGAAATTAAATGCAACTGACAGGCACTCAGGCAGTGCAGGGAGGAGGGCCCCATTGATGCCCAACATGAGCTAGAAATGGAGGACCATGACCTCGCAAAGATGCCCGTATCATCAATTAAAGAGCAACAACGATAACTACAAGCTCTATTGAGTCGTCCCTCTGCTGAGAGTTCAAGACTACACATACAAATTTAAGGGATAAAAATAAATTATTAATAGAAAAATGTATTTAAATTACATAAAAAGTTAAAATATTTTAAAGAGATGACTTTCTTGTTAACCCTGGCTATAACATCCCAAAAAGTGGGCTGATGATCAAAATGCAAATTTTGAAAGTTTGATGGTCAAAGTAGAACATTTGGGAAAAATTTAAAGACATAAGTAGTATTTTTCCCAAAAAAAATGTATTCCATAAATGTATTTAGTTAGTGACCAAATTATAAGATTTTGGAAGCTTGGTGACTAAAATAAAAACTTTGGAAAAATTTAGGGACCAAATGGTAATTTCGAAAAGTTATATTTGGTTTCGAAAATAAGGAAATAAATATATTATTTTCACATTTTTAAATGTTGGAAATAATATTTAAGGATTTAATTCCATATTTAATTGAGATTGTTGGATTAAAGTGACATGGAAATTTTAAGGGCAAAATGGTAAAGTGAAAAATATTTTGTACATATTTGATTGTGAAAGACGATAAGGTTACTGTAGCTTGGTATTAATGTAAATATTAAGTTTATTAAGGGTAAATTAGTATAGATATTTTAATTTTAAGGATAAAGTGATCATTTGACATTTAATGAATTTTATATTTAATATTTAATTAAGAAAGCTGAAGAAATATCATAGGATTTCTTCATCTTCTCCAGCACCAATGTGAGCTTCTCTCCAAAGGTAAGAAAACATTTGTTTTCAATTTTTGAGTTAATTCTTTTGAAATTCGGGTTATGTCGTGAAATAAGAAAGTGATCTACGCGAAAAACGCTATTATTTGGTACCAATATTTCTTTCTAATCTTGCTGGATTTCAAAGATCCCAAATCTAAGGGTTTATGTTCATGATAGGATTCATGAAATTGATGATAAATCTTGATGATTTAAAGGTTGTAGGTTCAATTTCAAACTTAATTTATGGTTAGCACATGTTCAATCTTTCTATAAATTATTCTTTGAAAATTTGAACATGATGAATTTGAGTGAGAAAAATTATGGAGAAATTATATAAAGTCTGTAAATGATGTAGGAAGTATTCTACAAGCTTTAGAAAATTTGGGGACCATTCTATAAATTTTGAAAAGTTGGGGGATTAATTCATAACTTTTGAAAAAGTTGTAAATGATTGTATAATTGTCTAATAGTTGATGTACTACAATGGAAATTGATGTTTTGGGATTAAAATAAGCATTTAAATGTGAAATATGACCATTTGGAAGTTTGAAAAGATTGGTGATTTAAATGCAACATTCATATAGTTAGTGTACCGATACACTAAGGAAGTGTATCGATACTACCCTTGAAATGAAAATTTGAGTATGCTATTGTAAATACTGATATGTATAAATGTATGATGGTGTAGATATTGAGCACAAGCAAGTTCTGAAATGACTGCAAAGTTAGGATCAATCTAAAGGGATAAATCATAGAAGTGGATTTGGATATATAAAGTGTCAAGGTGAGTGCATACTAGTTGTAAATGATGTGTATGGAAATAAGACTCGCGATTAGTCTAATTCCAATATTTGATTGCATAAATATATGTTATTTGGTGTGATAAGAATATGAATAGTTATATGATAACAATGTATGAATTATATGAATTAAATCTAAGTGGTTAAATGAAAAATGAGAATAGAATATAAGTTAAGAGATATTGACATAAATGAGTATACAAATGTGTCAAATAAGTTATATAGGAAAGTTGATATGTTTAAGTGGAACTATGACCTAAACTTATTAGATTTCTATATGATATGAGTTAGAGAATAAAGGTCCAGGAAATCATATGTGAATATTTTAGAAGTTAAGTAATGATCATTTATGAGAATATATGTCTATGTGACAAGCTATGTGAAAATGATCTGATGGAAAATATGAAATTAGTGTATAAGAAATATGATATAGTGATCATGTGAATATAGGATAAAAATTATATGGCATTGATGCGTATATTATATGAAAAGGAATAAATGATTGTGTAATAAATCATATGAATTTGTATAATAAAGTATATGATCAGAAATTAGGAAATAGAAATGATTTATGTGATGATCAGAAAACAATAATACAAACTATCTGGTGTAGATATAAAGGATTATATGAATATAAAGTAGAAGCTATGTGAGTATGAGACTTTACCAGAATATTATATGATATACTTGATAAGAAATTAGGAGTTTATATGAGATACTGAACTACATGAATATATGAAATTATAATACAAGCTATGTGGTATTGACATAAGTGATTATGTAAAACTGTGAGGTAAGTTATATGAGATTGATATACAGACTATATGAAAGTATGTATATGAATACATGTATAAGTTTATATGTTATTATTCTGTGTTATGTGAAGTATATATGAACATATGTGAACAAGATATGACATGAGTGTTTACATGAACATCTGATAAATGATTTAAGTTATACAGTATGATCTATGTGATTACATGCACATGTGATATATGTTACATGATATGAACCTATATGATATGGGTTATATGACAAGAATGATACACAACTATGTGAAAACAAGTTATGAGATTACATGCTTAAATGTTACAAGTGATGTGAATATGTGATAAATATGAAAGATAATGCCCATGTTATATGTCATGAGATCTAGAGGTATAGTTGGCATGCCAAGAGTCGAGGGTCTACGAGGTCTTTTGGGACAATTCTACGTGGTCCTTCGGGACATATATGTATTCTTTGGAACATGTATGAGGTCTTTTGAGGCACCTACTTGATCCTTGGTATATGTACATGATTCTTAAAGAATTTATATGTGGTCCTTATGGACAATCTTATATGGCACTACGGTGCATTTCTACGCGGCACTTCGGTGCAATTCTACGTTGTACTTCGGTGCAATTCTACGTTGTACTTCGGTGCATTTATACGAGCTGTGGTGACAACATATGTGCACAACCTCAATCCACTCGCGTACCTTAAGTTCTCAGTAATGTACATGGGCCTATAAAAGATATAAAAAGTATTTGCATTATTATATGATATCGTGATATTATTGCTTACACTGAATTTCGTGTGTACATGAGCTAATAAAGAGATAATAATAAATACATTGTATGTGATGTATATGCTTTGTTATATGAAATATGTTACAAGATTTATATGTGATATTATGTGTATTGTTGAGTGAAAAGTATTATATGACAGTGATATTGATGTTGATAATAATGGTATATGTGCATGTATGCATTATTTTATATGAAATGTTATATGGTTTTATTATATGTTTTATATGCCTCACTAAGTCAACGACTTAGCGTGTGATTGTTTCACACGTAGGTTTCGAGAAGAAGAATGAGCAAAGTTAAGCAAGACAAGTCAGTTTCTCCTTTCCAAAGATCAGATCATAAAAGAATTGAACAGTATGTATTTTGTAATATTGATATATGTTGACATGTAAATAAAGGTTTGAATACGATATGCTCTAATCAAGTTTTGTAATGTTTTAAACGTATTTTTGTAAATGGTAAATGTATAGCAATGAAAGGTTAAATTTTAAGAGTTAATGTATGTTTTGCGGAAGTACTGTAGCAGGGTATCGGTACACTGTAGCAGGGTATCGATACCCTTCTAGCATTTTGGAAATTTTTTTAGTATTCGGTATTGTTCATTACTGTTCATGGTATTGTTCATTACTGTTCATGGTAATGTTCATTACTGTTCATAAATACGTTTTTGCCTTAAAATTTTATAACGAACATAATTTAATAGTATATTATTGTATTTTCTTAATATGAGTTCAAATGATTTGTTATTTTATAAGAATATTATTTTAAAAAGTCAATGTGACATCTCAGACTCGTATCCGGGTCGAGTACGGGTTGGGGTGTTACATTTAATGATATCAGAGCTACGATTTAGCCGATTCTAACCTTAAAATGAAGTCAAAAATATTTTAAAAAGTATACATGCCAACACAAAGTGAAAAATTTTCTGATCTGATAGTGTAAAGAGTGTGATGTCTTGTTAATAGAGTTAAATTGTTATGTTATATTAGATGTCTGATCATGAGAGCTTCCAAAGTGAAGCGGAATGCGATAGACCTAAAGGCAATAGCAATTCACTTACCCTGGCCAGACAAGGAGAAGAGCGAACACCTTATGGAGTGCCTGTATAAGATTAGAGAATATTTTCATGATGTTGAATGATATTCTGATGTGTTTTCAATTTTATGCTTCTTTAATTCATAGAATGAATGTATCGAAATAGTTAAGAGAGTTAAGAGCACTCGATCTCAAAAGTGAATTTGGGGAAGGTTATGTTGTTACAGACCTTTGGATAAATGATATGAAGATAATGTTAGAAGGTTTTCATTTCTCCAAAGTGGAGAAGTTAAATTGAGTAGTTTCGTTACTACGTGGGCAAGCTAGAGTATAGTGGACAAATGTCACCATAAGAATGTTAAAATATCAAGTGACGTGGTTATTGTTTGTAGAAGAGTTCAAGAATAAGTACATCGATGACCAGTTTATAAGACAAATGAAGCTAGAATATACGAGCTTGAAACAAGGGAATTACACCTTGTATGGATATGAATGTAAGTTTAATAAGTTAAGCAGATGTGTTGTTGAGTTAATTCCGACTGAAAAGGATTGATGTGATTGGTTGTTTAGGACTTGCGCCTTAAATTAAAAGAGTGTTACTGGTTTTGAATTTGTTCTCATTTCAAGAAAAGGTTAATCACATTAAAGCTCTAGAGAGAGCTCAGAATGAAAGGATTGAAGATAAAAAATCTATGATGATTAAGAAAATTAGTGCTTCATAAAGTTAAGCACCATCAAAGAAAGGTAGATATTCTGGTTTTCAACTTTAAACCAGATATTAATTAGTTGTATTCTCTGCCAGGGAATAAAGTTAATCAGTTCAGATGGATTGGAAATTATAGTATTAGAGGAACTTTATCGTTCTGAAATATAATAGTTTCTTTACAGCATGAACAAGATAAAGTAGAGGATGGATGTTAATTGGAGAATATTAAAAGACCAAGGAATGGAGAATATTGTTTTGGAATGGTTTAAGAATATGTATATCAATGATTAGTTATAAGACAAAGGTAAATGGAATGGTTAAATTCGAACCAAAGGAATTGTATTATGGATGAGTGAGAAGGAAGGTTTGATAAGTGAAAGAAATAGAGGATGAATTATTTTGACTGAAAAGAATATATATGGATAGTTTGATGAAGGTTTACGTTTTGATTGAAAGAAATAAGTTGAATAATAAAGAAGTGTGATAGTACTATTCATTATTGTTCACGGTATTGTTCATACCGTATAGTACTGTTCATAAATACGTTTTTCCCTTAAAATTTTATAACGAACATAATTTAATAGGATATTGTTGTATTTTCTTAATATGAGTTCAAACATGCTACATCTTTTTTTCTTATTTTTCTTCTTCTGATATGACAGGGAATCAACATGTACCAAGAAAAACGACGAATGAAGGAATAAGAATCGAGTAGTTATGTTGTGCCATAGTTTAATATAAGACTATAGAAATGTGTTACAAAAAATGTTAATTTTTTTAATATTTTTATTTTAATATTTTCAATTGAGTGCTACTTAATATGTTATTTTTTTCTACTAAAAATGTTAATTTTGCTACTTAAAATGAATATTTTCGATATTAATATTTTCGGTAGAAAAATAATATTTTAGGTAGTGTCTAATATTAATTTTTCCGGTAGAAAAAAATAATATTTTAGATAGTATTCTACCGTAAATATTATAAAAAAATTAATATTTCTTGTAACACATTTTCTTAATCTTACATTTTTCTTGTAACACATTTTCTTAATCTTACATTAAGTTGTATTTCCTTATACATTCCCGTAATCCCTAAAAAAAATGAAAATTTCTAGCCGTATGGCTCATTCATTTGCTTTACAACATCTCTGCAGACTAGAGAATATTGATAAAAGATAATTTCTGCCCCATAGGTCTTGTCTTTAGTCTATAGACCCTAAAGTCGACTAAGAGATTAGATTCTCTATGTTAATCAACGAAATATAGGTTAAATCAGTTTTATTTATAATCTTCCCAAGGCAGCTTGATATGGGAAATTCAAAGGTTTTGTTGCAGAATTTTATGACATCGATTACCAAAAAAAAAAATCAGCAAGAGCTCCTCCATTGTTGGATCTCAAAACTTTGGTTTCTTCAGTTAGGCCCAGTTTACAGTCTAAGATTTTTTCTATTATTGGGGCAACATATATGGGAAAGAGAAAATCGCCTCAGTGACCAAAAATGCCTTATAATATACGATTTTAACCAACTTTTTTTGGATTTGCCAAAATGACCAACAAAATCGCAACGCGAAATAAAAATCGCAACGCGATCCCCAGAATCGCAAACCAGTTTCCAAAATCGCAACGCGATTCTTGACAATCGCAATGCGATAGTACAAATTCGCATTGCGATTTTACAGAATCGCAACGCGAATATGAAAATCGCAACGCGAACACATAAATCGCAACGTGTATCCGTAAATCGCAACGCGTATCCGTAAATCGCAATGCGTATCCGTATATCGCAACGCGTATCCGTAAATCGCAACGATAATCAGTAAATCGCAACGAGAATCTGTAAATCGCAACGATAATCCGTAAATTGCAACGAGAATCTGTAAATCACAACACTGAAATTTTGGGTATATAACTACGCAACAGCAGCAAATCATAAACTAAATCCCTAAATCGCAACTCATTCCATCTCCATCTATCACTCTCTCCGGCGACATCCGTTCCTATATCCAACGACATCCTTCCCAATCCGGCAACAGGTTTTAGTTTCGCAGCTCGTCTGTTTAGTAAATTAATTTACAACCATGAAATCATCTAATGTTGATCATGTTTGGATAGATTTGTGTTTTGGAGGGTCATGGGATAATGTTCATGGTGTTTTACAATATATGCCTTTACCCATGAATCTTCAACTAAAATTGTCTTTACAAAAGTTAACTTATGAAACTCTAATGCTACGTGTTTCAAATAAATTGAATTTAGAGCCCCTAAGTGGATTTAGGCTATCTTATCAGAGAAATGATAAAGTTTATTTGTTAACCGACAATGAAGATGTTGAACGATTCATTGCTTACATTAGTGTTTCACAAGATGATGTTACATTGTATGTTGTTGAACCTAGAAGTAGTATTGTTGGGTCAGTAGCGGGTAGTAATCAACTAAGTTTTTCTCAAAACCCACAACCTTTCTCTAATCCAAATCCCAATCAACTTTCAGCACCAAATTCCGGTTTTCGTATTGACCAGTTAGACGATGATGAGCCAACAGAAAAAATTGTGAGTACTAGTCAGTATTCGAAATTTGGTCTTGGTCAATATCCGGACTTTGATATTGGTCAATACACGGATTTTGATGATGTTTCAGAAGAAGAAACAGACCCTGCGTGTAATGATTTTGATATTGGTCAATACCAAGTTAGATATACCAAAAACTACACTGTGAAGATATACCAAAAACAATAAACATAAAAAGTAGTAGTTTATTCTTGAAACTAAAATTTGCAACACTGTTTTGTCTTTTGGTTGAAATGAAAATCGCAACGAGAGAATGACTGTCGCAACGAGAGAAATGAAAATCGCAACGAGAGAATCGCAACGCGAAATGAAAATCGCAACGAGAGAATCGCAACGCGAAATGAAAATCGCAATGCGATTTTGGTTTCGCGTTGCGATTCTCTCGTTGCGATTTTCATTTCGCGTTGCGATTCTCTCGTTGCGATTTTCATTTTTCTCGTTGCAGATAGTCATTTTCACGTTGCGATTTTCATTTATCTCGTTGCGACTCTTCTGCAAATTGAAACTTGAATGGATTGCATTACTTCAACCAAAAGACAGAACAAAGACAAAGACAAATACTAACTTGAAAATCGCAACGAGAGAATAGCAACGCGAAATGAAAATCGCAACGAGAGAATCGTAACGCGAAATGAAATCTAAGTGAAATGGTTAATCTATTATTGAAATGACCAGTAAACATATCATCAGTTTCAATATAAAAAACCTACAATAATGCAAAATTTTCAAAATAAAAATAATTAAAAAAACTAACCCTCGGAGGTTGATTTTCCATTTCTGAATATTGTGAGGGATTTCTGACCGTGAATGGTTGTGAGGGATTTCGCCGGAGATGGGGACGGAAATCTTCGGAGATAGGGACAGATTTCGCCGTAGAGAGTGAGAGATGGAGATGGGACTGAGTTGTGATTTTAGGTTTTAGGTTATGAGTTGCGATTACGGGATTTTGTCTTAATATTCGTTTTTGTAATTTGAAAATAAAATACGCGTAGCGATTATAATGGCGCTTTAAAAATCGCGTTGCAATTTACGGATACGCGTTGCAATTTACTGATTATCGTTGCGATTTACGGATACGCGTTGCGATATACGGATACGCATTGCGATTTACGGATACGCGTTGCGATTTACGGATACACGTTGCGATTTACGGATACGCGTTGCGATTTATGTGTTCGCGTTGCGATTTTCATATTCGCGTTGTGATTCTTGAAAATCGCAATGCGAATTTGTACTATCGCATTGCGATTGTCAAGAATCGCGTTGCGATTTTGGAAACTGATTTGCGATTCTGGGGATCGCGTTGCGGTTTTTATTTCGCGTTGCGATTTTGTTGGTCATTTTGGCAAATCCAAAAAAAGTTGGTTAAAATCGTATATTATAAGGCATTTTTGGTCACTGAGGCGATTTTCTCTATGGGAAATTCATGAAAGGTTTTGAGTTAGATGTTTCGGTTAGAAAAATCGTTAACCTGAGAATTAAATATAAAAATAACAATGATACTAATATTCAAATATCATTAAAGATAAAGAATGAGTTTATTCAATCTTAGGATTATCACAAATATAACAATCTGATACCATAATCACATCTAAGAAGATAAAAAAAATGAAATCAAACTTAAATAATAATAAAAATGAATATAGAAAGGAATACTCTATTTGATAGATCAAATTGGAAACAATTGAGGCATATCGCTACACAGTTTGCTTAAGACAAATTTTCGGTAAATCATTTGTGCTCGAGATCATTGATCGTCTGTCTCAAAGGATATAACAACTAGATGATCAACTACAATAGCACAATTGCATAGATCACAAACTATACCCTTGCCTTTATATATCACCAGAAAACTAGTGGAAGAAATAAAATTTTCAAGATTTTAAAGTTCTTGAATTCTGATATGCGAAACTTTTGAACATTTGTTTAACTTGTTTAACACAATATTTATAGGGGATTCTCAAAGGAAAAATAATCTTTTCAAAACTAAGATATTGTATTCCAATTGAATATAAATTAGTAATTATATATTCATATTTTAATTGAATATAGATTTATAAATAATATTTTTGTATTTAATCAAATATACATTTGCAGATAATCTATTCCTATTTCAATCGAATATAAGTTTGTAATAACATATTCAAATTTTAATTAAATATAAATCCTTAAATAACAAAACACTATCTAATTAGTATTCAAATTCTAAAGAATCCCCATAATATATATTTAATTCAGAATATTCAAATATATATGTCATATTTAAGGAAAATTCAATTATCAAATTCATCAATGAATTCAACACATTTTTCTAACAATCCCAATGAAATTGATGATTTTATCAAAAACATTTTGACTTGATGTGATGATAGACTTTATGATTGATAGTTACATAGGAGGTAGGTGTCCACTTTTGAACCTTCATTTGTTATAATATATTTACTTTTTTGGCTAACCAATAGACGTGATGTATTTGAACTGTTTTGTTCTGTGTAAACGATAATATACTTAACACAACTACCTCTTTAACAATAATTTTAATTCTCATGGTATGTCCTTAAAGTCACGGATAACGCTCGGTTCTGCAAGAGTTTGAAAGAACTATGCCTAATTGTCTTCTTGAAGCGGTTCTACTTCACTCTCGCATATGGGACTTATGTTGCTTGCCTCATCGAATCACACAATAGTCATTAAAAGCTTTGCATAGCCTGTATCAATTTGATCACTATTTATACCACAAAAAAACTTGGGGGATAAGAAACCCCACAATGAACGTACAATGGTTTATACAATTAGGTTGTCCATTTGAACCTAAATATTGGGATCTCTAGTCAACTGTGTAGAGTTTTCCTCCACATAAAAACTTTAAATTACATGTCCTTTAGTCTCAATCCTTTATATTTAACCCTTTGGTTAGTGAATCTGTAAAGTAATATTTTGATCTTATAAAATCAATGGTGATAACTTCATTTTAGAACATTTGTCAAATGATATTATGTCGACGATACATATGACTCGACTTATCATTATACATAAAATTCTGTGCTAATCACAATATATACATACTGTGGACACATGTTACAACCATTTAGGAATATCCTTTAGGAAATTATAAGTTCATTCAACTTATTTTCTAGACTTATCTATAGCTACAAAATCGAATTTTATAATAAATCTAGTTAAAATTGTTTTCTTGAGGATTTCTATGACTTGACTTCTGCTCCCAAAATGAATACATATCACTTGTACCTTTGGTATCTTTAATATTAATCGATGTATTATTCTAGGACATCAGGATAGCCAAATAAAATGCAATCCATCGTTTAAGACCTATTTTTATTTGCTTTAATAATATGGTCATTATCGTTGCAAGACACTCCCACATTTTCAAGTGTTTGCATGAAAGTTTTTGACCTTTCCATAATTCGTATGATGTCTTATCATTTTTATTTTCCTAAGAACTTTATTTAAAAGGTAACTAGTTGACATAACAATTTCTTCTTTCCCCACGTGTTTTGTGACAACTCAAAACTTCATAGTATAGCGTTCATTATTTCTTTTAGAGTCCGATTTTTCATTCGACTACTCCATTTGATTGAGAATAGTATAATGGGATTACTTTGTGAATAATATCATGTTGTAAATAATATTCATCAAATGGTTCAACGTATTCACCACCACAATGTCTTCTCACCATCTTAATCTCTTTGTTAAGTTAATTTTCAACTTCCGATTTATAGAGAATAAATTTCTCTACAACTTCATTTTTTAGTAAATACACATACCGATAATTTTTCTATCATCGATGAAGCTAATAAATATTTATTCTTCCTCGTCCGTGTTATTATTACGAATTTTAATAACTTGACCACTAAAATTTTTCTAGTGTCAGCATCTCTCGTTTCATATTTATGGTCTAATGTTATCCATAATTCTTTTATCCATCTTATGAATATTATACACTTTTTATTTGACAATCCATTCATGATATAATTTTAGTATAAGAAGTCAGAATACTTTGAAGCTTTAACAATAGTAAAACGATAATAACGTTTACTTCATCCTCTCTAATAATAAAAGGATCATCTAATATTTGATCAAATTTAACATGACCAAATAAAACAAAATCTTATGTTGTCACATCTTTAAATTTTATTTATAAAATCTCACAAGCTTCTCGTTGTAATTCATGGAATCCAATTATTGGAATCCTTGCACAAAAATTAGTGGAACCATGTCCCACGTTAAAATTAAATTCAAAATTATTTCATAAAGAATTTTGGAATTCATAATTCAGAATTGAATGAAACTTATTGTTGGTGTAAATTTCTCTTGATTATTGCCAATCATTCGTTTTGTCAAAAATTTGGCGCTCCCCTCGTACATAACAAGGATTAAACTCAAATGAGTTTATATCATCTCGAAAAATAAGCTAAATCATGCTTAAGATTGTTATACAAAATAACAATATGAGACAAAATGGAACTCTTTTCTGATTGATCAATTCATCGGAAACAATTGAGGTCTATCATTACATAGGTTCCTTAAGATAAATTTTCGATCATTCCTTTGGTGTTCGAGTTCGTTGGTCGTTTGTCTCTCAGGATACAACAAATAGATGATCAGCTATAATATCACAATTGTAGAGATCACAAACTATACTCTTGTCTTTATCTATCACTGAAAAAACTAAAAGAGTAAAACTTTTATGAGTTGTTTCACGTTGTTGAATTGTGAAAACTTCTGAAATTTGTTGAAACTTTTGAACATGTGTTTAACCTAAAAGGTTAGTACAATATTTATAAGGAATTCTCAAAAGAAAACCAATCATTCGGGAAGTACAAATTTGTATTCCAAACGAATATAAATTCGTAATAATATATCCATATTTTAATTGAACATAAATTCATAAATAATATATTTGTATTTAATCAGATATAAATTTATAAATAATATATTCATATTTCAATCGAATATAAATTTGTAATTATATAATCGTATTTTAATTGAATACAAATCCTTAGATAATAGAACAATATCCTATTACTATTCGAATTCTAATGAATTCACACATCTTTTTTATTCAACACTCGAATAAATATGTGATATTTAAGAAAAAATCAATTATCAAATTCGTCAAAGAGTTCAACACATTATCTTGTCTAACAGTTTCTTGTCTTATTCGTTTCACATGCAATGTTAGTTTTTGTCTTATTCGTTTCATGTTGTTACATTGCATGCCCTTCGATCCGTCCCGGACGGTATCCATGTTTATATATGAGCTTATACAATTATCAAACACGTATGTTTTATGATTGTCGATGTTTAAATATTTGTCGTATATGATTGTCTGTCGAACATGCATGTTTTAGAGAAAATGAAGAGTTGAAAGGCAAAATTGGCCCAATAGGCTAGACAGGTAAAAAACCTGACTCGTTAGATTATTTCCAAAATTAATTTAGGATTTACAACATTTGCTGTAATTACATAAAACTCGTCACGTCAACGTGATAAATTTAAATAAAAAAAATATTATTTGGGCAAACTCGCCATGCTCACATGATGAGTTTATCCTGCACTATAGCATTTGCCCAAAATAACATACCAAGTGTGACATTAAAATCTCTGCTGCTAAAATGAATAAGGGGACAGTTATGAGAATCCTCAGTATGCTACTTGAGTAATGTTAGTAGCCAAAGAATTCATTGTAAACCCAACATAATGAATGAATGTTCAAACATCACAATCTTGATGTCAATTTTGAAAGGAAATTGTGTTTATGGAAATGAAATAATTAAAAGATATGGTGCAGGTATACAGATAACTACATTGGAACCATTTACAACAGCAATTCCATCTCCAACGACGGAAAATTTCGGATAGGACTCGAATGGATTTCGACCTTCTCTTTCTCTATGATTTATACATATGGCAGCAGTGGTAGAAAAAATGTACAAATCTCAGATACCTGAAAATATTAGACATGTATTCCCGATATCCATCACCGCCTCTTTGTTAAAACCTTCACCATGCCTGTAATAATCTTCCTGAACCACATCAAGTTCATGATGGCTAACACGGATGGCACCCCGAAAACCAACATATAGCCAAAAGCATGCATCTTGATCACCTACTTGAGCCAATCAAGTCGAACAGATTCTTACCAAATATTTTTAACAAATGAAATATTCAGTTAGGCTGGGATTGATCAATTAGTTTTTTTCTCAAAAGTTGGTTACGGGAAATGACCATGGACGTACGGGCTAATGTATTTGAGTCGACAGAGGGTGAATGTCGGGATGAAAGGGAGACGAAGTAGAAGAGGCGTGCATACACAGAATGTGGAGGTGTTTCTATTGTTACCTAAAACATCATGGAGGCAAAGTTACCTGTGTATAATGCAAGTAGACATGGTAGAACATGTAGCCAAATAGCACAACTCTTGCAATCTGCAATTTGAAATTTACTTCAGTTTCTGCGAATAGCAGAACATATCCGTTTCACAACGAAAATAAAACCGTTCAGCTCACCAGCCAAGCCAAAAAGATGACAACACCATTAATGAGATATGCAGTGGACCTCTTCATACCAGCTGTGTCAAGATACCTTCATCAAAGAAACAGGATATAGTTTAATTTAACATCAGAAATTATAAATCTTATTAATTCGAACTTACCATCTTATGTTAATTTCAGGAGTTGTCACCTCGGATATAAGAACCATGTATGTATAAAGCTGCGCTTCTCCGGTAAACATTGAATACGCCACTGCGGTTCCGGAAAGCGTGTGATGGATAACCTGCAATCAGATGCTAGTATCTTATTACTTATCACCCCTTAGCATCGATATACTACATGAACATAAGCACTTTTAAACATGGGAGACCAGATAATTTGTTGCCTGCTTTGCTTTAAATTGTTACCGGATCTAAAATACTTGCCTCTATGCAATTAATGAATCAAAAGGGTTTAAGTTGAATGATGTGAGGAAAACAGCTCGGTTTTTATGGCAACTTGGACCGTGGTGATCGAATGGTTAACACGATAAACAAATAAAAAAATGTAAGCCAGAGTGATATCAGCATAGAGAATACACTTACATATTCTATACCACCTAAAGAGGGATACAGCCACAAAATCATTCCAAGATCTGACAGGAAGTATCCAACGGAAACCTGTAAAATCATAGTAGGTAACAAGTACATTAGGAAGTCCTCGGATTAGTACCAAAAGTAGCACTCGACTTTATACTGGTAAGTGAACGAAGATGCTGCAAACAGCCATAAAGGATGAGTTGCATCCTCGAGACGTTTAGAGTGAAAAAGAGCTGGCAGCCACTTTGTAGTTCGTTCTAAACATATGCTAATCACTTTCATCCTAGTAAACGGTTGAAAATTTATACTGAACAGATAAAATGTCCACAAAATACCTTAAAGGTCACATAAGGTTAACACTTACCCCTAACCCAAAAGTAGAAAGTGGTGAGCTTCGGAAGACGAGAAGACCAGCAAGTTCATCAGAAAAGAGATTCGATCCAAACACGAAGTACAACGACAAAGCAGAAATAAAAACAGCATGAACTGTAGAGATGCCACTGCCAAAAACATGCCGACAAGTAATGAGAGATCGAAAATAATAACATTAGCAGAAAAAATAAGGAGAAACTAGATCATGCACCATACTAACCGATTGTTCCACTCTACTCGTTGAATTTTAGTAAGACCAGGGTATGTCTTGCTGTAAAAACTGCTGATTAACTGGGTAAGATCATAGGCCTAAAGGACGAGGAGAAACATGTATAATGAATATAAGGAAACGAAGGAAAAGCATCCGATGATTTAGTTAAAAACTCGATATACCACTTTGCAAGCAAGAACGCCACCAAGGATAGAATTGTATGGAATGAAGGGATCTGCAAATAAGTAGTTCTTAACCAACAACTGAGCGTGGTTATGGTAAGACTTTATAGCCATCACCGTCTGTTTAGGCACTGTTCTCATATTCGAATCTCAAATCGCCTTAGCACATGGGCATCTTCTCTTAGTCTCCTCCCTCCTTCAATCACCAATTCCTTGATACAAACAAAATGGTAGTCAGAGAGAAGAAAATTAGATATTCAGAAGGTTTCTTCAACAATCTACATTTGATACTAGGTTTTTCTACACAGATATCAATTTTCCCATCATATTCCAAGATAAATAAGGTATAAATTCTTTTTCTATTTAAAAGCTTTAATTCAAGCAAGCTAAAACAAACAAGAAACAAACAAAATACTAAAGGTTTAATTAAAATGAACAAAGCGAATATTAATGCTAAGATTCAGATCAAACAAACATTTCCATTCCAGTTAAGTAAAATGCAAATAAACAATGAGAAAGCACCGAAATTAGAAGTAATCCATTTGGAGAACAGCTAGCAACATAAAGCAATCAAAAGTTAACACAATAGAAGCAAGTGAAAGAGAAATCACACACCAGGGACCATAAAAAAGGGATTTTCCAGGGCTAATCAGTGGACAAGACCCAGTAAAAAGGAAAACTTTAAAAACCCATAACTAAAAAGCAAAGATGAGCACTTGACAAAATGGCAAATCAATGCAAAAGTGAAGAACAACCCACGAAAGAAGAAGGCAAAAAACTAAAACATAAAGTAGAAAAAACAAGAAAGGAGAGAAATCAAATCACTGTATAAGAAAATAACTAAAAAAAAAAAGGTTGCAGTGGCACCAACCGTGAGATTCAATGAAAGTAAGAAGAGTACTTTAGTATTTTAGATTCTCCGACTCAGTAATAACCAAAATAATTGAAGTGTATATATATATGGGTAAAGTATATAAATGGTCACTGAACTTTTCAGATTCTTGCATTTAGAATTCCAAAATTTTCATACTTTCAATACAGTCATCAAATATTTAGTTTGTTTGCAATATGGTCCCGACGTAACGGTCGTTTCACTTCTGTTAGGGTAAATTATATAAATGGTCACTGAACTTTTCAGACACTTGCATTTAGGTCCACCCAACTTTTAAAACTTGCAACACAATCATCATTTACATTCTAAACCCCAATTTCTAAAATACTTCAATTACATTCTAAACCTCAAATTCTAAAAATACTTCAATTACATAGACAACCCCAAATTCATAATCCATTCTCAAAAAATATGTCATAACAAACTAAACTTGAAGCGCAATCCTAAACCCTCAAAATATAACCTTAAATGTTAACTTTCCCCACCAATTAACCCAACATAATTAACAAAATTTAGTTCATTTTGGGTCCATAACAATAAGTGATTATGTTAGGTTTAGGATTTAAAAGTTAGATTTAACCAACTATAAGTGAACAATAATCAATTCAATTCAAAAAAAAAATATTTTTCGACTTAAATTAATTAAAAAAAATGATACAATTTGACTTTGAGTTGTAATTTTATAAACTCGACTTAAAAAAATTTCAAGTAGAAATCGAGTTGTAAAATACAACTTGAATATCTCAAAAAAAATTAGTAATTAGTGGATTAATTTTTAAGTTTTGAGTCAAGTCCATTGACTCTGTATGATATATGTATTTCACATATGGAAATAATATGAAGAAATATATGTATTGTATATGGTTAAAAAACTATTTAAATTAGAATCAAATAATATTATAGTATTATAAATATTTATAATTAAATTTAAACAGAAACTCGAAAATTCAATTTAATTTGAATTTATTTAAATTTTATAAACTCAAATCGAAAATATTTCGAGTCAACTATTTTATAAACTGAACTGAATTAGAATCAAATAATATTATAATATGATAAATATTTATAATTAAATTTAAACAGAAACTCGAAAGTTCAATTCAATTCGACTTGATTTAAATTTTATAAACTCAAATCAAAAAAAATTGAGTCAACTATTTTATAAACTGAATTGAGTATTTAGGTCCAACATAACCCTAAACCCAACACAATCACTTATTGTTCACTTATAGTTGGTTAATTTTTTTCAAAATAATTATGTTTTGAGAGTTTAGGGTTGATGCTTCAAGTTCAGTTTGTTATGACAGGTTTTGAGAATGGATTGTGAATTTGGGGTTAGCCATGTAATTGAAGTATTTTGGAATTTAAGGTTTAGAATGTAATTGAAGCATTTTGAATTTTGGGGTTTAGAATGTAATTGATGATTGTGTTGTAAGTTTTAAAGGTTGGGGGACCTAAATGAAAGATCCTAAAAAGTTCAGTGACCATTTATATAATTTACCCTAATGGACGTTACATAGGGGACCATATTGCAAATGAACTAAATGTTTGGTGACCGTATTGCAAGTTTTAAAAGTTAGGGATCTAAATGCAAGTATATGAAAAGTTCAGTGACCATTTATATACTTTACCCTATATATATATATATATATATATATAGTCGAAGCAAAAGAAGCTGAAGAAGAAGAATGATGAATCGGTGGATATCCTTGAGGGGTGATGGGCCATGGGATCATTGGCTGATGAAACGTTCGGCGTGTCAACTTATTTGATTGGTTCTGGGCGCTTGACAGTGTGGTTGAGTTTGCCACTGTAATCTTATCCTAATGAGACCAAAAAATGGAAAAATGTGCGACAACTGTTTTTCTGGGTTTTGTAATCTTATATTTTCTGTAAGTATTATTTTAAATGTGTGATAGCAATTGATTTAGCTTTGAATAAATGAGATGGATGGGTTGTACAATGGCGAATGGTTTGATAAAGACAGAACTTAATCAAAGAATTTGAACAAAAAGTTAAAGGGTAAATTACACATTTAGTATCTAAACTATTATTTTTAATCTGTTTTAATATCTAAACTTTTAATTTTTTTTCAAAACCATACCTAATGTTTAATTTTCATTTTAGTACTCGCCATTAAAAACTTAACGCGCTTAGTACCTAAACTTTTAGTTTTGGTTCATTTTAAAACCTAAACTTTCATTTTTCCCCCAAAAAATTAACATTAAATTTTGAACCGGTACTAAAATGAAACAATAAATAAATTTTTTAACGACATGATACTAAAATGAAACAAAAACTAAATTTTATGTATGCTTTTGAGAAAATTGAGAGTTTAGATATTAAAATGGACCAAAGATTCATTCTTTTCAAGTTAATTCCATGAAAATAGATTATAAATTGTATTTATAAAAAGTGCACCAAACTAAGATGAGAGGAGTTTTGAGGTGCGACATATTAATATAAAGTTAAAGAGAGGTGAAATTTAAAATATTATGTTGTTCATAATATTTTAAGTTGCGCGTAACATAAAATATTATATTTTTTAACATTTTATGTTGCAACCTAAAATATTATGAAAATAATAACAATTTATGTTATAACCTAAAATAAGGTTGCAACAAAAAAAATAAGAAAAAGGTAATATTTTAAGTTATTTTATATTAACCTTATAATAAGTGATTGTACATAGAATTCTCCCGACCAAAGTGTGAATGGATGATTGCATGTTCATGGTAAAAGTGGACATAATCCGAGTGAAGAATAAAGGTGGATTATGTAGACACTCATTTTTAATCGATCTAAAAAGTATATTATATTATTATTATTATTATAATTATTATTATCATCTAATTAATAACAATATGTTTGCAGTCCACTACAATCCCATGACATGTTGGAGCCAATCTACACCAAATAATCTGTCAAAGTCAAAAACAAAATTATACCAACCTACTACATCAACATCTAGCTATAAAGTTTGAAAAAAAAAAGAAAAAACAAAGAGATTAGACGAGTGAAAAAAGGATAAAGAAGATCATTCGGTGTGGAAAAAAAAAAGAGGGGAGAGAGCAAAACGTGAGAAGCAACACCAAGGAGCAAACCGGAGGAAGCCAAACGTGAGAGAGAGATAAGAAAATTGAAGGAAAAAATAGAAAGAAAAAGGGAAAGGGTCTTGAATTCCGCCGGAATTCTCACCGGCGATCTGGGTCTCCGATCAACATTTCGAACGGTCAAAAGTTGTGCAATAACAATACGAACAACATACTGAAAAATTAAGACGATCGGACGATGGACGGTGGCGGATCAAAGAAAATAAATCCGGACGGTTTTTGGCCTCTTGCCGACGATCGGGTCTCCGATCAACATTCCAAACGGTGTAAAGTTGTGTCATGTCAACACGAACATCATATTGAAATTTCAAAACGATCGGACGGTGGTGAATCAGAGAAAACAAATTCGGACGGTTTTATCAGGACTTCCGATCAACATTCTGATCGGTCAAAAGTTGCGCAAGGTCAACAAGAACAACATACTAAAATTTCAGGACGATCGGACGGTGGCATGGCAGCGCAGCAACACGATGGCCGGTGACTCTTTTATGATGTTATTATGTATTTTTGGTATAACTTCTATTTAATCCCTGAATTTTTATGTGTGTTTTTCATTCTAGCATATAAATATATATGTTTTCCTGATTTTGACACTTTAGTTTATGTTATTTTATTTTAGTCACTTAAGTTTCTGTTTTTGCTATTTATGTCATTTAAATTTATGTTTTAGCTATTTTAGTCTTTTGAGTTTATGTTTTTATCATTTAATCATTTAAGTTCATGTTTTTGCTAGATCTATTATTCAAATAAATAGTTTCTTTAATTAATTAATTTGAAGTAAGTTATTAATATTTAATAAATGGATCATATTTTAACTTAATATTTGACTCAGGATTTTCACCATTACGACGTGTAAGCGAAACAGTATCAATTTTGGACGCTGTGGGGGCTAATCCTTCTCCACGTGTAACCGACTCCCGAACCCGTTTTAATCGAATCTTTGGTAAACGCAGACTTTTGTCTTAAAAAATATTTTTTTTAAAAAAAATTATTTTTAAAAGACGCTTTAGGTATTCGACCTACCTAACCCAAATATTGATAGAGACTCTATCCAATTCTATTAAAATTAATCCAAAATTATCAATTTTTTTAAATTAAAATCATAAATATTTTTAAATAATAAATAATTGTTCCACCTAAAAACAGTTATGACAACTTCATCGCTAAGCTAAGCTAAGCTAAGCTAAAAATTCTTCCCTTACTGCCACATGAAGGTTCTACTTTCCAGAAAATAAATAAATGTACGTACTTTGGAAACAATTCATTCTTCTTTTTCAGGCATCTGATGCGCTCAACAAAACGTCAAAACCTGCAGTTCCACTTTTGCTTGGCATCTATTCATCGAAATTCTGGATTTCTTAACTACTGTTATGAACGCGTGACGATCAGAATCAGATGACGAGTCGATGCGACTGTCAAAGACAATTTCGACCGTGTATATTGCTATGAATGCGGCTGATGAGTGTTGAATAGTATATATATTTATTGTTATTTATTCTTTATTTTCGATTAGATATAACTGATTTATATTTATTTTAATTTATTTTTTTATGCAAAACTTCATTTGAATTAATTGATAAGAACAAATAATGAAAAGATAAAATCTGTATTATTTTAGAGTCAGAGACACAATCTAAGATATGACACTTTTCGAAGTGACATATTTCAACCCAATCATCAATTTTCAGAAAACAGTCCAGATAATATTTTTTAGAAAATGAACGAGTATTATCTTAAAGATTAATATTTAAAATTATTCTAAATATAAATGCTTAGAGATAATTGAAGTTTATTTAGAAGATAAAACAGAATTTAAACTTAACCACAAGTCTTGATATTTTTTTTTTATCTTTTCTATCTTTTTACCTTCTTTTATTTGTATTCTTTCATGGAAATGCTAATATGATCCAACTCATGCTTGGATACATTGTTCGATTCTCTAGAAGTTAGGGTGACAATTAGGGTTGGGTATGAGGTCTAATCCGACCCAATCGAGTCTTTTTTTAAAAATAATTGAGTCGGGTCAGGTTGAGTTTTCTAAAGGTGATGCTCAAGTTGGGCTCGTTTTAGGGTGAATAATATCCGACCTAACTGACCTGAAAAGTATAATTTTACCTTATATATTTAAATATAATTATAGTAATACCCTATGTATATTATTTTTTCAATTAAATCTCTATTTTTATTGAATAAAAATAATATTTTTATTATTTCGTGTCAGGTCGATTTCAGATTTATCTCAAAAAATCAGGTCGGGTGGAGGGTGTAAAATTTTCGGGTTGGGTCCGCTTGGCTGAAACCCGATCCGTGCCCATCCTTAGTGACAATCGACCATTCCTCTAAAAGTCTCGACACTTTCTCTTAAAAAAGTCTACGTTAATTTCAATGTTGTTTTGATTTACTGTTAGGAATATGAATCGGTTAATTGTAGTTCAACTTCCTATAAACAAATTTAGCAGCAGTCTACTAAGGTGAATCAAGATTGAGTTCGATTCTCGTTGATACATTATAACCCAAGTCAGACTTTTTCAACACTTCAAGTTGTCTTAGTGTTAAAGGCGATAGACGTGGTTAGTCCAATAAAGACTGAATTTCACTGATAAACTTGAAAATATCAATTTACTAAAGAGAAAAGTTAGTTGCAAGGGTTAGACATTCTTGAATGTAAACAAGGATATTTCGATGATCAATCAAATTTGAAGCTAAGTAAATCCTAAGGCTAAATCATCTCAATCGAATTTTTCACCTTATTTACTTTTATTACTTTTTATCATTTGTTATTTACTTTTATTTTATTATATCATGTTCGTTATTTTTAAAATCCCTATTATTTTTACAATCAATTCAATTCAGTAAATAATATTATCAAACTTCCTTAATCTTTGTGGATCGATCTCCTTCTCTATTTCACCTTTATTTAAGAAATAAGAATTAATTTATTTGACAAATTTGATATTTGTCAGCGGCAAATATAAAAATGTCGAAGGAAATGAATCATAGTTAGAATTTTCTATCATCATAGATCTCTAAAGTGACTAATGAACATAAAATTCATGTAGGTAATTAATGGTATGTATAACTTTTGCTACCTTCATCACCAGGGGGATTGCTTATAGAACAAGTTTTTCCCGGCGATATGGTAGCAGACAAAAGGAATAATTACAAGTTTTGCTCACAAGACATCCTTACCGACTAACATTTCTTCATAGTTTTCTGAACTTGTAAGGGCCACCGTCTATTAAGGATGACGAAGACGACGACGAAGACAGACTGTTGCAGTTAAACTCGGCCTTGTCCTTGTTAAATGCCTTCTGGACGTCCTCTTTAAGCTCCCTGAAGCATGTTCTCTCTATCGTTTGCTCTTCCGGGGTGCCCGTCTCGCGGTAAAAGATATCGGGAAGGTCATCCTCCATGAATTTATCGAGCACTTCCGAGCAATGAGGGAAGTAGCGTCGGCCCATCTCCACTGCAAAACAACCGATATGATCGGATTAAGACAACAGATGCTAAATGGAGCTTGTTTGGAGAGGATATCGACAAAACTAATCTCTGAATGCAAAACCGAAAAGAAAGGGGACCTAAATACGAGTATATTTAATGTGTTAGCTCACCTGTTTTCATAAGGGCATCCATCCTAGCAAGAAGTCTTTTCCTCTGCATAATGGGTGTCTCATTCAGATCAACCTGCCTTAAGTTCCCATTTGAACTTCTTGATGGAAGATCATTAGCAAGTTCGCAGGTCGTCTCTGCATGTGCTATGTCGATGGCAAGTTTTGCTTCGCTCGGGAAAAGTAACCTTGCCAATGCCACTGCAATAGACAAAAGCACTAAGAGTTAATCCTCAGAATATGAACTGATAATAGGATCACTTGCAGAACGACTTCTACTATTTTTCCAGTCCATGGTTGTCTTCCTTTACATGCACAGTACTACTCCCACATATTCGATATCACACGTCAAAGACATATTACAGCAAATAATTGTCATATTCATGAACAATTTATTACTAGTGAATAATTTCAGATTGACAACAATTATACTCAGTTATGAAATTTTGGGAAACACTATACAATAAACCGATTCTAGAGACAGAGCCGAGTGAAATCCCCACAGAATGTAATACCTCGGTTCTCTAGGTACGAAAGTCTCATGTACAGATCATCAGCCAATGTATGGGAAACGGTAGAAACATCCCCGGCCATTGGATTTCGCCTCATTTCCCTCTCTAGAACATCGATGCATATCCGGTCTTTATTTGTTTCCTTCCCTTGTTCTGTTTTTGCATGATAGTCCTTTGGTCTTGTCAACCTACGGCAAATGTTAACAGCACTCAGTCCATCCAACGTCAACGTTGAAGCAAATGCCCCCTTGGCTAGGAGTGACATTATCACAGATGGTTCTTTACGCATCGCGGCTATGTGAAGAACCGTGTAACCACGAGAATTTCGCAGGTTGACATCAGCCAGACGCAGGCCAAGGATCTCAGAGACAACCTTGGGGTCACAATATGCTGCAGCATAATGGAGGGCAGCAGCAGCATCCAAAGTTATGTCAGACTCGGTTAAAAGTAGTTTAACAAGTTCAACATCGTCGGAGTCTAATGCTTTGAGTATTCTCCGGATTCTTTTCTCCCGCAAAGGATCAACCACTGCCTCGTTGTCTTCGGCATCCGATAGAGACCTGTGGCGAAGCAACCTAATACTCTCTGCAACTTCATAAGGAAGCTCTTTTTCGATACAGATGCTGTCAAGATCCGACCTTGCTACTCTATCAACACATTGGGAAACAAGCTGGCTGCATTGACAATGGAAGGCAACCACAAGGATCGGGATGATATCTTCGACAAGCACTTTCTCAACGAAATTAAGAAGACGTCGCTGCAAATGTATACAAAAAATAAATAAGTAGCAATTCACTCGCTCTAATCAAGCCAAAAATGTTGTATCGGTGCTTCATTTCAATATTTTTACTACACATATATAACTATAACTATGATAGATCCCAAGTCAACTATAACTACAATTAATCTCCAATCACCATGCTAATCATATGCTTACCCGAAAAAGTGGAACAAGCTCCGGTACTTGAAATATTGACGACGCATACATCAACTCGACGGCAAAGTTAATGGCAGGACGACAAGCGTCATGAGCACAAACATTATCGACACATGTGGAAACCTCCATGGGAAAAGGCTTGAGCTTCCCGGTATACAAATAACTCGATAAAACCTGGAAAGCTTCAAGTCCAATCTTGCCATAAGGCAACAACTCGGACAAGTTATAACTCGGTTTCCCATTAGATTCAGATCCTTTCTTGAAGACAACATCGAAAAACTTACTCCTAACAGCTAAAATACATCTATGAACACCAACAGGAACACCTTCAACAACTATATCAGCATCACTAAAAACAGGAGAATTGTCAACAATGAGTCGCTCCAAGCTGGAGCTGAGCTTGCTCAAACTTATGGCTTCAAGGTTAGCCCCGGTTTCTGGGACTGGGAAGTGGGGTATGTTGTGAGTAATTGAGCCATTTGATAGATGAGAAGATGAACTGAAACTCAAAGAAGATGATGGCTCGGATAAATAAGCCATTGAAAATCTGGGGAAATTTCTTACTTCGTGAACAAGAAAAGATGCAAGCTTTGCTCCCCAAATATCCAACCCAAAGATGGGAAACAGTAAACAGAAAGCTACGTACAAACCCCAAAACAGAATTGTTAAACAAAAAAACAGTAGTATCAAAAACTAACAATTATTCCTATATAGTTATTGCTTTCTTTATTTTCAGAAAACAAGCATTCAAACAAATTAAACAAAAAACTTAGTCTTCTGGGGATCTAAACTGATATCATATCATTGCAATTTTTTGACAGGCATTATTTTTATCAAATCACATGGCGTGAAAACAATTATACCAAAGCATAAAATACTAACTTGCTTGAATTTTCCAGACCCTTAAATTAAGCCAATAAGTGGGGGGAAATTAAAAAAAAGGAAAAAGGAAAAGTTTTTAAAGGAAGATCAAGAATCAGATCCTGGAAAAAGAAGGAAAACCCATAAACATTCATATAATTTACTCCATAAACATGCAATAAAAATCGAGACTTCGGCAAAGATCAGAGGTTACTCTTTTGGTGTTAACGATGAAGAAGAGGAGGATAACATCATAGCAAAGGCTTGAAAGAGGAGGTAAAAAAAAGAAATAAAATTAAGAAAATAAGAAATAACAGTAAGAAAATCGTCGCGGCGTTCCAAAAATAACGATTTTTATGAAATTTCCTTTCTTTGTGGTCTGTTGGGGGGGGGGGGGGCTTAGATTGTTAGCGCGTGAGACAAAAATGAAGACGGTTCGATGACGATGAAGCTGAGGTAGCAAATTGTACCTTGGTTTGGATGACGTCATAGGTGACATCACACGCCTGTGTGAACACTTCCCGGTTGTTGGCCTTGTACAGTATACTTAATTTAAATTAATGCCATTAAAATTAATAAATTTAATTGTTTAAATATTTATTAAAATTTTAATAATAATTAAATTTTATTTTTATTTTGTTTAATTTTTTAAATATAAATTAAATATTTTATAATATATAACAATTAAAAGCTATCCAATTGAATTAGGTTAATTTTAACCTTGACGTATTTTTGTTGAAGTTTGGTTTCAATTCATAAATAAATTAATTTATTATTACGTATGAACTAATTTTAGTATACGAATTTAATAATTGATCCTAATAATATAAGGTGAAATGTTTTTTTAAACGATTTGAGTTCGAATAATATTATAATATTTATAAGATTATCCAAAATTAAGATAAAATAAATATCACTATAAAATCACATCGAGAATCATAAAAAATTATAGGCATATATGTAATGAACATTTAAAAGAATTGGGTTAATATCAACTTTACTCATTAACAAAAGGTTTTATTTTAACTTTCATGTAAGTGAATTTTTTCTTAACTATATATCGGATTCAATAGAAAATTGTCATATAACTCTAATAATTACACAAGATATATTGTGTTTAATAGTAAAAAAAGGTGAAATAAATGGCAATTTTTTTTAATCATTAATATTCAATTATTGATAAATTAATCTGGATCTGGCATTGCATAGGCAAGTGCAACTCTTCTAATCCAATTTACTCCATTCACAATGATCAAGTTTCGAACCCTCGACATTGCTTAAAAGATTTAGTGTTTTATCTTACTAGACCAACTAATTAATAATATAAATGACATGTTTTTAACGGCAAAACTTTCGAGATAATGTTCTAGAAGAAATTAATTCACGAGTTAATGCACTCCCAAGATTAATTGCTCAAATAGGGTGAAATCCACAGTATTGGCCGTAGGTCGCCATGCCTTTCGGGCGACCTTATAGGTCGCCATGCCTTTCGGGCGACCTTATAGGTCGCCATGCACTCCGGGCGACCTACCCTTGCTCAAACAGAGAGAATGAACGTGTTGTATGGCACATGCACAGCCCAACACATAGGTCGTCATGCCCTCCGGGCGACCTTGTAGGTCGCCATGCACTCCGGGCGACCTTGTAGGTCGCTCGGCTGCCCTCGGATTCCCTTGCATAGCTCGCTCGGTTACCCTCGGATGCCCTCGCATAGCTCGTTCGGATGGCCTCGGATGCTCTCGGATGGCCTCGGTCGGATGGCCTCGGATGCCCAACGTGTTGGGACGTGCATGGCACATGCAATCTCTTGTAGCTCGCCGGGAAGATATAGCGACCTAGTAGGTCGCCCGAAAGGCATGGCGACCTACGGCCAACACTGTAGATTTCACCTTATTTGAGCAATTAATCTTGAAAGTACTTTATCTCGTGAATTAATTTTTTCCAGAACATTATCTCAAAAGTTTTATCTATTTTTAACATTGATAAAAAAATATATGTATAATATAGAGTAGATTAGGTGTCGTGTATGTATAATATTTGAAAACATGTGAGGCTCCTTATTTTTTTAATTATTTTTTTAATAATTTCGTAATAACATAAATGAATTGACAATTTAACGTGAAAAATGTGCATGCATTTGAGAGGTCGGCAGAGAGAAAATGGGAATCCAATGCCTAAAGTTGAGTTGTTGCAGTTTCGAAGATACTTCCTTTCTACAGTAACATTGACAAATTGAAAGCTCCTTTAGATTGTTCTCATTCTTTTCTTGAAAAAATTCCAATCGAATTGCATTCACATATGAACCAGTTTATTATTATATAATTATTTAAAAAGTAATTATTTTTCAAAAGTAAAAAATATCATTTATTTTAATTTCAAAACTTTAAATTTCAAGGAATTACTGGGTAAATTACAAATTTGTTAATTTAAATTTCATATGATTCATATTTCACTCATTGTACTTTTAAAATTTTCAATTTGCTCACTCAACTTCTGAATACTGTGACATCACAATTAATTTGCATGTTGATGCATTTATGATATTTGCATGGGATCCTCTATGGAGGGCTTAGTCCCCGTCTTGATTCTGCATGGGCTTAGTCCCCGTTCTGACATCTACATGTGATAAATTCCCCATTATAACATCTACATGGGATAAACTATCCGTTCTGAAATCTGCATAGGATAAACTCCTCGTTCTGACATCTGCATGGGATAAATTCGTCGTTCTAACATATGCATGAGATTATATCTCTGTCTTTGACTCAGTTTGTGATCCTCATATTAGGGCTAAATTCCCATTCCGATTTTGATATTCCGTTTTTGATGTCTCATTGTAAGATAATGTGCATATTTTGTTGATTCGGAACGAAAGGTAAGATTGTGAATTTCTGTTGGGACATTCTGCTGGTAAAATATCTAAATTTTAATATTGGTCGATCATTATTTTATTTATTATTTTATATTTGATTTTTTTGCGTTGATGTATTACCTTATTAAAATTTTAGAGGACGCATTGAGCCTTGTAACTTACTCTATTTCTATCTTTCTTTTTCAGATTATCCAGATATATGACCAGTTTGGCTATCGGAAGTATGGTATCGATTATACACTGCATGCGATTTAATATTTACTTTTCAGCCTTCTTAAAATGTGGCATGAGTTTATTTCTGATTTTATATTCAATAAACATTTTAGAGTGACTTATTAAAAATGTTCATTTGTGGATGTATATGTGATCAACATGGTCACCCTGATTTAGTTGTAACTTCTAGGTTGGGTTTAAGGGGTTACATTTAGTGGTATCATAGCCAAAGTTTAAACTCTTAGACTGTGCAACCTGCTGTAATTCTGAAAATATATTTAAAACAAATTTGCAAAAAGATTTTTAGAAAAATATGAAAAATGATTTTTGAAAAACCATGCCATAAGATTTTCAAGTATTTTCTGAAATTATCGAGACTCTAATGCCATTCTAGAAAGTTACTACTTATCTTTAATGACAGTTTCATACTTAATATATATATATAGTCGTGAGCCTGGTTTGAATGTATGATGTCGTTTAGACATATTAATTGGCTATTTCGGGTGTAAGGTTTGAACGCTCGCAATTTAGTCAAATAACGAAACATGTTCTTGATATTCTTTTAACACTCTTCAGTCCTCCTCGATTAAACTTTATCGACGATTCTGAATTTATTCTCGATTTCCTCTTGAAAATAAGATGTGTTAATATCTAGTTTTCAACATTATGTTCAATTTTATATGAGAAACTCTGACCGAAATCTCTGGACCTGTTATAAAATCTTTCCTAAGAGGTAACTCGTAGGAATTATATATATATATATATATATATGCCATATGACTCAATAATCTTCCAAGTTCATCTCGATTGCGAGTTTTGATAAAATTCCAATTATGTGCGACAATATAAGATTATAAATGGATCTATGTAATAATGCTAACCTGTTCGAGTCCTTATTCTGTCACATTGTGTTTTCCAATGTACAAGAATGTTTTTGAGCAATATTCTGTTCGAGTTTTTATGCTGCCAAAAAGTTTGTGTAAAGTTTGACATTCCTGAATGAAATATTATTTTGATATGAACCATTTTGAATTCCTTAAGTCCTTTGTAGATTAATTTCGATATCTACTAATAGTTCCATTTTGAAACTTCGGTACCATTTATTATTCTCAAACTGGTGGTTTGTTGAACGGATTATTTAAATGATGGAAGATAAGCTAAAATGTTGTATTATAGTGTTCCGAGATGATTAGAGGGATCATTTATCGTTGATTAATGTTTACTCATTGACATATTCTGTGATGAGCATGACTAATTGCATAACGTCTTGAGATATTGCTAGAGCTTGAGCGTGTTCATGATTAATTGTTGTCAGCCCTTTATGTTGTTTCTATTGAGAATAATAAACTAAGATCCGATTTCAGTTTAAAAAAACTATTCAAATGCTTATTTGTGAGGGTCAAGTTATGAGAATCATATGAATATCGACAATTAAAATATTGTAGAGTAATCGTAGTTTCTGAAGGTCAACTGTGAGGATGTTGTTTCCTTATATTTTTTTGTCAGCTAAAATTTCGATGTCAAAATTTTCTAAAGGATGAGAGTTGTAACACCCCAAAAAATTGGGTTAAATTGAAGTGCTGGTAAGTTTACTAGTCTATTTGGGAACTCTTTAAAAATATGGGGCTTTGGTTGTAATTAACCCATATATTTTAGGGTTTGTGTAACACCCCAACCCGTACCCGACCCGAATACGAGTCCGAGGTGTCACATTGACTTTTCAAATCTGGACACTTAAAGAAAATACCCCGGGTAATTTAAAACTTTGTTTAAAACAAAATACTTTAATTTACATCAGAGAGACCACAAAATACAAGTTTGATCAGAGTATTCATAATTAACGACTTATTACATGCCAACACTCTATACACGCCAAAATACATACTTGTTGATTACTTCTGATCTGATCTTCAAGTAATAATACTGTCCTTGCTACTTCTATTCTTGCTCTTCACGTTTCTTGGTACCTACGTGTAAATCACTTACACGCTAAGTCATAGACATAGTGAGGCAATAAATAAACATTTAACAATAAATTCATGAATGTGCATTCTTATCATTTGATCATGACATTTCAACATGCATGTATCTATCACATGATAACATATATAAGCATGTCAAGCACATGTAACACTTACCTTCTTGTGCCACTTTCACTTTAATTTATCTTTCAATTGTATTGCCCATGTATATTATTGAGAATAGAGGTATGTGAGTTCATTGAGGTTGTGCACAAATGCTGTCACCACAGCTCGTATAAATTCCCTCATGGGGCACCGAACATTAGTTCAGTATTCGTCCCGAAGGACTGCTATATATGTCCCATAGGACCACTACGTCCCGAAGGACTACAAAACCCTCGACTCTTGGCATGCCAACTATACCTATAGCTCTCGTATCATATACTATGGGCATTTATGATGAATACATTTCTCATCACTTGTTCTTTCTCTTCTGTCACATACCACATGTATGTGTAACCATGTATTTCATATCATATCACATGTATCACATTTTGCATATTCATATGTCATTTCATATATTCACATAGTTTTTCTCATTTCACATGGTCATGTCTCATAGCATAATCATGTATGCATGTATATCATGTAACATTTATAATAATCTATACACATTTCATGTATTCATGCACATATAAAAATCATGAAATCAAATAACAATTTAGGAGTCACTTCTTACCGTAGTAACTCCATCACTGGCTCATCGCAAGCCAATGTTCGTTCAATAATATAAGTACAATAAAAATTGCACTCACCTTAGCCTTGTTTGATTTGAATCAATTCTAATCCTTTGATTATTCCAGAACTTGTTTAGGCTCAATATCTACATAAATATAACATTTCAAAACAACTATCAGAAGCCTAAACCTTAAACTTGATGTTAACAACTTAAGCCAGATTATTGAACCTAATTTCATTTTTTCTTTAGGGGGGAATCGATTCCCCCCCAGGGGAATCGATACCCCCTGGACATTCTGGAAAAATTTCGTCCAAGAGGGGGAATCGATTCCCTTCATAGGGTATCGGTTCCCTCTAACCAGAATTGGTATTTTAACCCCGAAAATCATCAATTCTTCACTTAATTCTTCTATTTTAAACCCCTATCATGTCATTAAATTCAACTACCATCACTTAAACCAACTTATATCCATGAAAATCATCTATAACTTCAAAATCCTATCCTTCATATGAAATTCAAGAATCATACTCAAATTTCAATATGTTCTAAATACAATTCTAACACTTCATATTCCTTAATTAGGATGATGACAAGTCAAATTTAACTTTAAATTCAACTTATCAACTCTTTTCCATGATTTCATATAAAAAATCATTTTCTTTAATCTCTTATAACTTCTTCATCTTTTGATTATAAGACAACTTAAGCTTTCCTTAAGCTTAGTTATCATCTAATGATCAAAACCTAATCTTTAATTTAACAAATAACCAACAATTTAGAAAACCTTACCTTTGCCCTGCACGTTGGAGAAGAAGAAAAGAAGAAGAAAGAGTTTTCAGAAACTCTTTCCCCAACTCACATTTATCTCTTAATAAAGAGATAAAAAATATCTTTCATGCTAAATGACCATTTTGCCCTTTAATTCCTTTGATAATTACTAATAACTTTCAGGAAATATTTCTGAACAAATCATTGGACTGTACAAATATCCTACTTAAATCACCAAACTCTGAATTTTACAATTTAGTCACTAACCCGTATTTGGGATGTTACAAATCTCTCCCCCTTAAGAAAATTCGTCCTCGAATTTTCATTGTTCAAAGAGATGGGGATATTGAATCTTCATGTCCTCTTCGCGTTCCCACGTAGCTTCTTCCACCTTGTGATTTCTCCATAACACTTTGACTAATGGAATAGTCTTGTTTCTTAATTGCTTGACTTCATGAGCCAATATTTGAACAGGTTCTTCCTCATAAGTCAAATCTGATTGAACTTCGATCTCTTCAGTAGTCACAATATGAGATGGATCGGATCGATATTTCCTCAGCATGGAGACATGAAAGACGTTATGGATTTTCTCTATTTCAGGTGGCAAAGCCAATTGATATGCCACTGGTCCTACTCTCTTAACGATTTCATATGGTCCAATGTACCGAGGACTCAATTTTCCTTTACGTCCAAATCTCAATACTTTCTTCCACGGAGACACTTTCAAGAACACTTTATCTCCGATTTAAAACTCAATTTCTTTCCTTTTTAAATCGGCATATGATTTCTGTCTATCAGCTGCAGCTTTCAGATTATTCTGAATGACTTGAACTTTCTCTTCCGTATCCTGAATCAACTCAGGACCAATAACCTCTCGATCCTTAAGTTCATACCAGTTCAAGGGTGTACGACATCTTCTTCCATATAAAGCTTCATATGGAGCCATTTTGATGCTTGACTGATAACTATTGTTATACGCAAATTCAGCAAGTGGCAAATACCTTTCCCATGATCCTTTGAATTCAATTACACAAGCTCTTAGCATATCCTCCAGAATTTGGATAGTTCGTTCAGACTGACCATCTGTCTGAGGATGAAATGCTGTGCTAAAATTCAGTCGTGTGCCCAATGATCCATGTAAAGACTTCCAAAATCGTGACGTGAATCTAGGATCCTGATCAGAAATTATGGAAACAGGTACACCATGTAACCGTATAATCTCTCTAATATACAACTCAGCATATTTATCCATAGAAAAATCAGTTCGTACCGGAATAAAATGGGCTGACTTAGTTAACCTGTCTACAATCACCCATATTGAATCTCTTTTGTTCGGAGTTAAAGGCAACCCCGTGACAAAATCCATCGTTACATTCTCCCATTTCCATTGAGGAATTGAAATTGATTGTAACAGTCCCGACGGAACCTGATGCTCAGCCTTAACTTGCTGACAAATCAAACATTTAGATACGAATTCTGTAATGTCTTTCTTCATTCCCAGCCACCAATATCGACTCTTGAGATCCATATACATTTTGTTCCCTCCCGGATGCATTGTCAATGGACTACAATGAGCTTCCGTTAACAAATCATTCTTTAATTCATCATCATCCGGAATTACCAATCTCTCTCGATAATACAAGTTCTCATCAGACTTGATTTCATAATCTGTACTCTCTCCATTATTTATTTGCTGCAACTTCTTTGAACATTTTTCATCTTTTTCCTGCAATCCTTTAATTCGATCTAACCATGATGGTTTGATAGTCAATTCTGCACAAATTGCACCATCTCCGCTTAATGATAATTTAGCATCCATAGCTCGTAAAGCTGCAAACGTTTTTCGGCTTAAGGCATCCGCTACCACATTTGCCTTTCCAGGATGGAAATCAATCACAACATCATAATCTTTGAGAAATTCCACCCATCTTCTCTGTCTTAAATTCAACTCTTTCTGAGTCATCAAGTACTTTAAACTTTTGTGATCCGTATACAGGTAGCATTTTTCACCATACAAGTAGTGACGCCAGATCTTTAGAGCAAACACTACTGTAGCCATCTCCAAATCGTGTGTCGGATAATTCTTCTCATGAGGTTTTAATTGCCTCGAAACGTAGGCCACCACCTTGCCTTCTTGCATTAACACGCATCCCAAGCCATTATGAGACGCATCACTATACACTACAAAGTCCTTGCTAGACTCAGGTTGGACTAACACTGGAGCTTCTGTCAAAATATTCTTTAACTTTTCAAAAATCTCTTGACATTCTTGAGTCCAAACAAATTTTATTTCCTTTTTCAACAGCTTAGTTAGAGGTAAAGCTATAATCGAAAAGTTTTTAACGAACCTTCGATAATAACCAGCTAACCCCAGAAAACTTCGAACTTCTGATACATTCTTTGGAACTTCCCACTCCAGAATAGCTTTAATCTTTTGAGGATCCACTCGAACTCCTTCTGCAGAAATTACATGTCCAAGGAATGTCACTTCATTCAACCAGAATTCACATTTAGAGAATTTAGCATAATGCTTCTTGTCTCGTAAATTTTGCAAGACAATCCTCAAATGAGAACTATGCTCTTCCTCTGACTTTGAATATATTAAAATATCATCAATGAAAACCACCACGAACTGATCCAAATAGGGTTGAAAAATTCTGTTCATTAAATCCATGAAAGTAGCTGGTGCATTCGTAACTCCAAACGGCATCACTATAAACTCATAGTGACCATATCTTGTTCTAAACGCCGTCTTTGGAACATCTTTCTCTTGAATCTTTAATTGATGATAACCCAAACGCAAATCGATTTTTGAGAACACTGAAGCTTCTTTTAATTGATCAAATAAATCGTCGATTCGGGGAAGTGGATACTTGTTCTTGATGGTTACTTTATTGAGTTGTCTATAATCGATACAAAGACGCATTGATCCATATTTCTTCTTAACAAATAGAACTGGAGCTCCCCAAGGTGATACACTTGGTCTAATAAAACCTTTGTCCAGTAATTCTTGTAATTGAATATTTAATTCTCGCAACTCTTTTGGAGCCATCGTATATGGTGACATGGCAATGGGCGCTGTTCCCGGCATTATCTCAATCTGAAATTCTACCTCTCTGTCCGGAGGTAAACCTGGCAATTCTGCAGGAAATATATCAGAAAACTCTCTAACGATAGGAATTTCTTCAATCCCTTTTTCCTTAGTTCTAACATCAAGTACATTAGCAATAAAACCTTGACATCCCTGTAGCAGTAACTTCTTTGCCGTCATCACTGAGATCACATTTGCCAATGGATTCCACCCTTCACTAAACACCACAATTTCTACCTCTTCTGGACTTCTCAACGTTACTCTTTTCAGTCTACAATCGACATTAGCATAATAATGATATAACCAATCCATTCCCAGTATCACTTCAAATTCTTCAAATGGTAATTCCAACAAATTAGCAGGGAATTCAATTCCCTGAATTCGTATGGGACACCCTCGACTCACCATATTTACCCGAGCACTGTGTCCTAACAGATTCGTCACTATCACCTCATTGTTAGTAGCTTCTAATTGAATGTTCAATTCTCTTACTAACTTACTAGTAATGTATGAGTATGTAGAACCCGTATCAATCAATACCATAACCCGTTTATCAAACAACAGAAAAGTACCTGTTAAAATCTCCGGTTCATCCCGATCCTCATTGGTCCTGAGATTATACACTCGAGCAGTGGAACGTATCTCTTGTTGAGCAGATGACTCTGACTGATTTCTTCCTCTGCCTCTACCTCTTCCCCTTTGGCCTGTAGAAATAGACCTCTCTGGCTGCGCAGATTCATCGACTACTCTAGGACAATCCCGAACAAAATGTCCGGTCTCCCCACATCTAAAGCAAGCTCCAGAAATCCTTCTACATATTCCAGGATGATTCTTTCCACAATGTTGGCATTGTCTATCTTGACTCTGGTTAAATCTCCCAGCTCCAGATCCCACTGATTGAGTTTGTCTGCCTCTCATCGGATTTGATCCTCTAGCTGAGGATACTACTGACTCCGATCTAACTTGAGGTCGAGAACCAGCATCTCTGCCTCTTTTTGACGGTGCAGAACTCGAAGAAGCACCCGCTCTCTTGACTGTTTGAGTCCTTGAATTTTCAAATCTCTCATTCTGAGCTCTTTCCAAAGCTTTGGCACGATTGACTACCTCTTGAAACGAGGATAAATTCAATACAATCAACATTTCCTTCAACCGAGGACGTAACCCCTCTACGAACCACTCACAAGCATCCTTCTCAGTAGGAACAAGCTCAGCAGCAAAGCGACTCAACTTATTGAATTCACACTCGTACTCATATACGGTGTGATTCTATTGCTTCAGATTCATGAACTCTTGCTTGATTTGGCGAACAAACTGATCTCCGATGTACTTATGTTTGAATTCTTCTAAAAATAATGACCAAGTTACTTGGGCGTTAGTCATCCTCAATGTAACATTGGTCCACCAAATCCTTGCTTGTCCTCTCAACAAGGAAATTACCCCATCTAACTTCTCAGCATCGGAACAATGAAGTCCCGTAAGCATGACCTTCACGTCATTAAGCCAAAGGTCCGCAGTAACAGGACCTTCATCGGCTTCCCCTCTAAACTCTGGAGCTCCTAATCCCTTTAACTCTTTCGCAACATTCATTTTTGGAGTTGAAGTAACAGGAGATTGAAAACGCGTCAATACTGCGTCTAAAGTTCTAAAGAATACATCTTGATCATTCACAGGCACTCCAGAGGGTGTCTGTTCTTCACTCTGCCTGGCCAGGGCAGGTGAATTACTGCTTTCAGTGGGTATATCATATCCCACTTCATTTCTAGAACTACCTTGTCCGGACATCTATAAAAATACAATCATATAGTTCTATTAGCACAACAACATACTTACTATTCCATCAGATCAGAAGTTTTCACTATATTGTTGGCATGTATACTTTATAAAACACTCAAGACTCAGGTTTATGCCGAGAATCGACTAAACCTGGCTCTGATGCCATTAACTATAACACCCCAACCCGTACCCGACCCGAATACGAGTCCGAGGTGTCACATTGACTTTTCAAATCTGGACACTTAAAGAAAATACCCCGGGTAATTTAAAACTTTGTTTAAAACAAAATACTTTAATTTACATCAGAGAGACCACAAAATACAAGTTTGATCAGAGTATTCATAATTAACGACTTATTACATGCCAACACTCTATACACGCCAAAATACATACTTGTTGATTACTTCTAATCTGATCTTCAAGTAATAATACTGTCCTTGCTACTTCTATTCTTGCTCTTCACGTTTCTTGGTACCTACGTGTAAATCACTTACACGCTAAGTCATAGACTTAGTGAGGCAATAAATAAACATTTAACAATAAATTCATGAATGTGCATTCTTATCATTTGATCATGACATTTCAACATGCATGTATCTATCACATGATAACATATATAAGCATGTCAAGCACATGTAACACTTACCTTCTTGTGCCACTTTCACTTTAATTTATCTTTCAATTGTATTGCCCATGTATATTATTGAGAATAGAGGTATGTGAGTTCATTGAGGTTGTGCACAAATGCTGTCACCACAGCTCGTATAAATTCCCTCATGGGGCACCGAACATTAGTTCAGTATTCGTCCCGAAGGACTGCTATATATGTCCCGTAGGACCACTACGTCCCGAAGGACTACAAAACCCTCGACTCTTGGCATGCCAACTATACCTATAGCTCTCGTATCATATACTATGGGCATTTATGATGAATACATTTCTCATCACTTGTTCTTTCTCTTCTGTCACATACCACATGTATGTGTAACCATGTATTTCATATCATATCACATGTATCACATTTTGCATATTCATATGTCATTTCATATATTCACATAGTTTTTCTCATTTCACATGGTCATGTCTCATAGCATAATCATGTATGCATGTATATCATGTAACATTTATAATAATCTATACACATTTCATGTATTCATGCACATATAAAAATCATGAAATCAAATAACAATTTAGGAGTCACTTCTTACCGTAGTAACTCCATCACTGGCTCATCGCAAGCCAATGTTCGTTCAATAATATAAGTACAATAAAAATTGCACTCACCTTAGCCTTGTTTGATTTGAATCAATTCTAATCCTTTGATTATTCCAGAACTTGTTTAGGCTCAATATCTACATAAATATAACATTTCAAAACAACTATCAGAAGCCTAAACCTTAAACTTGATGTTAACAACTTAAGCCAGATTATTGAACCTAATTTCATTTTTCCTTTAGGGGGAATCGATTCCCCCCCTAGGGGAATCGATACCCCCTGGACATTCTGGAAAAATTTCGTCCAAGAGGGGGAATCGATTCCCTTCATAGGGTATCGGTTCCCTCTAACCAGAATTGGTATTTTAACCCCGAAAATCATCAATTATTCACTTAATTCTTCTATTTTAAACCCCTATCATGTCATTAAATTCAACTACCATCACTTAAACCAACTTATATCCATGAAAATCATTTATAACTTCAAAAATCCTATCCTTCATATGAAATTCAAGAATCATACTCAAATTTCAATATGTTCTAAATACAATTCTAACACTTCATATTCCTTAATTAGGATGATGACAAGTCAAATTTAACTTTAAATTCAACTTATCAACTCTTTTCCATGATTTCATATAAAAAATCATTTTCTTTAATCTCTTATAACTTCTTCATCTTTTGATTATAAGACAACTTAAGCTTTCCTTAAGCTTAGTTATCATCTAATGATCAAAACCTAATCTTTAATTTAACAAATAACCAACAATTTAGAAAACCTTACCTTTGCCCTGCACGTTGGAGAAGAAGAAAAGAAGAAGAAAGAGTTTTCAGAAACTCTTTCCCCAACTCACATTTATCTCTTAATAAAGAGATAAAAAATATCTTTCATGCTAAATGACCATTTTACCCTTTAATTCCTTTGATAATTACTAATAATTTTCAGGAAATATTTCCGAACAAATCATTGGACTGTACAAATATCCTACTTAAATCACCAAACTCTGAAATTTTACAATTTAGTCACTAACCCGTATTTTGGGATGTTACAGTTTGAATACCCAAAACCTACATTCACGGTTACCATTTGGTATTTTGAAAAAAATAAGCACCTTAGTTGTTTCTCTCTCTATTTTCTCTCTCTCAACAAAATGTTTTTGGTTTTTCTCTGATTAATTGCTAACTGAGAGGAGGTGTTCGATACCTCCGGTACCATTACGTTCTTATCATCGACCCTATTCGTAAGGTGTCCTTGGATTTCTGTTCACCATCGTCATTTGAAATCGGTGAAATTTTGAATGTTCGAGTTTCGCTAAAAGCTCCATATTCCTTTATCTTTTTTCGCAAACTGACCCTAATAAGAGTTTCCCCATAGTTGAAATTATTTTTTTACAAATTTTGGTATTTTTTCAGCCACCGTAAAGTCTCCCATGCGTCGCCGTTTGCGCGTGAGAATCATTCGACATTTTGGACAGGCTGAACCGGTCACCCCTTAGACCAAACTGACTGGGTCAATCACCGACTCATTGACCTGACCCGTTTGACCAATCCGTCCACCCGACCTGCTTGATCGACCCATTGACCGTTACTATTGACTTTTACCGTTAAATATGACCATTGACTTTTTCTGAAACCACCTATATTTATGTTTTTCGATGTCATAAGTTCGTTTTCACAGTCCATTTGGCCAAATGCTGACCTAAAAGCCCTATTTTGCATCGTTTATTGCTTAAAATTACGATTTAATTAAGTAAGGAGTTGTTTGTTTACTTCAGAATGATTTAAATGCTGAATGATTTAGAGGCTTTATATGAATTAGCTCTGAATGTGACATGCTGTTTAATAATGACATTGAATCATTCAGAATGTACTTTGATGCTGAATCATTCAACCCTATTTTTCTGAATCAGTCAGCACTGAATTATTCAGAGGTACGAAACAAACGCGCTGAATACTTAACGGTTCAACATTCAGCGCTGAATGGTTCCATTCATAGCAAATAAAAAGCCCTAAATTATGGGATTTTTAACTCACTTTCTGATATTGATTTCCAAAGGTATTCACACTTCTCAGCATCATTCACCAGTTGACCCTGACTGTTATCGATCAACTCAGTTTGATTCTGCCCGTTTGTCTTGAGATATGCGTAAGTATTATTTTTGTGACTTTATAATCTTTTACCGTTTAGAATTATGTATTTTGTGTTCATATACTAGTACTGTTTTAGGTTTCCATTCCGCAAGACCTAGTACTACTAACGTGGGAAATGTAAGGCCTGACCGATATGCATTTTTCTCTTATAGGTGTATCCCCTTGAATTGTTTGATATATTTAACGTGTTATATGTTATATGTAAACATGTTTGTGATATTATTATTATATATATATATATATATATACGCGATATATCTGACTTATGAATAATGTGACATCACAGTTAATTTGCATATTGATGCATTTATGATATATGCATTGGATCCTCTATGGAGGGAATAATCTCCATCCTGATTCTGCATGGGCTTAGTCCCCGTCCTGATTCTACATGGGCTTAGTCCTCGTTCTAACATCTACATGGGATAAACTCTCCGTTTTGACATCTGCATGGGATAAATTCCCCGTTCTGACATCTATATGAGATTATATATCCGTCCTAACTCTATTTGGGATCCTCATATGAGGGCTAAATTCCCATTCCGATTTTGGTATTCAGTTTTCGATGTTTACTTGTAAGGTAATGTGCATATTCTATTGATTTAGAACAAAATGTAAGATTGTGAATTTCGGTTTGAACATTCTGCTATTATTTTTATTTATTATTTTATACTTGAATTTTTTTCTGTGTTACGATATTACCTGCTTAAATTTTTAGAGGACACATTGAGTCTTGTAGCTCATTCTGTTTGTCTTTCTTTTTCAGATTATCCAGATATAGGATCAGTTTAGTTATCGGAAGTATGGTCTCGATTATACATTGTATGTGGTTTACTATTTACTTTTCGGCCTCTTTAAAATGTGGCATGAGTTTATTTCTGATTTTATATTTGGTAAACATTTTCATAATGACTTATTAAAAATTTTCGTTTGTGGATCATATATGCGATCAACACCCTGATTCAATTATAACTTCTAGGCTGAGTTTAAGAGGTTACAGTAGCAGTCGAATAATATTATTCTTTTGACAAAGACAAAAATGATATATATTTTCTTTGACAAATTTTAAATCTAATTTAATTCTATGTAGAGGATGGGGGATGAAATACTCTCGGAGAGAAAAATATGTGCTTCTAATATGTCTAGAATCCAAAAATTAAGAGAATATAGGAAACAAAAATGAATAATTTAATCAATTTACCAAATATACTTATTCAAAAATGATATTTTTTATTTACGTGATGATGTAATCAAATTCATAATAAAAATATATAGGGATAAAAATTGTAGACAAGAGCCCTCAATTATATATATTTGCTTGTTGGACGAAGGGACAAATAAGGAATTTAGATTCGACAATTTAGATTTAATTTGATTTTATAAAATTATTTTTAAAAAAGATTTAGATTGGGGCGGAATGGATTTTAGAAGAGAAATAATCAATTACGTGTTGAGAGAAAAAGAATTTATGATAAAAATATATGTCTCGATCTGTTTCAAATTATTTTATTATAAAAGTTCATATATGTAATTTTCATTTATTTCTTATGCACTCTCTCTCCTCCGAGAATCCTCTCGTCTCTCTATTTTAAAATTTCTAAATCTCTAAAATTATCATTGAAAATCACATTGTATACCGTCGTTGGTTGCATCGAACTCTAAAATTTTTTGACAACCCATTCAAGTCTTTTAATTTTGAATTTGATGTTCGTTTCACCAGAAAATATTTTAATATCTATGAATCTAGGCAAAAATCGTTTGTCTATTTCATGTCGGATCTTCTTTTCCTCCGTTAAATCGTACCGAATTTGGGTAAACTAAAATTACAATACTAGAAATATCCCTCCATCATCGAAAATTGCAATACTAAAAATATAAACTACTTCTTTTATTCTCTATTTTAAGTTTCATTTTTTGATTTTTTTGGTATGTTTTTTCTTTTTTCATGTAGAATAATAACTTATAGTTTAGCAAATTTAAGGTTTTGAAGTGATTTTGGGTCAAGTAAGGTTAAGGGAATTTTACCTTAAGTTTGGGGTGAGTAATATTTTTTTTAAATTTGATCGAATTAAATATCAGATTGAGATATAAAATTTTTATATTTAAATTTGAAATCAAAATTTAATCATGTTTAACCCATATCAATCACTGAATGAAGTTCATTATTTCAGGTGATTGTTTAATATCAATATTTTTCCTACTTTTAAACATAGAATTTCTTACCTAATTAATTAGAATTTAAAACGACATATTCCATCAATTAACTCACATTTTACACTACATTTTTAAAAAAAGATATTCTTAATGTAAGCAAAAGCTACCGTTCATTAAGAATACCATTACATCATTTGATTCCGATAATGTCGTAAACTAATTTATATTTTCATGCAATGTATAAATTAAAAGATGTTAAATAATTTAAATTTTAATATTTAATTGTTTTGTATATAATAAAATCATTTTTTGAATAAGTAAATAATAAAAACATAAACACAAGACACTGTATATATATATATATATATATATATATATATATATATGCGCGCGTTTCGAATAAATTAGAAATATATTGAAAATATTTTAAAAACCCAATGAAAGACAAGTTAGATTGTAAAAAAATTAAAATCAAATTATTTCATAGTTGAATCTAAATATTATATAAATAAAATATCATCAAAATCCAAATCTATAATATAATTAAATTTAAAAAATCAAAATCAAATGATTTTATGGTCAAATATAAAATATAAACATAAAATATTACCTCCCTTCTTAATAAAAATTTTAAATTCATGTATATTTTAGATATTTTATTTTTATTTTTTGTTAAAATATATTTTCTCTTCCCTTAAAGTTTATAATTTTTTTTTCTCTTAAAATTTTATAAGTTCATTCTTCTAACATAAAATCTTGCCTCCCTTCTTAATAAGCCCCAAATTAGTCGTAAACATGCTCCTGATTTTTTCATGCAATTGAATAAATAAAATGATTTCCTAAATCATCTCCAACTTTTGTTATAATGTATATATATATTACATTGTGATAATTTTAGTAGTGTACGAATAATCTTATATTTCAAATAAGAAATAAAGTAATAAAACATACGGAATAATGTACTAAAGAATTTTACATTATGATAATCGTATCTAATCACTTTGTAAAGTACATCAATATGTGGGTTAAATTCAACCGTATGTTACATATCTGGATTAAATATGGGTTATGCACCACTAGGCTATATGAGTTTCGATCGTATTTAAATAAGTCAGTTTTTATTTTAAAATTTTGAATTCGAATCGGATCGAGTTCATTTTAATGATGGTGTCAAGTCAGGTTACGTTTGATTTTAGGGTAAAAAAAGTTTAACCTAACATTGTCCGACATAATATTATAATTATCTCTAAATATATAAAGATAATTATAAAATATCTCTTTCTATTTTATTTTTTCAATTAAGTCCTTACTTTATGTCTTAAAAATATATTTTTAATACATATAATTAGAACATGTCGAATCAGATGTAGAGCTTGACCTAAAAATCAGATCTATTGGGGTTCTCCTAAACCTGAATGCATGTGAAATGATTTAATTTATTGATCATATTCAAATAGGCTAAAAATCCAACCGGACCATGACCATCTCTAATAGTGGCTAACACGACATAACTTTTTTAATGGTGTTGACATAACAATTCTTTTGATAATTTATGTGTAATTTATATTTATTTTTTTTAAAAATTAATAATAATATGAAGTATCGTGTATTGTCGACTTGTCGTATGAATTATTATGTTAACGTTTTTAAATATTAAACTTACTTTTTTAAAGAATGTGGAGAAAGACGATCGATGCGAGAATGAACACTAAATCCAAAAACCTTCTACCGAGAGCTACCCAGTGTAGAAAAGCGTCTTGGATTTGGAGAAACATAACGCTGCCTCTTTCCAGTTCAAATAACGTTTTTTTTATGGGAAACGTGAGGTTTATTCTAGGCGATGGGAAAATAATTAGTTTCTGGGAGGAGCCGTGGGCGGGAGAAAGACCACTCAAAGATATGTTCGCGAGAATCTATGCGTTAGCTATGAAGAAAGAGGGCAAAGAATGAGATTCCGGAGTCAAAACTAATGATTCATGGGAATGGTCATTCAACTTGGAAGAAACCTATTTGACTGGGAAGTAGAACAATGGCACAACTTTATAGCAACACTGAATCACGGTGCAATGAATCGGGCTAGTCACGACTTTATAAAGTGGGAAGGCAATTCCTTGGGGACATACTCGCCGAACGGCTATTGTGAGCAAACTGTATGTGAAGGAACTACGGCTGATCCAATGTGGAAAGCTATCTGGGCAGGTTTGGCACCATCGAATGTGGAGGCATTCATGTGGAAAGCTGTCCAAGGTCGAATTCCAATACGATATGAACTTCAGAAGAGGGAAGTGATCATCCAAGACTTGGGCAGATGTGCATTATGTGATAAATTTGAAGACACTGTGGATCTCCTTCTTTGCCATTGTGAGGTGGCTTGGAAAATATGGCAAGGATGGTGCCTCTCTTGGAGTATCAGCCTAGTTATCCCGGGGTCTCTGAGAAGTTTATTTACTCTATGGGAACATCAATCCTTAAAACAGTCACTCAAACCCTAGTGGAAACTTGCTTTTTTTGGGATAGTTTGGACCATGTGGTCGTAATGAGGTTATATTTAATAACAAAACGTGTGATGCAAAGAGTATTTTTTATTTAGAGTTAGTGGGTATTGGCTTATGGGTAAACAGCAGGTGGCCAGAGGTAGTTTTCTCCATTAATGACTTTATAAGGTGCCATTCAAGCCTCTCTATTTAGCTGGTACAACCTACTAAACCGAGTGCAGGGTCCTGGTCTGCTCCATCTGAAGGCGAATTAAAATTTAATGTGGAATCTTCAGTACAAGGTAGTGTAGGGGCTGCTGGAATCGGCGGACTCCTTCGTGATCATAATGGTGAGACCTTAATACGCTTCGCGAGACATATTGGACAATCAGATTCTACTAGTGCGGAAATGGTTGCAATCTTAGAAGCATGTCAGTTATCTAGATGGATGCATGATAACATACTAATAATAGAGTAGGATTGTTTGATGGCTATGAATTGGATCGAGAAGCCGAATATAGTGCCAGCGCCTTTCAAAGATTTAGCAGGCGAATGCTTCAAGATTTGTAGAAGACAAAACTGGAAGGTAAGATTCACTCACAGAGAAAGAAACGCTGAGGCTCATGAATTAGCTCAAGAAGGAGCGCGGAGAGTTCAACCGTTCATATGGATGAAAGCTAGTGGGTAGTTACCGTGTTGCTGTTTGGAGTGTTCACGCCCTGTTGGCATGCATGTAGTGGTTGCACACCCTCTTATTGCAGGTGAAAGCAGGCATGGCCCCATTGCAGATAAGGAATTGCGTTGGTACCTATATTCAACCGATTCATCCAGGTAGAGCAAGTGAAATTAATAAGTGCTGGAGCGATCCATATGGTTTGTGAGTGTCGGATTGATGTTGTTAGCTAGAAAATATTGGATGAATAATGTGAAGAAACTGTCTGGGTTGGTATGCGTGGTTTGGATACTATGGACATATACTCTCAATGTATGACGACATTAGAGACCGAAGATGGGTTGTGTTTTAAGAGAGCTTCAATGAACTCAAGAGAAAGGGTTCGATTGATGCCATCGTGGAGCCTCTACACCTCTTCTTAATGAGGTTCCTATTGAGGGACAATTGAGTCTGCCTTGTGGAGAAATTCTAAATACGGGAAGGTATCGCTGTAAACCTGTATTACCTTGTTTTATATGTGTTGTTATGAGTTTTATCCTTGTTGTATTGACTTGAGCATGGTATATACTCTTTTTCCTTCACCTAGATATAGAGAAGTTATCTAGGTAAGTTTTTTAACGAGGTTTATATTCTCGTCATCACCTAATCGCCTCACTTAAAATATAAGTATCTTTTCAAAAAAGAATGAGATCAAGATTAACTTTAAAGAAAATAAAATTAAATCCATAAAAATATAAACTTTAAGAGTTATATGTATCATTAGAAATTTAGAATTGATAATGATATAAATGATAAAGAAAAATCATAAAATGTTATTAATTATTAATTACTTTGATCGTACAGTTCAATAATTAATTTAGCCTCACTTGAATTTATTAAGTGTTTTAGGATGATTTATTTTTCTTTAATGACGTAAATTCAAATAATGATATTTATAAGAAGTAAAATTGAATCTAAATAGTTTAAAATATTAAAAAAATAATTTAACCATTTTTGTACATCGTCAAAAGTTGCATGCTTGGACAGCATACTATACTAGTAAACAAAGAGATGGACAAAAGTATCCTTCAACATATCCGTTGTCTCGTGAATCATAAAGTTGATAGGTCGCCATCCAAATTTCTATTATTAAAATACATAAAAATATTAAATTACCTATTTCTATAATGCAAATAATATATTTTAGTTATAAATTAATTATTTCTATAATAATAATAATTTATAATTAGAATAGGATTATGGTGATGAACGATAGCCACTGGCAGACAGGGACGGACATAGGATTTTAAGTTATGAGGCAAACTTGAATTTATAAAATTTTAGGGGGCGAACTAAATTTTATGGGAAGGAAAACATATTTCAATGGAAAATAAATAAGAAATCTAAAATATATGGTAATTTTAGATTTTTAGGGGGCGACCGCCCCCACCCGGCCTCCAGAATCATCATTGCTGGCAGAGCTGTCTCAGACATTTTCGAGTCTTGAGCAAAAACTCAAAAATTTACATTTATAAAACGAAAGTATATTTTATTATTTTAAACAATTAATTAAATACTATATAAATAAATCATAAAACTGATTAATTTCTGTGAAAATACTTTATTTTTATTATTTTATTAAAAACGCCTTAAATACATCTAAGACAGAATAAATATAAAGAAATTGAATGTGTATGATACATAGCTTGATTTTGAATAATAAATAAATAAAAAGAATTGTATATTATTTTATTGTTAGATTGAGATTGAAGAAGACTACAAATTAAAGAATATTTGATAAATTGAAGAATACGATTTGAATAAAATAAAAAAATGTGATTAAATTTAATTTAAAATTGAATGAATTAATAAGAGAATTGAAAAAAGAATGTCAAATGCTAAAAAATTTATGAAATTATAAAAATTAGGGCTTTAATTATAAATATAAAAATTGAGGCCCTAATTATAAAAAAATTGGGCGCTATGAGTGGTTGCTTAGAGTGATCCTATTGGAGCCGACTCTGATTTTTAATAAAAAAATATAATTAGTTATATTTATATTACAATTGAAACTAAAATTTCACAAAGGATTAATTTTAGATAGATTATTAATTTTTTTAAACATATATTATTAAAATTCTTAATATTTCTTTAGTAAGAATAATTTAATTAATAGTGTTCATTAGTATGTTTAATGTATTTCAACATGTGATGTTAACTTTAAAATATTTTATATTAAAAAATTCTCATTAAAAATATTCATAATGTAACATATTCTCAAGATTCAATAATTTTTTACATTACAAAAATGAGATTTAATAATCGATAATAATTCTCAATAAAAATACAAAACAAACTCAAGAGATATAAACAGAATAAATGAGAGAGATTTTCAATTTTATTGTACGGAGTCCAATACCTCAATTTAACTCTGACAAATGTAATAATATATAATAATTTATAAATAAAATTATTATATATGTTTTCTAAAAATATTAAATTTAAACACCAATCAAGTCACCTAAAGGGAATATTATTATCTTAATAGATTATGAGTTCGAGTATCTCGTCTATAAGAATGTTTAAGCGTTTATTAATGAATGAGTGAAAATATTTCAAATAAATATTATCTCATAATCACTCTAAATTAATATAAAAATATTAAATTTAACTATTTTAAAAATCTCAAATTTTACCATACACTCACCGTTAAAAAAAATGAAGAGATGTACATTTTAACGGTCCCATGAGGGACAAACAAAACCACCGCCCACAAAGGCTAATTGTCCTGGTTTCCTTTGTTAGTTTCTCGAAAGAATGTCTGTGAATCTTTATAAACTCTCCATTTACTTATTGCTGCTTCTTCAACATCAATGGCTTCTTCATTACAACACTTGCTCAACGAACAAGGGTTCGAAAAAGGCAAATCGTTGAAGAATCCCAGAGATTTCAAAGCACCAGATGAGTCCATACAACTGCCAATTTACATCTGCCATGGCCGAAAAAGCTCGGAAACTTCGAACCACAAGGACGACAAGACTATTACTCGAAAAGGGTCTTCCGTGTTTTTGTCTAAGAGGGTGTCGAAACTGAAACCCGAAGAGCCTGCAATAGATGAATCCGCCATTAAAGCTGTGATATCACTGCTCAGTGGCTATATTGGCAGGTTCATAAAAGACGAGACTTTCCGTGAAATGATCAAAGAAAAATGCAGATCTTGCTTATCAAAGTTGAAAGCGGATAATCGAGTTGTTATGGATATCGAACTTGGAATCGAGAGCATTGACAAGTTAGTATTGGATCGAGACAACAAACTGGAAGGAAGGATGAAATTAGTGAAGAATTCGATTAAGCTTTTGAGCATTGTTGCTCCCTTGAATGGTTCAACTTGCAGGGTTCCCGATTCTCATCTCTCGGTGTGTGCTCGGTTATACCTATCGATAGTTTACAAGCTCGAGAAGAACGATAGATTATCGGCTTGGCATTTACTTCAAGTGTTTTGTGATTCGGTCTTTCTAGCAAGAACCCATTTTTTCCCAGATTTATGGGACCATTTCTTCCTTCCACATCTTCTTCACCTTAAGGTTTGGTACCACAAAGAACTTGAACTTCTCTGCAACTCAAACAATGCCCCGAAAGAGACGAAATTGAAAGCTTTAAGTAAGCTCTACAATGAGCAAATGGATATGGGGACAGCTAAGTTCGCTATGTATTATAAAGAGTGGCTTAAAGTTGGAGCTAAAGTTCCACCAGTTCCTACAGTGCCTTTGCCATCAAGTTCTAGTTATGGATCATCGAGAAGACAATCATCCGATTCGTATGCTTCATGTTCTGTTAATCGAAACTTGAAGTTACTAATTTAGATTCGGTCATTTTCTCTTGAGAATTCTTGACTTGTTTTCTAATTGTTTTATATGTTCTAAAGGTATCAAAGTGTGTTCGTTGCCACAGCTGAGAGGCAATCGATGCTGCTCGATCGTCGAATCAGGGCATCAATCGATGTATGTCGCCTTGAGGATGAAGAAATCTACATCATGGTAATGTAAAAACAGCAATTGTTTTATCTTACTGTTAGATTAGAGAGTATCATTCATGTTTCTGAAACTTTGCAGGACAAGACAAGGACTCATCGAAGGTCGTCATCATGCCAGATTTATAGCACTCCAAGAACTGAATTATTGCCCGAAACACGAAAATCAGGCCGTTTCCGGCTGTTCACCTGCCGAACTAGGCCAACAGGATGCTTGGTAAAAGGGAAAATCGTTGTCGGAAACAATTCAATGAGAATGTTGGATAATGTGGATCTTCCTTTGAGTGATCTAAGCAAAGTCATTGCCACTGTTTGCTCGTCGGATATTCTAAGTGACTGCGAAATCGCAATCCGGGTAATGACCAAAGCATGGTTGGACTCACATGGTGATCCTGCCATTGAAGCTGCATTAACAAAACCACCTGTTGTCGAGGCAATCCTCGAGGTTTTGTTTGCTTCGAATGATGATGAAATTCTGGAATTAGCGATATCAATTTTAGCAGAATTTGCGGATAGGAGTGAATTGAATAGGCAGATAATACTTAACTCAGATCCACAGCTCAAAGTCTTCTTAAAACTGTTGAGAAATAGTAGTATATTTTTAAAAGCTGCTGTGCTGCTTTACTTGTTGAAGCCAAAGGCTAAGCATCTGATATTACCTGAGTGGATTCCTTTAAGCCTTAGAGTTTTAGAGTTTGGAGTGCATTTGCAGACTCTATTTACTGTAAAATGTAGTCCTCGAGTCGCCGCGTTTTACGTCCTAGACCAACTCTTAACAGGTTTTAATGAAGATAGAAACTTAGAGAATGCTTGTCAACTGGTTTCGATCGGGGGATTGAGCCTTCTGATAAGGAATGTTGAGATCGGTGGTTTTCTCGAGAGGAAAAAGGTTGTTTTGATCATATCCTGCTGCATTCGAGCCGATGGAAGTTGTCGGAACTACTTAGCTGATGAATTGAACCTTGCATCTCTAATCGAACTTATCATTGTGAACCGTAAGAATTCTAATGGATCTGTTATTGCCTTAATAATTGAGCTCCTCTGCCTAAACAGGTACTGATCAGATTACGATTTACCTTGATTTTCTTATTAGTTCTCGAACTTCAAATACATATCCTTATTACCAAGTGAATGCTAACAGAAGAACATTGATAACAAAGTTCTTAAATGATCTGCTGAATGGGTGGGGAGGCTTGAATACCATGCACATTCTATTAGCATACCTAAAGAAAGCTGTACCCGAAGAACGCCCCATGGTTGCAGCTCTCTTGTTACAGCTTGATCTGCTGGTAACTAATTTCATTGTCATTCACAGCATTATATACCAAAATCGATGCCTCTATATCCATTAGATATTCAATCTTTTTTTCTCCATTAATATGGTACCTTGTACCCCAAGAAAGAGTATAATTATGAATATTTTGACTCGAAACTCATGGATTAAAGTCGTTTTACAGGGAGATCCTTTGAGGTGCAGTGTTTATAGAGAAGAAGCAGTTGAGGCAATTATAGAATCTTTAGATTGTGAAAAGTGTAATGGAAAGATTCAAGAACAATCCGCCAAAGCACTTACGATGTTGGGAGGCCGATTTTCTCACACGGGAGAGGCAACAACCGAAACTTGGCTTTTGAAACAAGCAAGCTTTCATGAGAGCTTAGGGGATGCATTTCACATGAAGGATATAGGTGACAATTTCTGGGTAAGATTGCCTATATTTAGTTGCAAGATATCAAGCTTCTCAATGTAGCTACAATTCTTCAGATAATTCTTTTCTGATGTCGATCGATTTTGTTTTCGCTAGCATGAAGAGGAGGAAGAAATAGATAATTGGCGAAGGAAAGCTGCAATGGCATTGCTTGAAAGTGGTAACAAGAGATTCTTAGCTGCTCTTTCGAATTCCATGGCAAAGGGCATTCCTAGTTTAGCACGAGCGAGCCTGGTAACTATTGCCTGGATGAGCCGCTTTCTGAATTCGGTTAGAGATAAAGATTTCCAGGTCACGGCATCCTCAATACTCGGGCCACAGTTGGTAGAATCCTCGAATTCTGATCGAGTACTTGAAGAAAGGGTGCTTGCTTCTTTCTCATTGCAGCAAATCACAAAACGCTGTGGTGACATTTTCAAAGCTAGCCATTGTCAATCATTGAGAGTTCAACCTGTTCATCTTTGATAGAATACGGATCCTGGTGAGATTATTCAATCATCACAAGCATCGTGTGGCACCGGTAGCCAGAGCTCGAGGCCTAGACGGCCCCGGCTTGTTAAAGAAATGCAGAGATTCAATACTTAAAAGTGATTTACATGTATTTAAGTGCTTAAACATAACTTTTTCAGAACTAATACTCATCCCGAATCCGAATAACATAACATATTGTCCATTCTCCACGGAATATCACAGTTTTGCCGGATCGGTTAGCATGACAAATGATTCCAATGACCATTTGTTTTCATCTGAAAGATAATTTTTCTCCAAAGTTGTGCAAAATCTCTTCCTCAAACATGGGGTCATGCCACATGGCTACTAGGCAGTGGATGTTCGGATTCAACTGATATCTCAAATATCCAACAAAAAGAGAGTTTGTGGTGGATATATTATCTAGTGGTGAAAATAATTGGCAGATCTTTCCACCGAATAATACAATTGTCTCATTCAAATTGGGCCGCCTTCACATGCCTTACTCCGCTAAAACATTCTCTGCAATAATTTTCTTGGGAAATTCTCTAAACTCTTGGTACCATTGAACTATACTGGTTACCGATGGATAAAATTTTCTGCAGTATGATTGTTTTAAGGATATAGCTATACATCGAACCTCCTTGTTTATCAGGTAATATAGGAAAGAGTGTCTGCAAACAATCAACCGGGTTCTCACACACACTTTTGCAGATTAAAAACACATCCTAACAATGGAAATTCTCTAAAACTCCATGGTCTTCATAAGCCATGTCAACTTGGGGGATATGATAGTGTCTTCAAACAAACAAATCATATTAAAATTCTCACACACTTTTGCATATTAAAAACAGACAAAAAAACAAATCATAACAATAAACTCCATGGTCTTTGTAAGTTACCAGACTTATCTTGTATATACCGGAAAATTTTACCGCGCACGTCACATATCGCAACGTACCATTAAAACGAAATATCAAATTATACCACAAGCAAATTTATCCTTATTATATAAATATTAAAAATTTATTTAAATTTAAACATTTATTAAAATTTAATTTTAATAAAATTATAATTTTTAATAAAATTATAATTTTTAATAAAAATAATAATGAATTTAAGTAAATTAGGAATTTTAAATTATATAAGTTAAGACCGTCATCATAATCAGTAACCGTCGGTGAACTCTTGACTCGCCAAAAAACCAATTCGCCTTCGCTCAGTTCGGCGTCGCACAGCGTCATCCGTTTGAAGGAGAAACTCTGCCGTTTGCGTATGCCGTCGTCTTGTTTTTCTTTTTTTTTTCCGCCGGTGACCTTCGAAACATCTTCCCCGACCGTCTTCCGGCCTATCCAGACCAACCACGACCGCCGTTCTCTTTCGTTCCCAACCGCCGCCGCGTGTAAGGCCATATCACAGTTTACTCCGGTCGTCTCTTCCAATTTGCACGTTCAGGTAAATTTTTATTTTGTTAATGGTAAACTTATATTAAAACCCCCTATATTTGTGTTTTATTTCGAATGGTTAAATTCATGAAAAAAAAACCCTATAGTTTCCTCCATTTATATTGTCGTCTGTTTTATTATACATGGTTAAATCACATGAATCCTCTCATACTTTTGTTTTAATTTAAATGTCCAAATTACATGCAAACCCCTATATTTTTCCCTATTTAGATTTTAGAATTCTAGGTTTTAAATCTTCTATAATTTGTACAATATTTTTATTTTGATAATTAATTTCAAATGGACTCTTTGATTTTAATTAATAATATTATTAATAATTTATTTTATTCATTAATTTTTATTAACATTAATTTCATATCATTTGGTATTAATTGTGTAATTATGTTATATTTTTGCATTATTTTTTACCATTATTTTTTAATATATTTGTGATTTATAATGCTTACTGATGATTTGGTTGTAGGTCCTTTCAAAAAATTAGTGATGTAGATAAAATCAAATTTAATACAATGCACAACTCAGTAATTGCTCCAATTAGAATAATGTGAAATTTCATGAATGAAGTTGGTTCTCTTGAGAATGTTGGATTTATATAAAAAAAAATTGTACAATTGCATACATATGATCAAACGAGAAGAAACGCAAGTTAATGATGTTGAAATGGTGATGACATATCTTTATGGAAAGCAAGAACTTGATCCATTATTTTTTGTGAGGCATATGAGAGATGAACATGGAAACCTGAAGAAGTTATTTTGGTGTGATGATGTATCACGTATCGATTATAAGGAATTTGGGCAAGTACTTATATTTGACACTACCTGCAAATGCACTGCATACAACAAACCATTTGTAGTCTTGGTTGGCGTTAATCATCATCGAAACACAATTCCATTTTGATGTGCATTGGTAATAAATGAAAAAGAAGATACATATGTGTGGGTTTTACAATAATTGATTGTAGCGGGAGATGACTATAAACCACTTACTATCATTACCGATGAAGATAAAGCTATGGCAAATGTCATTTCTCAAGTTCTCCCAAAGGCGAAACATAGACTATGTTTATGGCAGCTTATGAGGAATGTCAACTGAAATGGTAATAAAGAATTTCACGGTGGATTTATGAGATGCGTTGACAAGTGTAGAACACCATCAAATTTTGAAAAGGCTTGGACTGAATTAGTGCATAAACATAAATTTGAAGATAGGAGGTGGATAAAAGAATTGTAAGAAACCAAGAAAAAATGGGCAGAAGCATATATGCAAGGATACTTTTATGTATGTGAATTTATTTATATTTTAAAAATACTTTAATTATAGCTGAATTCATTTTATATTTTCTTTTATTTATTGTATTAAATAAAAATTACTAAAAAAATTATGTGCAACAATGAGGACTACTCAACGTTGTGAGTCAATACATAGAACACTTAAAACTTTGTTGGACGAAATGGTAATGTTGTATCGTTTTGTTACATATTATCATAAGGAACTACAAACTTTATGGTGGGAGGAAGGTCATCAAGAGTACATGACAACAGATGAACAACCATATTGTGACGGTATATTAGTAACTTTAAAAACTCATGCAACACAAGTATATACAAGAAATTGTTTTGCTACTTTATGCAAGGAAATATCGTATGAGGTTTATTATTTGATCAAAGATATTATACCAGATAATGGAAGTATGTGTTACTGGCTAGAGCATGCTGAAAAAGAAAATGTATGGTATCTTGTAGTTGAGGATGTTGCTCATGATACAATGTATTGTTGTTAAATGAAGTTAGAGTCTGTTGGATTTGTATATAGACATGTTTGATGTGCTAAAATATGAAAAGGCGAAGGAAATACCTCAAGGATGTATATTGAAATGTTGGACAATTTATGCAAAGAAAGATACTGGATTACATAAGAACAATGAAAATATTGAAGTCGATAATCCTGCAACAGTCCAAGCTAAGTATTCCAATCTAGCCTCTTTTTGCATGAATATATGTCATCGTACATCACAAACGTTTAATGAGGCTAAAGATCATTTTGCAAAATTAAGCCTCAAATTACAAGGTGTCAAAGTGGATTCTAAAAGGAGGAGCACTATGAAAAAAGATTTTTTTGGGATTGGTGATCCTATAACTCTTGAAGCAGGGAGAGGAATACACAATAAAATCGAAGCTCAAGCTTCTTCATCCAACCCCACAAATGAAGATGCAACATTATAATTGAATAAGACTCGTAAACCTTCTCCAAATAAACTTTCTGCTATGGATGTGACATACACTGATGTATTCTAAGCGTCAAAACTAGTTATGTTCATGCCCAACACATACAAAGAAGGTGACATATTTAAGGTAAATAAATATTAAAAATAATAATAATTATTATTATTGTCATACTGATCATATATTTATTACAGGTTTCATATAGTCATAAATTGAGAAATATGGAAAATGATCTAATTATTTTCGATTGGCAACCTAATTAGGATTGGTAGTGCACAAATCATCCAAGAAGAGTAATTGTAAAATAAATTTGAACTTAAGATGTGTTTCTTAGTAGAAAGCTATTTTTTTTTATTTTGATTGGATCTCGTAGGGTTTTGTATTTTATTTTATATACGATAACTTAATAAACAATTTTTCTCTATGGAAAATTAAGATTGCTCTCACATTTGGACCTCACCCGTATGCTCTCACATTTATATATTTCAATCTTTTTTTCATATCTTTGTTTTGATTATTCTCCTGTTCCTTTTTATTTTCTTTAATTTTTCTGTTAATAAAGTAAAAGTTAGCGGCTAATAATTATCACTTAATAATAAAATTAAAAAAATAAAGAAAATAATTTTAAAAAAAACAACATTTTGAAATAAATAAAAATAGTAGAAATAAGAGATTAAATTAAAATAAATGAAAACAGCAGATAAAATTCAAAATAAATTTAAAATGGATTATCAGTGACCATAATGTAAAATCCTGCGTAAGTATGGGGATCCTATACACAGTTTACCCCTAAAGTTCTAGCATAAATACTACTTTTTCTTTTTCTGGTCATTTGGATCCCTAAACTAAAAATAAAAAAAACTCTTTTCCCTCTCATCTCTCACACTGCTCGACCGGGAACTCTGGAGCTCTCGCCGCCTCTTCCCTCGCAATACATCGACGTTGAACCACCGCTCCGACCACCACTTGCGGTGATCGGAAAACCACACCCTACCACTAAAATAACCTAAACCGACCGATCTACAACCCTAAGTTCAGATCTAAAGCTAAATAACCCAAACGAAAGCTTTTCATTCAATTCAGAATGACGGCACTTGTCCCGCAATGTAATCATTCAATTCAGAAAGCTTGAGTTCATTCACAACCTTTGGTGTCGCAATGTATGATGATGACTTGGATAGTTGCACATTAAATTCCTCGGTAGGTAATTTTGCAACACTAAAGATGTTCTTTTCGCCTTCGTATACCCGTCTTGTCAATAGGAAACCGGTCAGGATTGGCCTCGGACGTCTGTTTCCATATTGAAGACAAGTCGAACTTCGATATCTTGACTGGATGTCCGTTACTTGAAGCCACCATTGGCTTAACATGAACATCATAATGCCGTCTAATCTTCTTTGCATCGAACTCAACACGAAAATGATTGAGAAGAAGCACAAGTTTCTTGGTGGAATTTGTACAGCCTTTATCAGGTCGTATAATAGGCAAAATTATTTCGGTAGATGACGACGAAGGGAGCACCTGTTTTGAAATAGTCAGTGATTCCATCGCAGGAGCAACAGCACCTGTGACAGGTGAAAGTTATGAAACTAAGTTGTTGGCAAGTAATGTATTGTTATAAGCACTGTAATTTGGCAACATCAACATGATATTACTTTGTATAAGCACTATAATTTGGCAACATCAACATGATATCTCTATGAAAAATCAATAAAGAATCAAGCTAATTTATGGCCTCATTTTTTCATCGTGGATTAGAAAGAAACAGAGCTACAAGATAGTCTGCAAACATGAAGAAAATAAACAATTAAACAAAGGGTATTCTTGTGTATCCCTAAAGAAGAATGGGCTAACAAAACAAAAACTAAAAACGACTTGGAGTAATTAAGATATCAATTAACATCACCAAACATTCTTAATCAATTTATTTCAGTACTAAGAGTTGTCTATTGCAGCAAGGCACAACCTATAACCCATATTTTATATGCTCATAAACAAACCAAAATAATGGGGTCAAAAGCACATACCAGGATCATGACCCGCTGGTGAAGAAGTAGAAGAAGATCCATGACTTGAGGTTGAAACAACTTGAGCAAAAGATCGACCACCCCATGGTCTCTGAATTCCACTAGACGTCCCTTCGGCCCGGCCGGGCACCATAGGAACATGACCCTGCTGAACTGCTCGTGGGCTTGGAACCACTTGTCCTCGGCTCCGACCCTGGTTCGATCCTCTTCCCTGCTGCTCTCGCTGACGATGCCAAGCATCCTCACCCGTGCCTCTGCCTACTCCTCCGTCTCTCCCTCTCCCTCCTCCTCCACTTCCACTAAACCCTCCTCTATCCATCGCAACACAAGAAAAACAAAAAACAAAAGGAAGCAGCAAAGAGGTGAGTAATTTGTTTTGCAAGCGGTTACGAATGAATGAATAAAGAGCAGCTAAAAGGTGTGGGATCATAATGACGAGGGTCACTAACCGAGCATACTACGTCTACCAGAAGCAGTTGAATCCGTACAACCCAACGCCTTAAACAATGAGATGACAAGGAATCGGGTAAGGCGGTAATGAACTCACCAGCTTCTTTCTTTGATAAAATAAGTTGAGCTTGTTTAATAAATAATTATTTATAATAAATAAAGGTCTTATCTTTGTTGCTTTATAAATAGTCTTACCATTTGATCAAAGATTCCTTTTTCATTTGTAATTCCTAATAATTTTCTTACAAGTTTGAACTTTGTTTCTTTAACAAATTATTAAAATATTTATTATTAACAAGTGCGGAATTTAATCTCGTAAATAAGATTTATAATTAGAATTGAGTTGAAAAATAAATTAAATTAAAAGGATAATACCATGATAAATAAATAAATATTAAATATTAAATTAATTAACAAATAAATAGTAATAAAATATTTTATGATGATAAAGAGTCATTGCTTTGAGATACAATCTATTCAAGAATGGGAACGACTTCTCAAATACAAACTTTGAGATGAACATAATCAACTCGTATAAATGTCAAACTACTTACTTAATTTGTTATTTAACATGTCAGTTTAGTTTTGATTTTTTTCCTTAATCAGCTATTATATATTAATTTTTATATTCAATTTATTTTATTATATAATTGTGATTTAACACGATGATATATAAGAGATAAATCATATAATTAATTATTTGAAACATTCAAAACACTGCTTAATATGATAGATTTTTTTGTGTGATTTTTATAATATTTGTTGATCTGTCAACGTTTGTTAAAGTAATTTAACAGTGACAGAATTAGGATGTGATATTTTTATGGTAGATCCTGGTTTTTTTTTAATCGCTTAATGTTTTCTTCAAATATTGTAGTCTGTTTTGATTATTTAAAAATATTTTTAAAATTGGATGCATATATATGTTAATAAAAAATTATGTAAAAATGAATGAAAACAAAATTTTAAGACAAGAATACACAATTAACGTAAAAAAGCGTAACAGATTATTATTCCTATTCGTACTCTATTTTTATTTTTTTTATTTATTAAAAGTATATTAAACAATAATTTTTTTTTAGGTTTAAGGGCTACTTTTACTCCCCTATAGTAGATTCAATTTATCATTTTTAATCTTATAGTTTTATGCTTCAATTTGAAGTTTTTTACGATGTTCATCCTAACCCTCGAAGTCTATTTTGACTAACATAATTGTTAGTATTCTGTATTTATCATTACTAACAATTTTCAGATCATCCAATATTATTGTCGTAGCTTGATGATGACGTGACATTTATTAAAATAAATAAATAATAAAATATTTACTACATACAACGGTTAGAAAAAAATCATAAAAATTCGAACTACTCTCTTAATCTCACTAAAATAAATAATAAAATTTTGAGAATTTATTCTAATCATTGTGTTTAAGAAATATTTTAACATAATCTCTTAATCTAACTCACAGTTCTATTAGTCAAAACGGTCAACGGACTTTGAGGACAAAGATGAACACTGTAAACAACTTCGAGGGCTAAATTGATGCAAAAGAAAAATCATAAGAGAAATATAAATTTAGACTACCACAAGAGGCAAAAGTAGTTCTTAAGTCATTTTTATAATAGTATAGAGTGATTATAAAATAGTAATCTCTTGATAATCTTTCTTAGACATTGACGACGTACACACACCCACAAGTCAATAACTTAACTAGCTAAGTCTCATCTCATCATCTAGCAATAATAATACATTCATCAAATGGAAAAAATGATATCAAACGTTTAATTCAATCGTGAAATAAGAGACTCGATATTCTTTAAGTAAAGTTTAGTATTCTTAGAATTCAAATCTTTAAGGATAAAGTGATACATCAAACCTCCTTATTTACCAAGTAATATAGGATAGTGTCTTCAAACAACCGGGTTCTCACACACTTTTGCAGATTAAAAACACACATAACAATGGAAATCCTCTAAAACTCCCATGGTCTTCATAAGCCATGTCAACTTGGAGGATACGCTGAACACGAAGCACGGATAGATTCACGCACAAACTCCTTTACGAGGACGATATCATCGTGGCGTTTTTTTTTCAGATGAAAAACATTGAATTTTCAAGGTCAGGATGGACCCTGTAATAGCTCCTGTCAAATGCATCAGCCAGTGGTTGAGATTGTCGTCGGTTCAATACCTGCTGGTAAAGCCGACCTCTATACGCAGCGAGGTCGGCATAAAAAACCGGCGGGATCAAGGAGACAGACTTGGTGCACCGAGCAGAAGTGAAGCACATGCTATGTATTAGCTGTTGGATATGGTCACTAGTGAACCCATGTTCGTCCCAAAGGGCGTGGTATTGTGTTGACTTGCTAGTCCCAATCATACCATACTGGCTAAACAGATGGAAATGAAACCCTGAAGGATCCACAACAGTTGAATCAATAACGGTTCCTGGAGGCACGTTGCCGGAGGAACCTCCATCCTGTTTGTTCATCGGAAAGAAACGTGTGTTGTGTCTCTTCTGCGCTACGATAAGCGTGATGGTTGGAAAATAATCCTTTGCTTTAAAGGCTCTCTGGATGCCGACTAGCTCCTCATTAAGTACCATATCAAACTGGCTTTCACCAACTCCATCGCGAAATATCACAATTTTTGCAGGCATGCGATGGTTTAACTTGTTATAAGACTCTATAAGCTCCCAACACATCTCAGAAAAGTCCTGAATCTTCTCTGATCTGGCTTCTTGTGGGCGAATTCTCACCGCATAACGATGAGGAGCAGGCCAACTCATGGAAGCTACAACAGCTGCTATTGAAGGACTAGTTGAGTTCTTGCCAGGATGATTGACGTCAGCACCTACAAACATAAGATGACCTTCATCTTTAAAGTGAAGTAGAGGTTCATTGATGTCTACATTTTGGCCTCCAAGCTTGGCATTAATCTTCAAACCAAGATTAGCAAGATATTGATCTGTCGCTTGATTGGCACCGAAAGACAGACAACATTGGGTCATAATGCCAACTCTGGTCTCGGCAACAAATTTAAGGCAACCGTAACCAGGGTGTTGTCCAGCCATCACACAAAGAAGCAGCTGAAGACGTCCTCCTGATTTCTCATAAGATCGGCGCTGAATATTCACAAGCTTCTTTTGAAGCTCATCCTCACTGTTTAAAACGTTCATTTCAGCCTTCTCATAATGAAGTGGCTTCCCAATAGCCATCCCGAGTTCATTGAATCGTTTTCCAAGACTTTGAACAAATAAATCATAATCCAAGCTTTGTTTGGACGTTCCAAGTGGTGTGAAATCAAGAATAGCCCAGCGATCAATTTTCTTCCCTTCAACCAGACGTCTACCATGAGCAAGGTTCCAATGACATTTGTCTTCAGGAACATGTATTTTTATCTTATCGCCTCGACGAGCACGAACTAACAACTCAGGTGGGCTAAGAACACGACCTTCCACTATTGTCATGTTCGTGCTTGGTTGCATCCCAAAATTTTGCACAACTTCTCCACTGCAAATAGTGAAACATATAATTATCCAGAGACAAACTAGATGAACAAAGCAAGGAATACAGTATATTATCAGGCGGCCAAAAGGTATAAGTTCGCATTTCGATTGTTAAAAGTACTCTGTACGAAATCAATTGGTAGAAGACAAGAAATTGTAACAAAAACAAACTATACTTGTGTAAAAATGATTGTTCCAAAAACAGATCCAACTCAAAAGTTCAAGTTTGTCCATGCTTACCCACAAGGACCATTTGCATCCTGCACCATATCACATATTTTTTTCCTCCTATCGGTTGGTAAAGGCATCGACAAATTCTTCAACGTCTTTGTTGCTTCTTTATCAAGTAAATCCTTAGGATATCTCTGTCCTTCAGCTACGACACATAATTCTATGGGCACCACATGACTTCCATTCCTTTTCCCCAATTCCAAGCAGGGAATACCTTGGTGCTCGATATCTATCTCATACTTCACCTTGAAGTAATCTACAAGGCTGGTTTCTTGGCCTTCCAAGATAAACGAAATATCTTGTGCGCCATTAGAAGTCAATCCATAAATTTTATGTCTTCGGTAAAAATCAATATGAGATTTATAGACTTCCAATTCATTCAACGCTTTTGCAATATTTTCCTTGAGGTTTCCAAACGCATTTATATTAAAACCATCTATCTGCTGCTTCAGATAGTCAAGAACAGGCAATGGCTTACGAACTGGCATCACTGAGTAGTCCAGACACAAAGCTAAATCTTGAGAAGTCAGCTTCAAACTATATGTAGGTTGTCTAGATGCAACAATACCGTGCCCAAGGTCGACTCCTGGATAACGGGAACTATGATTCAAAGAGAACTTAAACCTTTTAGGAGTCTCCTTCAATGCCAAATCCATTGCTTGTAATATATCACGAGGAACCGACGGCTCTTGTCCACCAATGTAATCATTAAGTTGAGAAAGCCTGAGTTCGTTCACAAGCTTTAGTGTCACGAGATATGATGAAGACTGGAATAGTTGTACTTCAAATTCCCCAGTAGGTAATTCTGCAACACTAAAGATGTTCTTTCTGCCATCATATACAATCTCGTTAATAGGAAACCGGTTGGGATTGGCCTCGTACATCTTTTTCATTATTAAAGACAAGTCAAACTTCGATATTTTGACAGGATGTCCGTTACTTGAAGCCAACATTGGCTTAACATCAACATCATAGTGCCATATAATCTTCGTTGCATCGAAGATAACAGCAAAATGATTGACAAGAAGCATAAGTTTCTTAGTACCATTCGTCCCTCCATTATCAGGTCGTTTAATAGGCAAAATTATTTCGGTAGATGACGACGAAGGCAGCACTGGTTTTGAAATAGTCAGTGATTTCATTGCAGTAGCAATAGCACCTGTGAAAGGTAAAAGTTATGAAACTAAGTTGCAGGCAAGTAATGTATTGTTATAAGCACTGTAATTTGGTAGCATCAACATAATATAACTTTGAAACATCAATAAAGAATCAAGCTAATTTATGGCCTCATGTTTATCATGCATTGAAAACAAACAGAGCAACAAAATAGTTTAACATGAAAATAAACAACTACACAAAGGGTATCCTTGTGTATCCAAAGTAGAATGAGCTGAAGTTGGTGCAATTAAGTATATCGATTTTAACATCACCAAACATTATTAATCAATTTATTTCAGTACAAAGAATTGTCTATTGCAACAAGGCACAACCTATAACCCATATATTGTATGCTCATAAACAAACCAAAAGAATGGGACCAAAAGCACATACCAGGATCATGACCCGCTGGTGAAGAAGTAGAAGAAGATCCATGACTTGGGGTTGACAGAACTTGAGCAAAAGATCGACCTCCCCATGGTTTCCGAACTCCACTAGACGTCCCTTCGCCCCTGTCGAACACCATAGGAGCAGGACTCTGATGGGCTGCACTTGGGTTTGGAACCACTTGTCGTTGGCTCCGGCCCTGGTTCGTTCCTCTTCCCTGCTGCCCTTGCTGATGAAGCCTAGTATCCCTCCCCCCGCCTCCTCCTCCTCCTCCTCCGTCTCTCCCTCTCTCTCTGCCTCTTCCACCTTCTCCACCTCTCACTCTGCCTCCTCGTCCTCCTCTGCCTCTTCCTCCTGCTCCGTCTCTCCCGCTGCCTCTTCCACTTCCACCATACCCTCCTCTATCCATCGCAACACGAGAATAAAAAAAACTGTGAATATTCTGAGCTCACTAACCGTACCGACTAATTTGTTCTGCAAGCGCTTACGAATTAAAAAAAAGTGCAGCTAAAAGGTGTGAGCTGAGGGATTATATAGTGACGAGGGTCAGTATCTTTCTGTGTGTACTGCGTCTACAAGAAGCAATTGGATCCATACAATCCAACGCCTTAATCATTGAGGACAAGGGAAGCGCGTAACGCGGTAACGAACTCTCCAAGTTTTTTCTTTTTGGAAAGTATGGTGGAAACTACTTGGCGCTCAAGTTCGTTTATAAAATAAAAATCTTATTTCATAATTATAAATTGGCTAAAGTACACAAATGGTCTCCTATACGTATACGTATAGGGTGATAAGTCCCACTACTATAAAAAGTTATAAAATAGTCTCCCGATTATAGGACATTGTTTTGTTGAGTCCACCGACTATTAAAAGTTACAAAATGATCATTTGACTATTCATATATTCTAAATTCGTCCTTTTTCATTATAAAATTGACTGCAGTCTAAGTTGGACATTAACTTGTTGACTTACATGTGATAAAATATGATCCTAGAATCTCAAAAGATTATAATATCTCAATCAGCATGTTAACGTTAAGCTCAAACGACCATCAATTTTGTAATGAATAGTCTAATGATTATTTGGTAACTTTTAATACTCAAATGACTCAACAAAGTAACATCTATATTTGAAGAATCATCTTATAACTTTTAATAGTTGAGAGATCTAATAAAGTAACAACCAATAATCAAGGGATTATTTGTGTACTTTACCCTCATAAATTATATCTTCCATTTAACGGAAGATTCTTCCTTCTTTGTAAATTCCTAACCACCTTCCTTAAAATTGAATATTGTTTTCGAATAAATTATTGAAATATCAAGTTTTAATAGTTTAATGAAATGAGGTGTTCTTATTAGATTTTTAAACAAAATTCATAATTTTGAATTCTTATGTTATAGATAAAATATTAAGATGTCACTTTTATAGTAAATTTTATAATATTCAATACCGATTAATAATTTTATAGATTAATATTAATAATAAGAAAAAATAAGTTAAAAAGGTTGCGCTATAATAAACATTTGTAATATTTAATCTGAGTTAATCGATCAATAAAATAAATACAATTATATAAATAATTATAAAATAAAAAACTAATAAAATATTTCATGGTAATAAAGAATCATCGTTTTGGGATACCATCTCCTCAAGAATGGGAATGGGAATGGGAATGAGAATAAGACAAACTAAATAATATAATCTATATTATTGTGAAATAAATCAAGAAAATTCTACGACGCTCGACGAAAAGCGATGAGCACCACTAACTATGAGCAACATTAATTTAAGGGTAAACTACAGAGTTGATCAATTTTGTTTTATTTTTTTAAACCTATGGTTACTCGATCCAGAAATGTCAATACGTGGTCATTTTTGTTTCGTTTTAATTAAGACGTGGTCACTGAGACGTTAGGTGTTGTGAGTTGGATGATGTGACATGTTAGTAAAAAGGTTTAATTTTTATTTGAATCATTAAGCTTGAGATAAATTACTAATTATGAGTCTTTTTGTAAATCCAAAATAATTAAAAGATAAAAAAATCAATTAACCCCCTTTCTCCTTATGTTTTATTCCCAAATCAGAAATGGAAAATCCCTAATTTCAAACCCCCCAAATTTCATTTTAATCCCATCTCCATTCAATTGATCCCTCGCCATCATTCGGTCGTCGATGATCGTCACCGTCGATGCCATCATGACCTCCTGATCACATCGATCAAAATCTCGTTGAGAGTGTCCCGTGAACTATTATCGATCGATGTGGAAAGCTCGTCGAAGTTCTGTCGGAGAACTCAAAACCATTGTACTGTTATCAACAAATTTCTACCAATCCAGTCACCATTAGGCCTCACCGTCACCATCTATGTGCTCCTCGACGTCTTGCGAACCAAATCCAACCGATGTGAACATCCCCGTCGTGGAGGTTTCGGGTTTGTTGATAAACATATGGAAAGAATAGGTAAATTGATATTTTACCCTTGAACTATTTTGGGTTTAAAAAAAAACCTCATAATTAGTAATTTATCTCAAGCTTAAGGGTTAAAATAAAAATTAAACCTTTTTACTAATGTGCCACATCATCAAACTCATAACAACTAACGTCTCAGTGACAATGTCTTAATTAAAATGAAACAAAAGTGACTGTGTATTGACGTTTATGGATAGAGTGGCCATAGGTTTAAAAAAATGAAACAAAATTGATCAACTCTGTAGTATACCCTTAATTTAATTTATAAAAAAAATAAATTCTAAAGCACTAAACGTATAATTATAAATTAGTAAAAAATTTAAAGATAAATTATTTAAAATAAAGGTTAAATTATACTAGTGACCACCTAACTATTATCCCTTTTATTTTAACCAATATTTTTGAAATTCTATCAATCAGGTCACTCAACTATTTAAATGCATTCAATTAAGTCACTTGCTATTAATATTTAACGGATAAGTTGATGTGGCAGTTAAAATATTTGGTATAATTACACATTTGGTCACTATTGCTTATGTGTTCTATCAATTTGGTCTAAATTTTAATAAATTAAAATAAACTTAACCCTCAAATCTTTAATTTTAAAATATTTTAAACGTTATGACATATTCTATATTTATAACAAAACAAAATTTTTACTATAAATTCTATTTGTGGTTCTCATAAGCATCCTATCAATGGTACCATAACCTTTTTTGGTTTTAAGGAAAATATAGTTGATTAATCAATGCATATAAAGTTTGCTGGACAATTTTTTAATCCTACTACTATTTGTAAATGACATTCTACTAGAAAAATGTGATATAGTCTAACCTGTAAAACTAAGAAATTTTTGTCCAGTAAATTTCTAATAGAAAAATGTGACATGTTTCTTTCATGTTTGCACAGTCTTCCTTTAAAATTTTAAAAGTTCATCTCCTACCATAAAATTTTATGTCAATCTTTAATAAAAGTTTATAGTGATAAGATTCTCAATGGACTTAGCATGAAAAATTTTGCACTAAGAGACTGACTTATATAAAAAAGGCGATAAATTTAGTTTGTTTTAAATTTAATATCATAAATTATTGCTTGAGTTATTCAATTTTTTAGAAAAAATGTTATTTTATAAATTTTATTTTGTTATAAATATATAACATTTCATAATTTTTAAAATTAAAATAAATTAAAATAAAAAGTTAAGTTTTGGGTCATTGTCATGGCACCATTTGATTTGAGGGTTAAGTTTATTTTAATTTATTAAAATTAGGACCAAATTGATAGAATATATAAGTAGAAGTGATCAAATGTATAATTATACCAAATATTTTAACTATCACATCATCTTCTTCGTTAACTATTAACGACAAGTGGCTTAATTGAATGCATTTAAATAGTTGAGTGACCTTATTGACAAAATTTCAAAAATATTGGTCAAAATGAAAAGGATCAATATTTAGGTGGCCACTGGTATAGTTTACCTTTTATTTTAAATAATTTATCTTTAATTTTTTAACTAAATTATAATTATATGTTGAGTTATTTAGAATTTATTTTTTTATAAATTAAATTAATGGTACTCGTCATTAATGGTGCTTATCGCTGTTCATCGAGCGTAGAAGAACCATCCAACAAATCAAATAATATATAAGAAAATATTTTATCTCAAAAATTGTATTTTTAAAAATAACTTTATATTGCACAAACAAAGTTATCTCCGTGGTAAAGTGATAGGGAAGCGGTGGCGGGTTAATGAATGTTGCTCTTATTGAAGAATCAAACCTAGAAAGCTCTAGACTCGATGAAGAACAATGATGAATGAATAGAGAAGGTGGCGGTAATAGCTAGGGTTCTTTTAGGGTTTTCTTTGAGGTGCTGAAAACAAGATAAGAAACAATATTAGAACAAGATAAACAAAAGATAAAGAAATTGAAAATAAAATAAGATAACCAAGAAATCAAAAGATCTCCCTTATGAAGGTGAACGGTAAAGATGATGATGGTGAGGATGGATTTGTGGAAAATAGATGGATAAGTGTCCTATCGAGCCCTCCTAGTCGCAATGAAAAGGCAAACACGATAATGTGGCTCTAACCAACCCTCCTAGTCGCGATGAAAAGGCAAATTGGAGTGTGAAGATTAATCTCCCTCACAAGAACTTGAAAGAACTCAAGGAGAAGAAGCTTCGAAGGCACAAGGCAATCAACACTTGCAAAAACGAACTCTCGTTGTATTATTAATCAAAGAAATCTTGAATTACAAAGTTGAATGAAGCCTCCTTTATATAGGGGCTGAGTTCTAAAGGACTTAGATAACTAATGAATAAAATAATAATAAACTAAACATGTCTTAACTCTAATTCCTAATAAAATAATAATAACTAAAGATAATATTTTAACCCAACCTTAATTCCTAATAAAATAATAAATCTAATCCTAAAAGATAATGCATCATCCTATATTAAGTTATATTACAAATAATCAATAAAAATATTGAAAATTCGTAATATTTACAAAATCTCGTATTAATCCCGTATAAGATTTTCTGCATGCACCGTCTTCAGTAAAATGGCTATATCTTGAGTTCCCGATATCGGATTGATGCGATTAAAGAACCGTTGGAAAGATAAGGGACAGACGGTTGTATATCAAGCAGACATGTTGACCAAATAAGATCAGGATCCCATTCAAAAAGTCGTCGCAAGTATGCTGGTGTTCTGATCTTCTTTTCCAAAGCTTGGACGAGTTGATCATTTGGAAGAGTTATTACTTCTTCCTTTGATGTGAACCTTGTGATGCATGTATCATCCTCCCTTTCTTCAAAAATATTCGACCTCGAATCTGAAACATTAAAGGGAGCAACATTAGAATAGTTTAATAATTCATTCACATTATGCTTACCAAATAGATATGCTTTGAATCTTCGAGACTTTGTTCTTCTAATAGGTTCGAGTAGAAACATTAGTCCAAAGAAGCATGTATTATGGACTCTGGTGCATGTATCATTCCCCCACTCCTCAAAAGGATTCGTCCTCGAATCTGAAAATCCAAAAGAAAGAGATTTAGATGTGTTGAAAGAAAAACTTGTGAAACATTTATCAGGATCAATGTGATGTGTCTTTATGCGTTTTAGTCGATGTTTCTTCTTTGTAGGAACTGATTTCTTGTAGTCTTGAAATCCTCTTTTGCATACAAGTCTTGTAATCTGATGTTTTGGTTGAATTTCAACATGGCGCCGGCCACTGTTGGCTTTTTGTATGATTATTTCAGATAATTTCTCCATGGTTTTATTCATGTGTGGCGAGAATGAGTGTTTAAAAACCATGTCGACTGGTTTGTTAAAGTAATCTCTTAAGTCTCCTAAGTGTGGTTCATGAATTAATGATTCCAGGAGGAGATTTGTGGACTGTAGAACCTGTTTAGTTGGCAAGGAAACTCATATACAAGATAAAGCTCATTAAAAGCACTTTTAAAAGTATGGGCAGAAATATAAAAAATATCCGAGTTATTGTGATATAAATCTTTGATATGTTCAATTCTCGGAATAGTAGTATGAGTTTGATAGGTAAGAGTATACCTTCGTGGAAGTGTATCATCTACTGTGTTTTGCTTACCTCGGTATGTTACGAACTTAAAGGAGTTGTGTTTAGTATGGATGACAACTTCACGAGCCTTACCTTGTAAGAAGGACAAGAAGTATGTTACAATGTCATTAAAATGAGTAATAAAATACTTACCTTTGGACTCTCGTAAATCATGACTCTTCATTGATATAGCATAGTGATTAGGGCTTTCAGGTGGTAACCCGTCAGGAGGGTCACCTAGCACTATTCGACAACTCTTGGCGATAGAAGATGGTGTGGGCCAGTCTCGTGTTGCTTTTACTTTCTCATCATTTACATGGATTCCATGTGCATGAACTATAAAGCATGTAGAGTTGTTCAAGTCATGTTTCATCATTAAGATGACGTTACGACTGAGGCTTTCATGGGTGTAGCCTTTTTGTAACAAATTTAACTCTTTGGTTTCTTCAAGATTGTATGTTTGACGAGGTATGATGGAACCTTGAATTAGATTGGTTTGGTGTTGTTTTCCTTCTTCCAGTGGTAATCCATCAAGTGGATCACCTAATTCTTCTTGAAAATCCTGTAACAAAGATGAAAACACACTAGGCAAATCCTTGTTAATGTTAGCAATCGAAACAATTGATTATCTAAAGCGAACAAGGATGGAAGGTTGTTTGTAAAGAAGGTTCTCTCTCAATTATTTTGTGCTCACACATAGATTTTGAGTCGCTCTTTTCTTCTCACAATTAGGTTCACTCACCTCCCATGGGTCATTATTCTTTTGGCTTTTGTAACTAGTGACCTCTTTTTCTTTTGCCTCTTTCTCAGCTTTTTCTTTTTTTGCTTTCCCTACCTCCTCACAAATTATCATTTGATCTTTAGGGACTGGAAGTGTGTCATTCTTTGTTGGTTGTTCTTTCTCCTTGTCAGGTTTGTCATCTCTTAGCTTTTTTAGGGAATATGGAGCAGAAGACGAGGAAGGATTTGAAGGATTACCTTGGTAATGTTCTCGGAATCTCCTTTGGATTTGTACTTCGATTGTCATTGCTTTCTTTAGTGTATCTTCAAGGTTTTCGTACCCATGGAGGTCAAGAAGATCAATGATGTTTGAGTTCAAGCCAACGACGAATCTTGACACGGTGACTTCTTCTTTTTCGGTTATGTTAGCCCTATTGAGTAAGGACTGCATCTCCTTGTAGTAGTCTTCAACTGAACTTCTACCTTGTCGAAGTCGGTGTAATCGTAGTTTAACTTCTCGTGTATAATGTGTCGGTAGGAATCGCTTCCTCATGGTTTGTTTGAGGTCGGTCCAAGAAGTGATTGTTGGAATTTGGAAATTTTGGATCTTTTTCCTTGTTTGCATCCACCAAGTTCGAGCATATCCTTCGAATTGCATGGTGAAGAGGGGAACTTGTTTAGCTTGGGGGTAGTCATGGTATGCGAATATGAGATTAACTTTTCCTTCCCAATCGATGTACTTGTCCGGATCGTTGTCTCCTTTGAAAGACGGGATCATGAACTTTGGTTTTGCAAAGAGTTCGGGTGCTTGGAAACGTGGTTGTTCTCGCCTGGGTACCAAAAGTTCAGCATTGTTTAGTCTTGGATTCTGGTTTGGTAGATCCAGTTGTGGTTTTTGTCGTTCTCTCACGGTATTGGTAAGTTCATCAAATCTTTCAACTTGAGTCGTGAGTCGTGCAAGTGCGGCTAAGATAGTCGTAAGTGTCTTGTTGTTATTGTCACACATCCTGAAATCATAACACTCGAAAGAAAATTTTAAAGTAAAATAAAAATAAAAGAAAGAAAATTCAACAAAGCAAGAAACCTCACAAGTCACTCCAAGAAAGTAACACAACAAGAGGCAAGTAAGCTGATCTTGTACTCTTTAAAACTCACTTTACCAAGTAGTCTTCCACAGTTCGTATTGGAGTTTGATTACTATCAAAGGCGATAAGAAAAAAATCTAAAAGCTCTAAGAGGCCAAACAAATGTTAGACTCCAAGAGAACGAGAATGCAAAGAAGGAAGAAGTATGCAAACTCTTTAGTCCTACTAACACAAGGAAGATAATGTGTTAGATAATGCAAAAGAACAATAATAGGGAAAAACAAAAGAACCTAAATCACTAAGAGTCAAAGAAAAAGGAACCAAACAAGAAAACATAGAAAACGCTGGATCAACTTGAGCAACGTTTTTGAGGGGGTTACCGGTGTCCGAAAATTTTGAAAAAATTCTTGAATGTTTTTCGATGCGTCAAGAAACCACCTGTAAAATTTCAGAACCAAATACAGTCAGTAGTATCCAGTGGACTCTGTTGAACGGTGAGTCCTCAAACAATCTATTTTTCTTGATCGCTTTGTTTGAAGGTGTTCTTGATCTCCAAATCTTCTTCTTTTTTGTGTAAATGATCTTCAATATATGAAGTTGCAATCTGGAAATTTTTCACCACGAAATTCCTCCTGTATAATTTTCAAGAAATTCGACAAGATCCTAGATCGAATCTGCCAATGAAACTTGAAGAATGTATTTGAAGGCACTAATGAACTTCGATTTGGGTGAATTTTGGACTGGAGATTTATATTAGGATGAATATGATATCTGGAGAAAATCATCCCTAAATACCTTCGTTTGCATTTTTTTTTGAAATTTTGGCTTTTTTGTTTTTTTTTTTGTGTTTTTTTGCCTTTTTTGTTTTTTTTTTGTAAAAAAAATAGCAAACTAACAAGAAGGATTTGAATCTAAATTAAAATTAAATAAAAAGAACTTGAAATGACGAATCTTCTCCGGACTAGCTCCGTTGGGATACCTTGACGGTTTTGTGTGCAAGAACAAGCAAGATTGCTTACTTCTTTCCAAGAATCGGCCCAAATCTGATACCAATTGATAGGGAAGCGGTGGCGGGTTAATGAACATTGCTCTTATTGAAGAATCAAACCTAGAAAGCTCTAGACTCGATGAAGAACAATGATGAATGAATAGAGAAGGTGGCGGTAATAGCTAGGGCTCTTTTAGGGTTTCTTTGAGGTGTTAAAAACAAGATAAGAAACAATATTAGAACAAGATAAACAAAAGATAAAGAAATTGAAAATAAAATATAACATAACCAAGAAATCAAAAGATCTCCCTTATGAAGGTGAACGGTAAAGATGATGATGGTGAGGATGGATTTGTGGAAAATAGATGGATAAGTGTCCTATCGAGCCCTCCTAGTTGCAATGAAAAGGCAAACATGATAATGTGGCTCTAACCAACCCTCCTAGTCGCGATGAAAAGGCAAATTGGAGTGTGAAGATTAATCTCTCTCACAAGAACTTGAAAGAACTCAAGGAGAAGAAGTTTCGAAGGCACAAGGCAATCAGCACTTACAAAACCGAACTCTCGTTGTATTATTAATCAAAGAAATCTTGAATTACAAAGTTGAATGAAGTCTCCTTTATATAGGGGCTGAGTTCTAAAGGCCTTAGATAACTAATGAATAAAATAATAATAAACTAAACATGTCTTAACTCTAATTCCTAATAAAATAATAATAACTAAAGATAATATTTTAACCCAACCTTAATTCATAATAAAATAATAAATCTAATCCTAAAAGATAATGCATCATCCTATATTAAGTTATATTACAAATAATCAATAAAAATATTGAAAATTCGTAATATTTACAAAATCTCGTATTAATCCCGTATAAGATTTTCTGCATGCACCGTCTTCAGTAAAATGGCTATATCTTGAGTTCCCGATATCGGATTGATGCGATTCAAGAACCGTTGGAAAGATAAGGGACAGACGGTTGTATATCCAGAAGACATGTTGACCAAATAAGATCAGGATCCCATTCAAAAAGTCGTCGCAAGTATGCTGCTGTTCTGATCTTCTTTTCCAAAGCTTGGACGAGTTGATCATTTGGAAGAGTTATTACTTCTTCCTTTGATGTGAACCTTGTGATGCATGTATCATCCTCCCTTTTTTCAAAAATATTCGACCTCGAATCTGAAACATTAAAGGGAGCAACATTAGAATAGTTTAATAATTCATTCACATTATGCTTACCGAATAGATATGCTTTGAATCTTCGAGACTTTGTTCTTCTAATAGGTTCGAGTAGAAACATTAGTCCAAAGAAGCATGTATTATGGACTCTGGTGCATGTATCATAAAGGAATTGTTGTTATTCTTTGAGGACTTGGGTTCGAGCACTATAAATACTAGGGGTGTGAACGTTCAATGTCGAAAGGTTAAGAGTTATGTTTAAATAGATATTGCATTGTACTTACCCTAGATTAATTAAAAAAAAGTAATTTTATATTACCAACAAGGGTTTGTTTACTTTTGATGAGCAATCTGCAAATTCCTATATAAATCTCAATTGGGTCTTAGGTATGTCCTGACCCTTGACTGGGAAACCACCCCTGACCTAAACTTTATTGTACAAAAAAACACGGGTTAGTTCAAGTGGTAAGCAGCTTGATGTCGCTTAAGCAAGGTATTGAGTTCGAGTCCTTGTGTAAACAGAAAATCTCTATTTGGAGATTCACCCACCAAAATCAGGTGTGCGACGCGAGTTGAATCAGATTAGTCAAAGCAAAACCTTAGAACCAAGAATACAACCAAAAGAAAATTAACTTTATACTATGTGAACTTAACACCTCCAAAGCCTTGTCTTGGTTGCTGCAGCATGGTTGCACTTTCTTCCAGTGCTACTAAACTACTTGGGATGAGGCCATGTCATGCCCCATTTCTTTGGACCATCTATAGGCCACAATGTCTTGGGATTAGGCCATTGACTTGGACTCCCATTTATCCATTACTTTAGAGCCCATGGTAGGTCTTTTCTGGCACCATAGGCAATCAATTGGGTTACTTTTCAATTCCTCTAATATATATATACACACACAATATTCAATCATTTTGGTTTTGGGCCAGTGAACCCACTGAAAATACATAAATACACATGTAAGTTACTTCCTTCAGACTCCCGTTTCGAGATGGGTGCAAAATTTAACGTTAGAAAGTGAACTTATAAAATTTTAAGAGATTAAAACAGATTATCGATAAAGAAAATATAAAACAATACTTAAGTTATATAAGAAATTAATTTTTTAAAAGAATAAATGAATAATCATCTCGTCAGTCCATTTGATCCATCTAAACTTCCATCCACCTACATGAATTAGATGATTTTCAATCTTGGAATTGCTACATGCATGCTTTTCCTCCAAGGACGATACCGATAAAGATGTTTATTTATGAGTTTAGAAAAGTTTTTCTTGACTTGGATGTAAAAGCATACAAGGTCGACCTCATCACATTAAGATTCGAGTTTAGACCAATTCACTGTGGTCCAACCATTGGAGCTACGGCCTCCCACTCGGTACAGACGATTGTTACGATTAATAGTTTGAAGTCATTGGATCCAAAAGCAAGTCAATACCTTAACTAGCTCAATCCTTTTTTTCTCCTCATCACCTAGCAACAACAACAAATTCATCAAATGGAAAAACGATATAATCGTCTATTCGGTCGAGCCATAAGAAATCAATACTTTTAAGTTGGAATAGTTACGGGTTAGGTCGGACTTTTGTCCACCGGAACCCAACTCCATTATAACACTCATTCATCTGTCACTCGATCTTAACTCGAATTTAAGGAAATTCCACTTAATTCGAAACTCAATTCGACTTCTAAGGTAAAGGCATACACCGCGCCAAATATTTATAAATACTTCTTATTTTGATTAGAAAAAAATAGGGAATTAATTGAAATATATAAGGGTATTATAGTCATTATATTTAAATAAATAAGATCAATTATACTACTATTTTTCAGTCAAGTATGAAATTGTTCACCCTAAATATGAATCCGACTCAAACCTAGTTTTTTTAATTAAAAATATATATATAATCGGATCAAAATTCCTCAAATTCATATCAAATGTCCATCCTTATTTTAAAGTAAAATTTAAGATTTAAATCTTATGCATGACAAAATATATGACTCCATGTATAATCAAAATTTAATGCAACTATAGAAAACGAAAATTTTCAAATTAAAAAGAGAGAAGGAATAATAAAAAGGGGATCTCTCTCTCTTTCTCTAAAAAGCAAGACATGCATAATCATTCCATCCCAATATACATTGACAATGGAAGAGAGAATGTGCATGTGCTCACCCATACCTTTTGTTACAAGCCCTAGAAAAGGGATATTGGCTCGTCCTTGTTGGGATTTTGATTGATTCAACACCGGAATAATGATATCTCTTCACATACATACATATATATGCCTTAAAAGTAAGCACATGACATGCTTTCAAAATCCCAAAATAAAGGGATTATGCATTGTGGAAGGATCCTTTCTTTTATTATCTATCTTTTGCTCTTGTGGGTGGGATGGTACAAAGAGAGAGAAAAATGTATTGTTGAGGGAACAAAAGAAGCAAAATATCAATATCAATGTGATTCACCAACGAAAAGTGCACTCCTATTCCATAATCAACCTAAACAAATTCACATCTAGGGGTGCTCATAGCCTCTTAATTGGTTCCATATTTCACGTTCGTTGTGTGCACTCCATCCCCTTCAAGACCCCACCCTACTATATCAATATGGTACGACACACCTTTCATCCCTTTATTTAAATACTAGATTTATTCTTCTTATACTTTTTTAATATTTTCCTTTTGTTTACGTCTATTTGATTATAGATCGGGTTTTGTAGATGAACTTCATTAGAAGACGAATAAATTTTGATGATCTAATACTTTAAAATTTGTGTTTCGAGACACTTTTGATTATTACATATAATGTAATATTATATTATTACTATAAGTAATCATGGAGTAACCTTAACCTTAAAGAGTTGACAAAACCCTAATTTCCATTGTCATGGATAGGGTTGGCAAGACATGTGGGATGAAGTAATAGTTGGGTTGCCTTGATAGAGGCATAGAGCATCTTATTATTCTTTCTTCTTGATTTATCAAGTAAGCATAATCTTTATTCTCTCTGTCACAATGATCTCAAAGCAATCCCTCCACTAGCTGATCCTAATATTTTAAACTAGTCATTATAATTATTAAATTATTATAAAATAATTATTATAATGTTATATATAGTTTAAAATTCTAATGATTAATTTATAATTATGTATATTTTACCCAAAAAATTCAATTAGAACCTTATGGAAAGCTTAGCTGATAGTGACAGGTTGATGGGTAATTGGCAACTACTGAGACTTCTTTTTGGTTAAAAAGAAAGAAAGGTGAATTCATGGCGCCTTCATCAACTTTAACTATCAGCCCTAGAAGCCAATTTCAACAAGATAAGTAAACCGAGAAGAAGATGGAAACAAAAAGTTGATAAATTAAAATCAAAAAACAAAAAGGTGGGTCCAAAAAACATGACTTAACATTAACATATGGAACAAGTGGGGGAACAGTTAACATGGAAATGGCAAAGGTGGTACGTGTCAGAAACCCAGAATAGAAGCCATGGTAATGAAAGTGATGCAAAGAAAGCAGACTACTCATTTCACCTCTGATCCCACCCTCCCATGAAAGGTTTTTTGTCATTGTTCAGAGAAGATAACTCACTGAAATTGAACTCATGTAAATGTGCCAAAATTAGCAGGTTCATGTGTCTTTCTCTTTACTATTATTATTTAGGTTTAATGGTTATTTTAATCCTTTTATTTTATGAAAATCTAAAAGTTAATATGATTTAATAATATTGTTACATTTTTATGGATAGGAATACATGAGTCTTGCATACATGAATAGACCTAGGTGGGTGGATGGGGACAGTTGACCTCCCTATAAATTTAAAATGATCATATGTTTTAGATTTTTCTATATATTTTCTATTGAAAAATTATTTTCGCCCCTCTAAAATTTTATAAGTTTAAGTTTGTCCCTTGAAATTTTACAAGTTCAAATTCGTCCCGTAACAAAAAATCCTACGTCCGTTCATGCTTATATATATATATATATATATATGGGGTTCATCCCTTTGATTTAGATGGAGAATTATAATTGAGTACAATTGTTGGTTGGTGTCTAATTTCTTTGTCATGGGAGATAGAGGAGGATTGAGTTTAGGGTTGTAAATGAGCTCGAGTATTATTGAGTTCAACTAAACTCGAAACTTTAAAATGGAGCTCGACTCGGCTCAAAAGCTTAAGAGACTAAAACTTTCAAGCTTGACTTGAAGTTGAAATTCAAACTCTTATAATTGAGTACAATTGTTGGTTGGTGTCTAATTCTTTGTCATGGGGATAGAGGAGGATTGAGTTTAGGGTTGTAAATGAGCGCGAGTATTATTGAGTTCAACTAAACTCGAAACTTTAAAATGGAGCTCGACTCGGCTCAAAAGCTTAAGAGACTAAAACTTTCAAGCTTGACTTGAAGTTGAAATTCAAACTCAAAATCGAACCTAAACCTTAAGTACATGAAAACATTATACTACATTTTTTAGAAGAAAAAAAAAAACAGCACGTAGATGTTAATATTATTAATATTTTTTAATTTTTTTTGAATATATTATTTTTTTGAGTTGCTCGTGAGCTTTTCGTATCGAGTATCAAGTAGTTCGTTTTGACTCGTTAAGAACTCGAATCGAATATTTATCAAGCTTTGATCGAATCGATATCAAGTAACTCATAACCAATCTCGTCTAATTACAACCCTAATTATAACTTCTTATAGCTTGACAACTTAAATAGATATGATCGGCTTACCATAAATATAACTTTGGTAGAATACTTAAATCTGTCAGAGATCCTATTACAATTTTATTACTAAATAATTGATTTTAAAATTTATAATTCAATTATTTATACGTAAATAATTAAGATAAGTTTAATCATTTATATTTAATAAATTAATTAAACTCAGCAATTCAACAAGCTATATGCAAACTAAATGTTCAACAATTTATATGCAATAACTTAGAGGTTCCTTGAAATTTCTGTGAAAATATTGACTCAAAACCCTGTTTGAAAAGCAAAAATATTTTCAAACGACTTATTTGGAGAAGCATCGGTTTACTATCAATGGGACTCACTTATCACATTTCATAGATTAGGGGAATCAGATTCTAATATATTAAAGGACTAACATATAACTTTTCTAGAGAGAAAAATTTATAGTTAGACCTAATAAAAATCAACCGTTCAACAATTTATATGCTACAAATTAGTAGAAATCTCCAGTTCAAGTCTACATGGTTAGGTTAATAACATTTTGAACATATACTACCTTAAGATAAATTAAATAATGTCCACTTTTTATATTAAACAATTCAGTTCCATTTTGGTATCATCCTTAAGGTTCTAACAAATTAAAACAAAGGGATCAAATTCTAAATTTTCATAAGATAAAGGATGGAACTCAAAATTGAACAGCCTTTGGGTTTTACCCACACTTAATGAACAGGGCTCCGTCATCAATCTTGCTCTGATATTTGTCGGCTTTGCACAGTTTATCACCCCCACGACACAACACACACATAAAAGGGAAAATCAAGTGCCGCAGTCCCTGCAAGTGCAGCAGGAAAAAGAAGAGGATAAACGCCAAGGGGGCCATGACCACGCTCAGTTCCACAAGTCCACCACTATCTTTTCACACCTTTTGCTGCAGTTCCTCGGCGTGTTTCTTGGGTTCTTTTCTTTTGCTTTTCTCTTAATTCATTATTCATCTCCCTTGGACACTGCTCTCTTTGTTCATTTATACGTACAACATGTGTCCCTAAACCCACACGTTCTCCTATATACACCGCATTTGTCCCGTGTTTGCCTATCCATATCCACTCATTCATCAATATGTAATCGATTTTGATCGGTTCATTTGGATTCTTCTTCTTACTCTATAATCGATTCAGAATTCATATTAAACAATTCCATTCCTTTCCATATTTTATTATTATTAAAGATGTAAATGAATTAGACTCGACGCATAAAGTCATGTTGGTGTTCTGTGTATTTATTGTTCGCATTCATACTCATTTAATTTCACGTTCACAAAAAAATATATATGTTGATTCCTTTAGTGGGTGTTTGGTTCAAGGATTGTAGGATTCCCATGGGATGTGAATCCCACATTCTCATGTTTAGTTGGCCAGGAATCTCATTCCCGGTAATGTTTTATTACCAATAGTAGATTTTTTGGGGTATATTACCGGGAATGTCATTACCTCCCTTCCCTTAGGTATTGTAAAATTACCGGCGTTTTTAACTAAAATGCCCTTAAATTTTTATTTTTTTTCAAAAATATCCTTCTTCTGTCATTGAATAATAAAAATTCTACGAAGATTAAATTACAAATTTATCCTTCAATTATTTTAGATTTACAAAAAAAATCTATAATTAAAATTTTATATGAAGTTCAGGGGATAAAATTGTTTTTACCATTTCATTAAACCTTTTTTATATTTTTAATTTTGTAAAAAAAATTATATAAATATTATGAATTTAATTTTTTAAAGAAAATATATAAATATTTTACAATTTGTAATATTATACAAATATATAATAAGGACAATTTGGTCAAAATATATATTCTAATAATCTTTTATTTCTTTAACCAAACACGGTAATCTTACATTCCTGCTAAACCAACCAAGCACAAAATATAACATTCTCAGTAATCCTATTCCATGGTAATCTTTTATTCCCACTGGTAATCTTACATTCCGTGAACCAAACGCACCCTTAACGTATTCATTCTGCAAGATAAAGAAAAACGGTGAAATTATACTATTTGTACTTAAGCTCCTTAGATTTCACCATTTGAACTCTAAAGTTCATCTTACATTCATTTTAGTCCATATCTTCAAGAAAAAATCGAATGATTATAAACGAGTTTTTCATGAACATAAATAAACAAAACATACTTTTGTCATTGTTCGTCTGTTTACTAAATGAGCATAAAAGGTTTATTTATACTAATATATTTAACTTAAAATGAATGGTTCATGAACAAATTATCAAATGCTTTATTCGTTTGTACCCCTAACTATGACTACATATAACAAGGGGCATCTTCCCTTCATGGCATGCCATTTCCGGAAGGATAAAACGGAGACAACAATCATCTTAAGCAGACAATTCCTCGTCACAAGCCCATCGGACAATTGTGTGAACAACTTCAATCATGATTCTCCGAGGGACGAAAATCAGAATTCCACAATTTTCATTATATAATGTCCGGAAAACGATACCATCGACGAGATGACAATATAACTCATCTATGTTAGGTTGGAAACCTTATTACAAATGCAAACAAAAGCGAGTGGGTGAACATGAAATGGCAAGTGAATAATGGCAACTTTGAGGCACGCACAGTGTGTGAAAGTGGAGATGTCACCCGTATGAAACCATGAAGGATATCTTTGTGGGGTTCCATGATATACCTGCTGACACAACACACACAGAGAGTGAAAGAGACATATATTTACTAAAAAGAAACACTACGTTTTAGGGCATCTCATGTCATAATTCATATGATATCTCTTCAACATTTCTTTAACGTCTCTTCTATGTGTTTTGTCTTTGCCTTTACCCTGTGTTTTACGCTGTAATATGAGATATTATGGGGGACCGCAATTGCTATTTGCCATACAGACTTCCCACAGCACATAAAGTAATCATAATTGCAGGACACTCTTGTTGTTTTGCTCTCTTTTTTTCTTTTTTTTTTTAATTATTGTACTCCATTAATTTACCTTCACCAGCAGGGGTTCAGGGGTTGGGTCTAATTCTTTATTCGGTGTCAGATTCATATTGACTGACGTGTCAGCTTCTCCTTTAACGCACTTCGAAATTAGGGATAAATAAACATTTGGTCCCAACTTTTACTTCCTTTTTCAATTTAATCTTTAAATTTTTTATTCGACATAATATGTAAATTTGAATTTTTAGTTATTTTGATGATGTAATATTTTTCAACCGTGTCATGTATCAAAGGATCAAGTTATCATATTAACTTAAAAAATAGAACAGATTGCCAAATTCAAAAACTACTATGAATAAAAAAAATAAAAACCAAGTTGTGGAATGTACTTAACAAATTCGATAAATAAAATTTTTTTATCCCTAAAAATTATATTAAAATTAAGTTTTTTTTTTAAATTTCATTCTTATGCTTTATGAAAATTGAGAAATCGATCTAGCTTGTTTTGTTAGAATTTCATCATTGTACTTTATGAAAATTGAAAAGTTGATCCAATTATAACTCCATTAAACTTTATTGTTAAATTGCTGGGCAGATCATTGATTCAAAAATTTATATCCAACAAACTAACAAAAACTAAGATTCCAATTCACATTTCTGCTGCAAGAAGTTTGGCAGAGACTTTGACCCTTAAAATGGTAAATAGATATATTGAAATCCCTCCATAAATTGTAGGATTTTAAGTTAATACATAATAAAATTATATTTTTAATCCTCCCCAGAGTTTATACTTCAATTATGACTCTTAAATTACAATAAAAGACTATTTTGTTACCATTCTTCGACATCCTCTTCGATCACTCAAATATCAATGAGCATATATCTATCTCTTCTGTCATTTTATCAGTTTAGATTTTACTCAAATTACTTCAAGACTCGTAAAATTAAACTCTAAACCTATCTCATGAAACCTCAAACTACTCTAATATGTACTATTCACCGATCGATCAATGTGGAATCAAGATATACGTGTTTCCTCTTCCTCTACCTCCCTGTTGTTGGGATTTGGAAGATGGTGCTTAATCGTTGAGAAATCAAAGGGGGAGTGACCAAAATAGGAACAAAGTGAAAATTTAGTGAGTGAATTGAAAATTTGTCAGTGCTAGTGACTAAAATAAGAAAGAGGATAAAGTTGAGTGATGAAATTTGTAGTATTTTACCCAGTATCAATAATGACAAGAATAGCAAAGCTAGAGAAACCAGACATCTATCTTAGATAGCTGGATTAGATTATTAATGCAACCCTACAATTAAGTGTTAATTAAGTAGCTAAAGCAAAGTAAGGCAACCTGACGTAGCTAGTGGGCACATATAGTATTTAATTAATTCAAAGCAAATGAAAAGGAGAGGCAACTAATAGTACTCAAGTTGAATAAATACGATAGCTTTGTTAGTCCCATAATTGCTTTTGCCTGTCCCTCAATTTTCCCTTATTCAAAGGGAAATTATTTTGGGGGATACTTGGCTTTATGATGAGATTACATCACAGTAATCTCAGCCTGGTGGATGACCATGACAGGACAACTGGGCGACTACATATGTAGCAATTATATCAAGTTTTTTTTCTCTTAAGTTGGGTCCATTTAAATTAATATATAATTCTTCAAGTTAATTAGAGTTGAAGTTGTCAACTTGAAATACTCGATTAAATTGATGGGTAAAATGATTGAAATTTTCTCTTTAAAAAAAGAAAAAAAGAAAAAGAAAATGTCATCATTTCATAGACCGGGTACCAAGAATTCAATGAATGAATCTAAGGAACCAAGAAGGACACCTCTTCAAAATCAATAATTCCTTTTATTCAATGAGTCGAGACACAATACAGTTAACCCAATATTTTTTTGAAAGAATATTAAACAAATTAATATTTAAATTTGATATTTTTAAATATTTAATATTCTGGTTTATTTGATATTTAAATAATTAATTAAATTTTCGATAAAATATTAGTTAATCAGAATAATGTTATCATCAAGTGTTAAGTGTCATAATCTGATTTATTATTAAAATATTATATTAATATTAGATATATATTAGATATTTAAATTAAATTATTTAATTAATATATCAATCTAAATGATTCTATAACAGTATTTTATATTAATAATCAATTTAATATAAATATTTAACAAATCGATTATGTTAAAGCAGGTAATAAATATTTGATACTTTTTAATTTAAAAATTAAAATTAAAAAAGAAAACAAAAATTCTATGATCCATTTCTTAAAAACATATTTGCATTTTACATTCTCTTTTTGGTTCACTAAAACTCTAAAAGAAATAAGAAAAAGAAAAACAAAGGTTTCAGGACATGTTAACATGAACACTGGCATTGGTGAGGGAGTCACAAACAGGGCAAGTGCCCAACAGACTGGACCCACACATTGCGCATAGACAAAGATGCCTGCATGGCAGCAACAGCACACTGGTCTCCTCCTCCCCACAATTCCTACACTTCCTTTTACCGTCCTCAACCACAGCCTCCCGTGGTTGTGGTTGTGGTCGCTGCGGGACCACCACTTTGCGCCACCCTTCATCGCAGCTTCCGCAGCTAGACTCCGCCTCATCAACCAAATCCGCCGCGGCTCCGTCGTCGGCAACGTTTCGTTCCTCGCCGACATGGGCCAGGACTTGTTCTAAATTGGTGCGTAGAGAATTAGCGGTGGCTTCGTTGGTCTGCGCCAAGTCCCGCCACAGTTGGTTCTCTAAACACAGGCTTTTAACCCTTTCTTGAAGAACCCAGTTCAGTTTCCCCATTCTTTGAATCTCATCGTCTTTCTCCTTCAGTTTCTTTACGACGCCGTCTTGGATCGCCGTCAACAACATTCTCGACTGTTTCTTCCTCTTTTCTTCGAGCTCCACCTTCAGTTTCTCCATCTGTAATTAAAAACACAAAAGAAACATCAATAAACTGTCCTTGTTTATCTGTTAACCTGTCCTACACCATTGAAAAAAAACTCACATGTTGGGCAATCAAACGGTCGATTTCTTGCTGCTGCTGTTGTTGAATCTGACAGAAAACACCAGCATCAACAACAGAAGAAACACCCAAAGATTTGTTCTTTCGAGGAACAGCGTACGAATCGAAGCAATCGACGAACGACGCATCTCTTGGCCTTTTCCTCGGAGCCGACGAGACCGGGATATTCACGTTATTCGTAAGTCCACTGTCAGCTTTGTTGATTGAAGTTTTGCAGAAAGATTGATAAACAGCAGCTTCTTGCATTGTATCGACCAAAGGAACACAAGTAAAATCTCTGTCACGACAACAACAACAAAAAAGTTAACAAAATGGAATACAAAACCCAGAATTTACAGAAACAGAGATGGATTTAGTTTGAAGGTTACCCATTGGGGATGAACTGAGGGAAAAGATTCATATTCGGAGCCCCCACTGCCATTTGAGCCTTTGTGCTTAAGCTTTGAAGATGTTCTTTTAGAAGGATATATAAGTGAAAGAAGGGAATGGGAGAGGGGGAGAGGGAAAAAGAGAGAGATAAGGAGAGTTCTTTGGAGGAGACAAACAAAGGGAAAATGAGATGATTGAAGAAAGCGAAAGATTTATTAGGGTTTGGTTTTTAATAGTGAGAGAGAGCAAAAGGAGAGAAAAAGTCAAAAAAGACTTTCCTATTTTTTAATATTTTAATTTGTAAAATTAGTAAAACATGGGATGGCAGTGGCAGATTTTGTCCATTAGATTAGATTTGGTTTATTAAATAAACTCTTACCCTTTTTGTCTAATTCAACCCTCGGTCCCTATATTCTTTGAACATTTATAATTTAGTTCTTTTATTTTTAATCTCATAAATGTATTATATTCACTCTTCTCATTTAACAATTAATAACGCCATGGGTTTTCTTTTCTTTCTAAATGGACAATTTAAAGCTAAGGGGTTGTTTAATTACTTCAGAATAATTAAGTGCTAAATGATTCAAATGTTGAATGATTCAAAGGCTCTGAATGGTTTGACTCTGAATATGACATGTTGTTTGATAACTGACTCTGAATGATTCAGAATGTACTTCTGTGTTGAATCATTCAGCACTGTTTTATTGAATCAGTCAGCACTGAATCATTCAGAGGTGCGAAACAAACACGCTGAATGCTTAACGGTTCATCATTCAGCGCTGAATAATTCCATTAAGAGGCAAACAAACAGCCCCTAAGTGAAAGTGGTGTAAGTAAAAAGAATCACAATCTGTGTAATATTGGCAGGCCCGTCCCTGTGAGCATGGGCAAAAGGGGCGCTCGTCCAGGGCCCCTCTTGTTTGGGGTTTAAAATTGTAAATTTACATATAATTAAAATATGATAAATTATTTATTTAGTCATTCATATATTATTTTATTTTTTTTTGGTCATCCAATTATTATTTTTTTCAAAATCATACTTAACATTACATTTTTTCTTTGTTTTACTATCCACCATTAAAAAAATTAACGGCGAAGTTGATGTAATATTTTTAAATTATCTTTTTACTTTCAACTTAATTATTCTTTTATTATTATTTTTTGACAAAATGAAGAATGTTATAATCTAACATGTACCCTTTTAAAAGAGGATCATACTTGTTTTGTGTTAGTAGTTGGGTATTTAATTAGTGTTTTTTGGTGTTTTCTATTTAAAATTTAATGTATTTATTAAATAGTTTATTAAACATAATATAAAAACAATTTACAAGTAAATTTATTTAGTTTTGTTTGTTCTTACAATTCAATTTTTCTATACTTATTATTAAGGGCCTAATTTCTATTTTCGCCCCAAGCCACTAAAATTTCATAAACGGGCCTGAATATTAGCCACATGAGCATATTTATTTAAGAAAATACAAAAACAGATAATTTAATGTAAATTCTTCTCTAGTTTTATCAGTTAAGATTCAGTTACTAATTTGAAAAAGTAGGTGGAATGAATTTACGGGCTAAAAAAGTAATGATTCTAAATTGAAATGTTCAATAGAACAGGGACTGAAGTAGAATTATACTTTTTTAAAACTTTATTAGGTTCGGTTTAATTAACGCCGTGTTGCACCGGTGAAAGATAGACTTACCAGGGGCAAAAAGGGAATGTACCCATTTTCACTATTTCGGGTTCTGTCAAACATGAGATTTACTGATTTAGTGTTTTAACCAAAAACTGAATTATTGGCCGTCTGGTGTTTGTATATATATATATATATATATACATCATAGTAACCGACGAGCGGCATATCTGCCACGTGTTATAACCACACTGATCTTGCTACGTAAGCCGCTATATACGGTCCAAGCACCCATCAACAATTTACTAATAAATAAAATAAAATAAAAACAGGTGAACGTGGACCCAATTGTGGGCCGCAGAAACCTTTTCGCATGTGTGAAGCGTGGGATCATTCTCTTTTTGGAATTAGATGACTTATTTCAGAAAAAGAGATGAATGAAAACCCCCCCCTTGTCTACGTTTGTGGGGCCATGCTAAAGTCGCAGTTTTCCCTTTCGCTACCTTTGTCTTTATTGCCTTTGTTTTACGAAATAAATATTTTTATAAACAAATATTTTATTTACGAAAAATAAAGATGCTTTTAATCAGAAACATTATTTATTAATTAAATATATTTTTGTCTCATGTAGTATCCTAATTAGAAGATGTTCTCAGTCGATTGTGTTTCTCGTTAAATTAAAATATAATTGTTTAATAATTTAGTTTTATTATGAAAAATGTTTAGAATTGAGTGAAAGATGGTTTAGGTTTAGGGGTCTTTTTTAAATAAATAAAACCTTTTAGGTTGTGCAGCGTTTTTATATGAATTTTCTAATTGTTTTCTTGTCGACATTGCTAAAGTGACATTAAATTTAAAAGATCATTAGTAATATAAATTTATTTTTTAAAATAATATATATTATATTTAAAGTGAATAAAGTAGACAAATTTTCGTGACAGGTTAGGAGTTCAGTTGGTTTAGCATGATAATAGTTAGAAAGGACAGAATTAATGTGACGTTTTAATTACTCCAAACATTTGTTTCTTTATTTTCATTTTCGTTTCAGTCCCAGACGCATGATATTTAAAAATAAATATATGTAATGGCGACAATAATAAAGTCTTGATATCTTTATTACATCAAAATTGAGTTGTCTCTTTAGGTTTTATGGAATCAATGGAAAAGGGCATATGGTGGTAAAATAATAGTAATAATAATGTTCTTTAGTCATTTAGATCATGTCTTTTACAAATGTTTTAAGTAGTTTTAGTGAAAACATAGATTATTATTTTATACAAAATTTTTAGCTCGAGTAATTATATTTATAAAACATGTGTAATGTATATTATTAATAAAATTCTAAATATATATTATATTATAATCACTTTATACTTTAAAAATATATTTTTTACTATAAAAAATTAACAACACAATTTTCAGCCCAAAAAGAAAGCGCAATACACAAATTCACGTAGGGAAGCATGGACAAATGTTTATTTTAACAGTTCCAGGTTTTGTCGGTGGCATACTGGGGCTTAATTTTCCAGGGAGGTAAAAGATAAAGGGTAAGTAAAACAGGGTAAAACTCCATGAAAATTACAGTGTTGTGCAAAATAAGTAAAGCAAATCCATTAGTTGACGGTCAACCACATGCATTGAATTGTTTAGGGATTGATGCCAAAATAAATGAGAGTTTGATTAATTAGCTGACAGACAAGTCACGATCCTTCGTAAAATCCAAAATTCTCCCAGCGACCAAACTTTGGGTCCCCCACTCCTATTTTCCCACATTATTCAAGTGAAATGATGGCTAAAATCTTGCATACCACAATCACCGTGACAGCCTCTTCATCGTATTTATTTATGATATTAAATTATACATATATATGCTATGTTCTTATAGTACGTTCTTTTTATCTTTTCTATAATTAGTTGTTTAATCGTTTTTATTTTTCATTTAAATTTTGTAAGATTAGATTAAATATTATATCGATTTATTAAGAAGATATTTATTTATTATCTTATTAATTTTTCTTGTTTTGGATCATCAATTGAATTTGAATATACGAATTTACGTTTAAAAATAATATTCTACGTCAAAATTATATGATTTCATATAATTTATTTTTATAATCAATATTAACATTTTTTCATGAATCAATTTATCTATATAGTTAAATGAATCGTTGTTATTTCTAGAGGTCATGAGTTCAAACACCAACGGCTGTAGTAAGATGATTGAATTTTCATTGTCAAATTGTTAAGAATATTTAGAATAAATACTACTTTGTAATCATCTTAGATTAATAAAAAATATTTTATTTTATATCAAAATTATTTTCAACAAATATAATTAATACCTATGTATATGCATGCACCAAAATAGGATAGGGAAAGGGATAGATAAGTGTAGATGAGTCTTAATCAACCCCCACAATGCCCCCACCCTATATATCTAATTGAATTCCCGGTCACACACGAACTTTCAAAGTAAACGGAGACATAAAATTAAAGAAGAAAGAAAAGAGAAATATTGGAGTTAATTGCTTTGCCACCCACCACCAACACTTATATGTAGATAGATAAAAAAAATTATTAGATGGCCCTTGTTCATTGCGTTATCTTTTGTGGTTTCAATCCATAGTTATATTTTATTTTATTCTATTTTATATAAGATGAATCTTTATATCTTTTTTACGTGTAAATAAAGAGTAAACAATTATTTAAAAATTATTTTAAAATTGATGTGTGATTTACTAGGACTATAAATGATATGATGAATCGGACCATAAAATAAATTCTCGTAAATAGACAGATAGATGGGTTGCCACATCCCACCACCGTCCCTTGTCATCCTTCTTTCATTAGTTTTCTATTTTTCTTTTGTGGCAATCTCTTCCATTATTGCCTTGCTTCCATCATATCCCATTACTTTGAAAAGATGACAAAAATTAACCCCCCAAACAAAGAAATGATGAAATAATATACATCAAAATACACGAATCACGGCACGAATATGTTCTTATCCACTTCACAATGTTTACATTTATTCTGTTACAAAATTTACCCTAAATAATTCCCTATTAGTGGTCTAGTTTTCACATGAACTTTCTTTGAAAGCTGATTATTGCCTGTAATTATGTTGTTGATTAGTACAAATTTATTTTACCATAAATTAATCAACTTTTGGCTTTCCACACAAACATGATAAGTAGTATCCAAGAGATCTCACATTCATATGCACCTAATGATATAATTGATTTTGGTATTCCAAGAGATGAAATGTCCTATATAATCTTTTTGACATAGAAAGTTCCTCTCTTTTTATTTCTTAGTTGAAATTTTGATATTCCGAACATGAAGAGACAAGGAGCCTAGATGCATTTTCCCTAACCCTAATAACGATGGTGGTGTTCAGTTCTTCAATTAAAAAGATAAATAATCTACTTTTTTGCTGGCTGTTAAAACCTAAAAGTTTTGATTGAGTGTGTTGTCATTAGCCACGTTTCTTCGTCAAAATTAACGCTGCACAATTCCGACCATTTTTGCAGCCAAACATTCAATCTTTACATGATGTGGATAGCTAATAATAGTCTAAATATGCCTTTGTTTTAGCTAAATCCAAAAAAATATGATATGATCAGTGATAAAACTTAGTGATAGAGTTTGGAGCTAATTTAAAACTTTATAAAATTTAGAAGTTTAAATTATTTTTTTTAAATTTAAAGGATTTAGTTTACATTTTTCCAAAAAAAATTAGGGTCCAACTAATTTTTTTTTTAAATTTTGACAGACTTAATGAGAATTTTTAAAAAATTATAAAGATATTAATCAAGAACATTCAAATATTTTAAAGTATGATCTAAATTTTTAAAAATTTTAAAGGGTCGAATTAATTTTTTTGAAAATTTTAAAGGTCTATATTATATTTTTTTAATTGGGGTGGGGGCATGGTCCCCACTAACCCCTCTTGCCTTCCGCCACTAGATATGATTGTAAATAAATATTAACTTACATTTAAGTTGAATAAGATTTTTTTATTTACGAACTCATTTCACTTATAAAAGGGTTTTTTTATAAAGATTTTAGGTTTAAAAAATTACGTAGATATATTGTAAATTAATTAAAAAAATCTGATTATATATTATCTTATAATTACATTATATTATTAAAAAAATATTCATCATTAATTTATCATATAAAATAATAATTTTGTTAAATATTTAAAATCTGAGTGAACAACCCCTACTGCTATATGTGTATATATAACCCTATTTTTCAAATATATTACCCCTAATTCTGACATTGCAACAATGGGTTTAACAATCTACACTTGTTTTTTCTTTAGAATATATATATATATGAATGAATATTTTGAAAAATACAAGTTAGGTAGCTTATCAAGATCACGAGCAAAAATGATTATTATATTTAAAAGTAAAATTTTATGAAAATATTCAGACAAAAAAAAAAGCAGTTTTTGTTGAAACCAAAACCTCGTTGCGATGTTAACTGTAATGACGACAAAATTTTAATTAATTCTAATGGTTTTGGACAGATAACGTTGGACTTTATTTCACCTACGACAATTCATTGTGTTCATATTATATTTACGTATTATAATTATAGTTTATATTCTATATATATATTTGAAATAATTTATTGGAGATATTCTATGTAAGGATATAGATGTCCATGCATATAGGGGTGTTCAAAATTCGGTTTTAACCGAATTAATCGATCGAATCAAATTAATTTGGTTAATTCGGTCGGCCACCGAATTAGTTCGGTCGGGGAACGATTAAGGTTTTTTTGGATATTCGGTTAACGGTTAATTCGTTCGAAATCGATTAATTAACTGAAATAAAATTTTAAATTTTAAATATATTATATATAATATATGAGCTCAACCCAAACCATTTAAAACTCAATTAATAATTTAAGATCCAATAACTTTTAAACCTAAATCAATATTAATTAATTAAAAAATTTATATAAAATTTTTATTTTATAATTATATATTATTTAAATTAATTGTAAATTATTTTTCTGAATTAAAAAATATTAAATATATTATATATAATATATGGACTCAGCCCAATCCATTTAAAACCCAATTAATAATTTAAGATCCAATAACTTTTAAATCTAAATCAATATTAATTAATTAAAAAATTTATATAAAATTTTTATTTTATAATTATATATTATTTAAATTAATTAGAAACTGTTTTTTTGAATTATAAAATATTTAATTTTTATATAAATTAGAAAATTTAAAAAAAAAAATCGGTTAATTCAAAAATTAACCGAATTAACCGAAATTTATTCGGTTTGATTAATATTTTCGAAAAAAAAATCGGTTTGATTAACGGTTAAAGAAATTTATTTTAATTAATTCGATTAATGATAATTAAATCAATTTGACAATCGAATTAACCGAATGAACATCTCTACATGCATATGATTCGAATTTCATGAATATCATCATGTCAATGTCATACTGTTTGATCACTTCATCCAACTGAAAGTAGTTAAAAACATTGTTTTGGCTTTTTTCTTTTATGTTATTCCAATGACACATTTTGTTTTTTGGTATTTTATATGCGATATGGGTCCCTTGATGGGAAAGAAATTTGTAAGATAATTTTGATGGTTCATAGATTGATTTGCTGGGACTTAGACGATAATAATAATAATAATAAAGGAGTGGAGCAGACATGTTTGAAGACTTTTAGTTTGACGGAGATTTGTCTTAATTAATGAGGTTTCAACATCATTCATGACACTCCACCCAATACAGATGGTGCAAAAAATCATAGCCCAAGTCATTAGGGAATTAATATTTAGAGTTGTGGAGACAAAAGCTAATTAGTTGTGGATATCATTTGGTTTGATCAACGTTTGTGTCGGAGTTTTATTATTTTAAATTTTATCGTCATTCGTTCTGAAAAAAAAAATTATAACACAACTTGCTCGATAAAAAAAATAAATTTGAGAGAAAAAATAGTTTAAATAAATTTCTTAACACATAATTTATTTTTTTAATCGAATAATTATCTTCATAAAATAGACACAACCGATTACGGACAGAAATCAATTAATTTAAGCCTTGAAAGTCACGTATAACTGCAATTCTCTTATAAATTTTCAACATTCATAAAATTTCTCCTACTCTACTTGCAGATTTTCAACGTTAACAAGATGGTGGAGAAGTGAAGCATCATTTTGGTGGGTGGGTGATGATGCTCATCAATGCAAACACCATTGCCTTTCGTTGGTAGACGTTCTTCATTGTGGGTTGTTGTATATCTTTCTCACGCACTGCTGCCTCTGGTTTTGGTCAAATGAGCATTGAAACTTCACTTATTTTTTTTTTCTTTTATGTGACGATTGACATTTGAAGTTGATATGGAATCAGACATGATTGCAGGTTTACCGGAGAGATATTCCAACTTGTAAGTAGTTGGATGGTCCATGAATTGACTTGTCAGACTTGTCATTGTGTTTTCTACACACCCTTTTCCTAGTTTTATAATTATGTAAGCCTCATTGTCAATTGGTTTGAACTGCTATTTGTACAGTAATTAAATTGTCAAAAGGCAAATTTATTAGTTCGGTTTAATAATAATAAAAGATAATATTATTCTATTTAGAAAATTTGGGTTTAAAGTTTAAATAATTGTGTTTATAACGTGTGTGTTATCAATAAATTAAAAAAATCTAAACAAATATTATTTTATAATTCTTTTCTTATTATTTAAAAGAAATTAGGGTAAACTCGCATTCAATACCTAAACTATCAATTTTGATTTGTTTTAATACCTAAACTTTTAATTTTTTCAAAACTATACGTAACGTTTAGTTTTCATTTCATTTTAGTACCCTCCGTTAAAAACTTAACGCGTTTAGTACCTAAACTATTAGTTTTTAGTACCTAAACTTTCAAGACTTAACGTTAAATTTTGAATGGGTACTAAAATGAAATAAAAACTAAACTTTAGGTATAGTTTTGAAAAAAATAAAAGTTTAAGTATTAAAATAGATCAAGACTAATAGTTTAGGTACTAAATACATAATTTACCCAAAGAATTATCAAAGAGCATTAGCAAATGTGGAAATATTGTCATCATTGTGCCTCAAATTGGCCAAAAGTTCTCAACATATATTTTTAAATAATTTCGTAAGTATCATATTTATTTGTATAAAATATATTATAATATGAAAAATAATATAGTGGTCTGGAATGATAAATATGTTATTTTTAATGTATAAGATTTATTTTTTTAATAATTTAAAATTAAATATTATTTTAAACAGTTACATTTTTTATAATAATATTCACATCGTAAAATTATAAAATAATTAATATACTAAATATTAAAAATATAAAATAATTTTAACTAATCAAAATTATTAATATTTTATTAAATTAAACTCTTTGTATATTATGGTTATGAAGTTTATAACTCTGAGTAAAACACGAAGAATAAGAATTGAGAAGTGTCCATATGAAATGATTTTATTTTTTCAGGGTTATTTGTGTCCAAAGTGGTGAGAATTATCCATTACTTAAAAAATTGGAAGTAATGATATTCCCACCATTTTACTCGAAAATGATATTATTGGTAATAAGTTATTACATGTTAATATTTTTTCTCGAACCAAACGTGAGAATGCAATTCTAAAAAAAAAATATTCCTCTTAATAATGATCTTTTCTGCAAACCAAACGCCCTTAAGAGTCGTTATAAATAGCGCTCAGCCAAGACTCATAAAGGGAACCTTCAACAATCTATACACAATCTCCCTCTTGTTTCTTATGACCAACTCTTGCTCATAAAAGACACCGATTAACAATTGTTTTCTTACTAACCGCAGTTCATCTAAAAAAAACTTCCGACAAGACACTTATTTCCATCAATAGTGGTAATAAGAATAATTTCCGCTCGTGTCTCTGGAACTTCGAAACAGGCAAATTTGGCAAACAATATTGAGCTAGAGGTAGAAAAAAAAAAAAAAAAAATCAAGTATGAAACAGAGAAAATTGCCAACTGGCTGAAGCTCCATGGTTTCGAAAAGCACATTCATGTAAACAAAATATATATATATATATATATATATATACGAGTATGTTTACATATATAAAGTCTATGTATTTTGATCTTTTCCTCACAAAAGCTGTGGTGGAAGCTAGCACGGCTTTCAAAAGTAGCATTCAGTTTTTCCCACGGTTGAAACCACGGCAAATAGACAGGACAATGATGAAGATCAAGGCAATCAGTGTTCCTAGAACAATCAGTTTGATCTTCATGTTTTGCAGCCACATTTTTCTTCGGATTTTGTCCCGGTACTTCGAAAGTCTTGAGCCTGCAAAGAAATCATCTCGGAAGGTCGTGAAGCACGAATTGTGTAGCTAACGTGAAGACATCTCAAAATTATGCTGCCTTGTATGATCTAACATCTAAGGCTCTACTCGACTCTCACACGAAATGAATAGGGAAAAAAAAAGAAACCGCATTTTAAATTCATACATGTTTATATGCCCATGGATACCTGGAGCGATGCATGAAAGATAGTGAAAGAGGTGAGGGCGAGAGTCGCTTACCTGATGATGAAGATTCTCGGTCTTATCCACTAGCAGCTCTATCTTTTCTCCTCTACCTAACACCTGTAGGAAGGGAATTCAGTAGCAACTACCAAAAGCATGTTTCTGATATATAGTTGGTACCAAAATCTTATCATAGTTTATCGTTGGTGAATCACACTCTGCATGAAAGTATTACACGCTGGCAACATCAACCAGAATGTACCGGAAAATGTGGCATTCAAGAAGCAAAACCAGATAGTTCCACGGAGGCACAGGACACGTATACGCGTTTGGAAAAACTAGCAAACCATTTGAACTACTTGAACGATTCAATAAACTCAACCCCGGAAAAATTACACAAAGACCGTTAAACATTATCGAAGTCGCGAGTCACTGTGAGTAATCAGTAAAAACCTACCTGAGAGTAAATGACAGGTAAAACAAAGCAAATCTACCTTTTCAATGTTCTCCATCATAACACCTTTGACTTCAGAAACCTGAGCTTTAACCTTAGCAAGCTTGCTAATTTCTTCATGTTCTTTCAGTTTCGGCCTGTAACTAGTAACATGTTATATTCGCTACAATAATAAGAAAATATCCCCCCTGTTAATTGTTTTCAGGAGTTTGGTCAAGATATCGATACCCGAATTCCTTATTCAGGCTGTTGGCAGGAGCTGTAGCAGTCTTTCCACAACCATATTTTGACACAAAGTCATCCTTGATACGCTCCAAAAATGCAATTGGTATTTGCCTTCCGGACAACTCATCTGCAACAACGCAATAAACTGCAACATCGAAAAGTCAGCCAACACAATATGAAAAAAGGAGACGACAACGAGAATGCAAGTGATAACATAGAAGAAGGTTCTACCACCACCAAGGAGTCAATTAGACTTCATTGAAGCAGTATGCATAAACAATAAAATTCCCACTGAATCTTGAATCGACTTCTAATAATATATTTCTCCCACACCCCCTCTCCCCCGGTTTCACCATCAACATGGAATCCGGAATACAGGGAAGATAAACCATATCGATATCCCTTCTTTCACCCAAAGTTTCAGAATAAACTCAGAACTTAATAGAATAGCCACATTAGCACATGAGCCTTCAACAACCTGCATATACATGAACACAATACATATACACAGATAATTATTTTAAGTTCAATTTGTGTAGTTTCCAATACTCTGTAATGCATAATAATAAAATATAAACTTCACTAACATGAAAAACAGCAGCATAAAACACGAAGTTTCTATTTTTCTCCCATTTCTTACAAGTAATTTTCTCCTAAACAATTCAATGGCAGAAACTAAAATCCAAGCTTCCCCTCTAGATCCTAAATCCCATGTTTTTCCAACGATCAGATTATACTTTAAAATGAAAAATAAAAGCTCCAAAATTTTCCTCTCTTTCATTTTGCTTTTCGTTCATTTCACAAAAGACCCAAACCTTTGAAATCACAGAACCAACAATTTTAATTCTTGAAAATAAAAACTAAAAGATTTTAAAAAAAAAATCTTTACTGTAGCCATTATCGACAAGATAATTGAAGGTGTGGCCATCGCAGCTTTAAGTAAACTTCTTGTTGGAAGAAGGAAGCTTTTGGAGGCACTGTAGAGCTATGGAATTGAAATTCCCACTGTATTCAGTGTACTGGGATAATATAACATCTCCACGAGATACAAACGCAGAGATCAATGATTTCGGTGCCATTTTCTTATAAACTTTTTAAAATGGAAATCTGGGTTTCAAATAGAAAACAAATAGAGATCTGTGATTTGAAGCTTTCCCTTCGTTTTCTCTTCGGAATCACTCTTTTGTTGAATTTTCGGATATATAGAAATAAGAAAAATAAAATTAGAGTGAACAGGGGTTAATAAGGATTAAACTTTGAAGGGAGAAAGAAAACAACAGCAAAATTGAAACTTTGAAAGGTTTTTGCGTAATAATAATTGATTTTATTGCTGATTAGCAACTTCTGTTTCGTTCAAAGTTAAGATTTTTATGAATAAATTCTTTCACTTTTTAATTCTTAAACAGCATGTTTGGAGGGAATTTTAAAGTTGTTATGATTATTAAAAAATAATTACATTTTAAAATAAATTGTTGATCAAATAAGTTTATATATTTTATTCTATTACAAAACATATACTCTATTATTTTTATAAAATATTATTATTTAATTTATTTATTAATTAAGCATTGATTACTAAAAGATTTATTACAAGAATAATTCTCTCAATCCAATAATAATATTAGATGAACCTAATAAAGGATGTAACGAGGGTGACAATCGTCCCTTAAAATTTAAAATTTTCATATATTTTAATTTTTATGTGTTTTTATTTATAATTATTTTCATTCTCTAAAATTTATTAAGTTTGTACCTCTTATTAAAATTTTATAATTTTAACATTTTTTTGGAAAGAAAAAAAGGTACCATATTATTGTTGGAGAAGATCATGATTATCATATTTTTAAGGCTTAATTATAAAATAAGCGTTTAAACTACACCTTTCTTCAAGAATATGTGTATAAACTATTTTTTGAATGATTTCAATGCGTAACGTTACAAACATTACCACTTTAGATGCTCGAACATTAAATGTCGTTAATTTTCTTCGTTAAGTGAGACATGCCATATTCTAGTAATTTTAAAAATTTATTTAAAATTAAAAACTAATATATATATATATATAGAAAAAACACAATTTTGAAATAGTCTCAAACTTTGAAAACCTTCATTTCAACCCCTAAATTCAAACCGATCACCATTCTTTGCCGTCGATGAGCTCCACCTGATCTCGCCTCCCCCTGGCGATCAATATCCCTATGAAATCGCGAAAGATCGACGACCAATCGACGTTTTGTACCCCACGAACCCTAGGATGAAAATTGCGATCCCATGCGATTTCGACGGTCAATGGCGATAACTACGACAGTGTGTGACTACGAGGATTGCAGTAAGTAGGTCGACTGAGATGGTCGTGTCCAAAAAGGACGACGATAGAAGGTTAGGGTTAGGGATTTAGGATTTTTAGTTTTTTCTTTTGTAATTTAAAAGAAACTATGTTTTTAATATAATTTTTTTTTAAATTTTTTAAAAAATAAATAAATTTTAAAATGTGACACATGTCACTTAACGGAGGAAATTAACGGTGTTTACGGCCGGAAACCTAAAGTTGCAACGTTTGTAACGTCAAGCATCGAGATCATTCAGAAAATAATTTAAGCACCTATTCGTGAAAAACAGTATAATTTTGGCACTTATTTTATAATTATAATTAAGCGTATTTTAAAAGTGAGGTGTTTTGAAAAGTGATTTAAACATTTTGCCAATCTTAAAAATTAGGTATAGTTCTTCCTTTTCCCCTAATTTGAATGCAACTTATTTCAAAAAGCTGATAATCACCAAGATAGTTAAGATTATTTTTAATACTTTTATTATATATTAAGATTTGCAAATGAATACCAAAGACAAGAATTGTGAGTTCTCATAAGATCCAATTCATACTTTTGATAACTTTTATGATTTTCCTTTGGAAAACTAAGAGAAAGCATTGGGTGAAAGGGTCCCAATGGCATTGTTATTGTCTTCATTTTGTTGTACGATACTTATCTATACATGTGTAATTATTTTAGGTTATAATGTTGAAATATTTTATGTGACTAATGGGATTTCAATATTTTAAATTTTGAAATCTTAGACATCAAATAAAACATATAATAATATTAAAATTCTACTTAAAAATAAGTAGAAAAATCTATACATGTGTTGATGTCTTCTGTTGATTTGATTAACACGGAATGTTGCTTGTATTTTCACTAAATAATGAGAATTTTAGAGATTTTAAAGGATTAGGGTGATGGCTGATTAGGGGTGATCGACGACTAATGCGTGAATGATCGACAATGATGGTAGTCAGGAACGGACGCGGGATTTTACGTCAAGGGTGCAAACTTTTATATTTAGTAAAATTATAATGACATAAGTTAATATAAAATAACAACTATAGTAACTAGTAAAAGAAATATGCACATCAAATAACATTCTTCCTCATTCTCCTCTTTTCTGTTCCACAAAAAACAACGATTTAGAATTTGCACCAATATACAAGAGTTTTATATGTTAGAGAGAAGAAAACTTACTAACTATAGAAATTGAAGTTATAAGATAACTCATAAAATACCATATTCTTACTTGTCAAAAGTAGGCATTTAAAATTGTGCCCGACGCTCTTTCATTGGATTAAAGTCATCAATAAGAGAATCTATTGATAAACCATGTGCAATATCATTTTCAATATATGTTATTAAGTAGTTCAACAAAAATTCATCCTCCTTTTTGTTACGCAAGTGAGTCTTCACTAGTAGTTTCATGGCTGAGAAAGTTCAAAATTAAAGACATTTTCTGATATACACTCTTTGAACTTCATCTTGTTGATTTGGAGGAAAATCCCAAATGAAATTCCATAGTTCGGGATCACGCTCAATAGTGAATGCATCAAAGGTTTATTGTTCAACTCTTGGAGCTTTACTCGGACGACTATCTATTATCGGAGAATTAATGGGTGCCGATTTGGAGAGCTCTCACGATACGAGGATAATTACTATTAAGTTTGTGCTCCTTTTGATCTACCAAATTTTCAATATGAGAATAACCAATATTATTTTCGGAAGATCCTTTCTTTTAAAAAAAATCATTTCTCCGTTTCTTGAAAAAAAATGTCATATTCCACACATTAATATCTCAACAATTATATTACAATATTCAAATTATAAAAATATTTAATCTGTGTGTTTTCCCTGAACTAGTTAAACTAGCTCAATTTAAGGTTTTATTGTGTGTGGCTAAATCTCAATTTAAACATTCTAAACCTCAATTAAGCATTCTACTATTATCGTTGGATAATAAATACTAATTTAGAAAGAATAATCTAATCTAGTAACCCTAAAGTTCATACTAACCCAAAGTCAATAAATGTTAAAGAAGAATTTTCAATTAAGCATTCTACTATTATCAATATGATGATTTTAAGTTAAGAAAAAAGATCTCCCATTTGGAAACAGTCAAGATGCAGATCTTCGTCAAAACCCTAACGGGGAAGACCATAACCCTAGAGGTCGAGTCCTCCGACGCCATCGACAATGTCAAAGCCAACGCATCCCACCGGACCAACAACGACTCGTATTCGCCGGCAAGCAGCTCGAGGGTGGCCGGACCTTAGCCGATTACAACATCTAGAAGGGATCCACTCTTCACCTCGTCCTCCGTCTAAGGGGCGGCGCCAAGAAGAGGAAGAAGAAGACATACACCAAGCACAAGAAGAAGAAGGTGAAGCTTGCAGTGCTCCAGATCTACAAGGTGGATGAGTCTGGGAAGGTTGAGAGGCCGAGGAAAGAGTGCCCTAATGCCGAGTGTGGAGGCATTATTGCGGTAAGTGTGGGCTTACTTATGTTTACCAGAAGGCTGGTGGGGATTGATTTGGAAGAGATGGATTTATAGTTTGTTTTGACCAATCTTTGTTTGATTTTAAAATTGTGGTTGTCAATTTAGCTGTTTGGATAAAATTTTATGCAGTTTTCTTTTCGATGATTTGTTGTCCTTATTTTATCAATGACAATGCAGAACTTTTTTCAAACGTCATAGTTCCGATCCGAGTCGGATTAAAACTCAAACTGAACGGAACAAGTAATTTGAAATGATTTGAACTTGCAGAAGTCATCAAGTTACACAATTCAACTCTAGGCATCAACAGATACACTTATGGCATTTAGCTTAATGTGTTGCTTACCCTCGTTTTGTGGATGAACGATGGCTGTTGCATCAACTTCGGATCTTGTGGGTTGCTTCTTTCCCCGTTTTGAAACAGATATGGAGTTAACAAGTGGGTCTTTACTAGCTGTATTGTCAAGACTGTCTTGATCTTCGGAGACGATTTCCCATTCCTCTTTGAGTGATGTCACTTGTAAGCCCTTCTCACAGAGGCTTTCCATTTCAAATGCTGTCGGTAATATCACGTAGTCGTTTACTGGGTTGTAGAATGGGTCGGGATTGCCTGCCTTCAACCAGTGCTTGAGAATTCGAAATAGATGAGGTTCACAAAGAATTCCTCGGTGCTCACCGGAGACTCCAACCCTCGCTTCAGCATCGAGCCCATCTGCCTAAGAATAACCAGAATTAAAATAAGTCGAGAGATATTGCGGACTAGATTACAGATAAATCACAACAATCCCATAGAAGAGGATAAAACATGAGTTATGGTAAGTACCATGTAAATGATAAAACCATGGCAAATTGTAATAGGGGAAGTTAGCTAACCTTAGCCGATTCTGACGGAACCGTTCCATCGCCATCAACACATACATATGTAGGCTGATAAGTAGAAGAAACTCAGAATCAGTAGCCAAATACATGCATAGAAACAAAACATACCGAACATTGTGAACTATCACAAAGTAGGCCCCAGAACTACAGCATGAAAATGAGAGCAGCCATTAGCCACAAATTACCTGATAAAACCGAAGATCCTGTAGATCTGTGATGGGTGTCTCTTCGCTTCCATAGCTGCAAATTTGTTAAAAGATTGATCATAGGATGCATAATGGAACACTTAAAAAAAACAGCCAAATAGAGGTATTACCTGACGCTATGTGGTGTCTCAAGATTGATCCCATATATATTGTAGAATTTAATTCCAGGGGGAAGCTTAGCTTGAGCCAACACCTTGTGTGTGTGTCTAGCCCATTCCAAGATCTCCAAATTAAATGGAAGTGGAAGATTCTCTCCACCATAATCGACCTGAATATAAAATACAAGCTATTGAACTACAGAGGAACCATAGCAAATGTCTTAAACCATTTACACGGCTACTCATTAGATTGCTTAAAACCACTTGGTAAAGAAACACCCTCTTTTATCTTAAGGTACTAAACACCAAAGTTCTCTCTATTTATTTCTGGAACTGGACTCAACAGAGATTAACAACTTTTGCATAAGCAAAGTTCATAGCTTACCGTGTTGCCTGAAAGAGCTTCCTTAAAGATATCAATGCTTTCTCCAGGGTGATAAGACTCTAGAATAGTACGAGGAGATCCATCACAACCTTCTTTCTCCCTCCAGATCTCAAGAAGCGGCATATGTTGCCAATGGAAATTTGGACAAGCCATTAACTCATATATCGATGGGCACTCAATCAACTGATAATGCAGGACAGAAATAAATAGTCTTAACCACCTCAAAGATACAATGAAAAGGAAGAGGCAAAACAAAATCCAAGCAAACACTTCAAAGAGATTTTATGTTGCATCTACTAACTGCGTGAACCATAACACAAAATAATCTTCCATCAGATAAGGCAGTGTAGGAAGATGAGTTGCACTAATCGGTTCCCAATACTTAACTACATAATAAACTTTATTACAGGTTACTCGCGTAATGAACTGGAAAAGAATCAACGCCATTATTCTTTAGGCTTATTTAATTTAAGATTTTGGCCTAAAAGTATCCAGTCCTTGGTTCAAAGCCCAGAAGCCCCCTACATAACTGCTAGCAGCGGGTTTCTGTCACTTGATTCTAAAAAATTAAACACATGAAATACAAAGCAAGGAATTAGGATTGCAGAATTAGGTGAGAGTGAAACATACTAATGGGCTCGAAAAGAAAATTTGAGAAAGAGTTTTTTCAGAAACCTTCATAAATAATAGGCATATCAATAGACAATCCATGCCCTCATGTTCATCCAAGTAGAAATGCTTAAACGAAAAAGAAAATGCTTACTAATTGATGCATGCTCCACTTTGAAATGAAAAAGTTCTGTTCCCACCCTTCAACAAATGACACTCCATTTAGAAAAGTGGAAGCAATATACCCAGGTGCACCTGATGGAAACATTTCAATCACAACCCAATAAGCAATTTGAATCAGAATAAAACCAGTTGATGAGCATATGAAGCTCTTTTCAAGTGATTCAATTGACAATTCCAGCATACAATTAATTTGAGAAACGTATATACTTCAAGTTTTGTGTTAACAGCAAAAAAAATAATGAGAAAAATTACTTGTTTTATTTGCCAAGGAAACATAATATATGTAAAAGAATAATACTAGCTTTAAATAAGGAAAATAAATAAAGTGAATATCTAACTTGTGTAATCCAAGACTGTTCATGTGTATCGTAAGAAAGCTTTGAATGAAACATAACAAAAATAATTCTCATTTGGAAATACAAGCAGGTGGTTGAACCAATATATATTTTACAATTTTCATTAAAAGAAAAGTAAAAGCTCATCCTAGGATCCATTACTCTGTAATCTGTACTGTAATTTCTACTATAAATCCAATGTATTAACAACTTTCAGTTCTCAGATTTCAAGAAGCTGAAGAAATGCTCGGTAAAAGTTCAAAATCGTAATGTTCAAAGAAAATAATCTAATATGTTTTAAGTTATATTTCAAACAGAATTTGTTGTATTATTTAGCAGTTTCCTCTCGGGCAATTAATGATCCGAAAACTATTGTCTTGTATGCTCAAGGTATAAGACCATTTACCCCGGAATGGTGCAGCAATTGCAATCCAGTTCTTTACATATTTCTCGAAAACCTGCACAATAAAAGAAGCATTGAGTCACAAAGAGATGCAATACTTAAAGAGCATAGCAAGGTAAAAGCAGAAAAAGCAAAGCTAGAAGAAGATGGCAGTGCTGCAGTGGATTCCTTACGTCACTGTGAAGGCCCATGAAACATTTTACCAGAAGTCCTCCCATAGAATGACTTATGATATTAATCTTTTTCCCTCCTGATGCTTTATACACCATCTCCAGTTTGGATGCGAGGCGATCCAATGTGTCTTGCAACCTAAAAGGGAAACTAGAATCAACCCCTAGAAACAAATACATAAACTACAAGGAAAAAGAAGGCCACTATCCTTAGTTACAGCGAGGAGCAAATAAAAATTAATCAATAATATGATTATACCTGTTACTTTGGCGAAAATCATAACCGAAACCAAAAAGAGTTTTCCCTTCTTGAAATCCCCACTTTGTCATTTCAACAATCATATCATGGAAATAGTAAACACACTCACGTCCGATTATCTACATGAAAACAAAGAATCCACGGAAAACAGACATTAGCTCCATACAAATTTAAGGAAAGACTTCCATATGGGTTCCCTTAGCATTTCAGAATCTATAAGCCACACTTTTACTGAAAATGTAATTCATACAAAATAATCTAATCTACCTTTTAGTTTAGGTAATATCCAAAGGACATCGTTTATCAATCATTAAAGTAATGATAGTAAGAAAAAATATATATATATATACCATGTTAGGATCCAACACATCAATGGCGTACAATCCATATCTTTCTTCAGGAACTTTAATACTTGTGTCTAGATCTAAGGACACGGTTCTACCTGTTTCACGATCAATGAACCAAAAACATCATAATTACTTCACAATCCACAAAATCCCAAACACAAAAAGGGCAAAATCCATAGTCCTATAAGAAAGTAGTCTCTTAAAAACTTTTAACACCTAATTCATATGAGATCATTCTTTCTTCAAATTCTACCAAATATTAGCTCACAGATTAGAACGACTTAGTTGATTTTAATTGTTCATGAGTATAAAGTTTCTCAAATACTCAACCTCCCTCCCCCCCACCCCCACAAAAAAAAAACAGTTCCACTAAATTTATAAATATAAAAAGAAACAATTACCGGTAGCAGGATCGAAGCGGGACCAGAGCTCGGTACGGAACTTATAATCGGCCTCCAGAAGGCGAACCCAAACCCGCTCTTCAATCCCATTCTGATGATCAACAGCTTGCAAAATCGAGCCGGCAATACCCGGGACTAATAAAACCGGGTCGAGATCCGGTTCAATGTAGGGTTGCGGTTTGCTTCTCAGCTTCAACCACATCTCCACCGATTGAACAACGTCTTCCAACATCGCCATCCCCAATTAAAAGTAAGTGGTTTAGGGTTGGGAAACTTGAGGGAAAACAACGCCAATGGGCAACGACTGTACAAATGACACATGTACCAATCGACGAACACAAAAATACAGATATGATCTGATTTATTCTTATCGTCATTATTATTGGTTTGACTTTTCCGATACAAATTCATACACGAAACAAAAACCGACAAATATATAGACTAATATAATTTAGACTACGGATTTCAATTTGTTTTAATTTTAATATTAAGATTATTATTAGTTATATATGTAGAATAATGTGAATATAGAGTTGAATAATAAAAATTGATTAATTGAAAACCGATTTAAATCATATGTATTTGAAAAATATATGGTTTATAAATATAAAAATCACGATTTTGAATTGAAACGAATTTATTCTCTTATTTAATTTATGTCAAAATAAATTTTAGGTTTGAAAGTGATTCCCGGAAAGTTCTACAGTGCGACACCTTTAATATATAACTAAAAAATACGTTATCATTTTATTATTATTTTAATAACAAAACCGGTAAAAATTATCTAAAACATTATTATTTCTACCTAAAACATCAATATTTTTTTACATTTTCAGTAAAGTGTTAAACAATAACAAAACAGATAGAAAAAATAACAAAACCGATAGCTTTTTATCGGTTTTGTTAACAAAACTAGTAGAAATAATAATATCTTCAGTATTTTTTTACCGGTTTTGTTATTTAAATAATAACAAAATCGATAACGCCTTTTTTTAACCGTATATTAAGACTATCGCACGTTATCATTTTCCCGTTCCCCAAATTCTTATCTAATCTTTCTTTTATAAAAAATATTAATTTTGGGAATTGTATTTAAATATAAACTCTAAAACCTACTACAGTATACTCTAAATTGATGACATTAAAACTTATAAAATATTTTCTTCACGGCTAGGGCATAAAATAAGTATTTTCATGTATTTGGAAAATCTTCGAAAACCATATCTCCACGCCTATACATTAAATACGAGTGTCGGACCCAAATGGTTATAGGAAAATGATGAGTCCAGACAACATAATATATCCTATGCATGTTGCACTGATAATGGCAATGTAAGTAAACAAAGACACGGCATTGACAGTCAGTTACATGGAATAAACATGTTCCTATGAAGAACAAAAGGAGAAAACTTCCCCAAGCACATTTACACAAAATCCCAAGATTAGAAGAGTAGGAAATTGCGTGAACTGTAAATTTTGTTTGTTGCCATGGTTCCCTATAGGTGGAAGCACATTCATGGTATGACTTACGAGTTTCGTTTGCATGAGACGATCTTTAACTATCTGATGGGTGTTACAGCTTCTCCGCATAGCGTCGCTTGCAGCTTTCATCTTAACAGATTGTAGAAAGTACTTCCACATTTAACATTTCATGTATATGAAGCGTTGAGGGCCTTACGAAACTTGACAAATTCTATCTTACCAAATATCCAAAAGATGGCCTTTGCTTGATTTCGGGAGTCACATTTCTGCAAAAAATATGTACATTAATACAAGACCTCCAAGAGGTCCTTTCTCATTTGGTGTTCGGATGGCCTTAGTTCAGAGCACTGATGGATATCTCACCACCAACAGGAGTCACGTCTTTCATCTGTTCAATATCGTAAATGAACTCTCACTTTGCAGCTCCACCACCATAATTGTCTTCACGGATTTTTGTAGATGACTCATGCCTGCTCAAATCATTTTGATCTTGAGACAATCCAGGGGTCGAGTCATGCATCTGTTCAATACTGTAACCAAACTCACTCTTTGTCTTTGCAACTCCATCATCACCATCATCATCATCATTGTCATGAGATGACACATGAGTAGAATGGCTCACCAAATTTCGATCTTGAGACAATCCAGGAGTCAAGTCATTCATCTGTTCAATACTGCAAACGAACTCACTCTTTGCAACTCCATCATCATCAACATTGTCTTTACAGATTTTTGGACATGACTCTTTCCATGCATCTCTAGTGGTCATATCTTGCTCAACTTCAACATGCGTATTCCTACAAGTAAATGAAGTCATACTTGAGATGGAGTGATATTTAGATGATTCCTTTCCACCATCAGCACTTCTTGAATCAAGGAAGTTTTCTGCACTATTTTTTTCCAAGTTTGAGTCACTTCCATTGTCACTGTAGTTACCTTTAACAGCTGCCTGCCACATTGCATTTGGCAATTTACCATTTGACGATGTATCCTTTTCATTTACATGAATAACAGAAACCCTAATACTTTCAGCATTTTTGTTGACAGAACATTCTGTTGAAGGCAATATTGCAAGTTGAGAAGCGTCACTTGATATGCCCGTCAGATGACACACTCTCACAGAAGTCTGGCCTAATCAATTTTCTCTTTTTACGTTGTGCAGCTGCTGCATTCCTTTCATTCTGAGTTCCACAATGGTTTCCAGTCTTATCATCTTCAAGATTCTTTCTCACCGCACTACGACGTTTGAAATCGACAAAAGTCACCTCTCCAATTTTTTGGCTGCTATTCTCCTTGCTGAATGAGGTAGACTTCAGATTCATCTCCTCTGAGATCATAGCAGGATCATCTTTCCTAGTGGCCTGCTTTTTATCCCTAAGGTTGGTAGCGGCAGCACTGTGTTTGACTATCGGTTTATCAACTGTATCCACCCAATGGTTATGGTTTCGGTGCAGCATGTCCATGTTTTCATTAATTGAGGTATGCCTATTGATGTCAGTAGTGCTAGGAGATGTGTTCTTTTCTTTTTTACGTAACTTACGAGGCAAAGCCAAGCGAGAAAACACACTACTCCTTTTCTCCTGGCAATCAGAATCCTGATACAGAGCAGGACTCACTGAAGTAACTTCATGGTAGTCCGCATTTGTCGGTTCATGAACATCCAGCTGCTGCTGGACCACTTTGTTCTGATATTCCGCCCTATTGTATATAGCCAATCTTTCATCCTTGATTGTTCTGTTATCATTATGAAACAATTCACCATGGGGCTGGCACTCTTTAAACATAAAACCATCATTACCAAATTGTGCATCATTTTCACTCTCTTGCACTTGAAAATAATGTCTGTCTTGTAATAACATAGGATACCTGTCACGCTCTTGATCTTGAAAATCATGTCTGCCTTGTAATAACGTAGGATACCTGTCACACTCTTGCACTTGAAAATCATGTCTATCTTGCAATATCGCAGGATAACTGTCAGAAAAGGTAAGGAAAGGGAACTTGCTAGGACTGGTTCTATAAGATGATGAATGCTCACCAATCCTACCATTATTTCTAATTTCAAAAGGGACAGGTGCTAAAGAGGGTTTCGGAAGGGAAAGATCTCCAGAGCATTTGATTTGAGAGTATCCAGCTGCTAGGTTATCTATATACTCAGGTCTTTGCGGGATAGTCCTGCTGGAGTGTTCATATGAATTAAAATAGTGCAAGGTAACGAAGCCCCTAGAACCAGAGTTGACATCAGAGGTTATGGGTGTTCTTCTAGTCTCTAACAATGAAATAAATGATTGATTTTGGGAAGTACCAATGACGTGACCAACAAAATTATCATGACTAGCATCTTGCAATGAAGCAAGGCCCTGATTGAACCCCAAAGATGAGCAGCCCCTATAATTCATAGTAGGGACATCAGAACCATAACAAAGACTATTTGCAACAACTGAATCTTCAAAATTCATTGGATAACTAATATTGGAATTTTGCATCTCCATCGAGGGAAAGAACATTGAAGGTGGCCTAGTTACATCATTGATAAATGAATCTGTTTGAAGGAACATTGAAGATGGCCTAGTTACATCATTGATAAATGAATCTGTTTCTAGAACATGTGGATCAACTTTAGATTGAAAAAAACTGGGATAGGCTGTTGACATGGATGGTGGAAAACCATCATCCTTGTAACATTTAGTTTCAATTCCATCACTCTGTGCAAACCTAACATCATTGGAGTTGCTTATGACATTACCTGAAGAATATCCAACTGAAACTGTTTCTTGAAGCTTAGTACCATTTTTCCATTCAGTGTCCACCCAGTCACTTGTGGCATATTCAGCAGAAGCTATGACCCCTCCAACCTTACCCACAGGATCCCGAAAAGACTTATTTAAGAAGGCACTTGCTTTATGCTCATATCCAACATCCGCGTACATACCAAATTTGCCATCATCAAAAGGTCTGTCGCCATTATAGAAAGAGTTCCGTCGGGGAATAGTGGAAATATCTGGTCCGTGATGATTGTCCACACCATATTCACTTAGGACTTGGTTTCTCTTTGGAGACTTATCAATTAGTCTTCTATTTTTTCTTGTAGAGTACCCACTTTGCCTTGCAACTTTACTTTCGGTCAACCAACGTGGAGGTGCCTGATCTTTCATCCTCTTCAAACTGAACAACGATAAAAGCCTTCGCGCCTGCACATTTTAAACAAAGAAAAAATTTATAACGCTTGTGAAAGGTGGCATTTCAATTTATCAAATTGGATTTTGATAGCAAAGGGGCAAACCTGATCTTCAGAGAGTCCAAAGTTAAACTTGGTTTTTGAAAAATAGTTTTCTCTGATAGCATCACAAAATTCATTTTCAGAAAGTGGATGACAGTACCACGTGAGGGTGAATTTAACCTGGACGAAAATTTGGAAGGACTAAAATCTCCAAGAACGCATATTTCCCATCCCTCCTAGAGAGAAAAAACATGAAATACTCAACAGAAATAAATGTACCCATACCTGAGCAGGCAATTGTTTCCCTGACGAACTAAGTACACAAGGCAGAATATTCATTGCACCGTCAGAGCATGCTTGAAACACACCATGCAGTTCTCTACTCTCAAATTCAAAGTGGAACAGAATCATCCCGGCTTTAACCTGTTTCACAAAGTATGACTGCGAATATGGGAGGGCAAAAACTTTCCTTCTTAAACATTCCTTTTTTGTTGCATTGTCCAACATGAAGATTGCACCAAACTCGGGACAACTTCCAGAAAAATAGTTCTTCTTTGCATCACCCATTTTGCTCACAAGAACACCCTGGCACTGTCATTCAACAATAGTAACGACAATAACAGTAACCAAATGAAAGTGTATATGTATAACGTTAACAGGTTAAAGTTATTGAATTAAAAACAGAATCATTGCTTTGATTAAGCTGAACCTATATATAGTACCCAAGTTCTTTTAGGGTACAAAAATGGCATCAACCTACAGCATACCCCTTCCCCTTACTTTCTCCCCACCTCTTCGCAAGAAAGAAACTTTTATATGTTTTGATCCAATCACCATAAAGCTATAATTATCTAATTTACCGACTTGGAGACTTAAAAGCAATACAATTGAATGTATCTGATTATTACAAGCAAACACTCAAATGGATGAATAACTAGAATCATGTTAAAATAAGTACAAACCAAAAGCCGAGCACTAATCCGATGCGAATTAACAGCATTAGAAAAAAACAATACAACAGCCTTCAATCCGCCTGTAATTTTCTCATTACTAGACAAGCAAAGTCAAAATTACTTCAACAATCAAAACCTGCTTATATTCATGTTTAATCTAAGCAACATCACGAAAACAATCTATAGACTAAACTATACAAGAAAAATACTACACGCGCCACGACAATACCTAAATCATCAAAGCTATCAAAATTTCATTATTGTTTTCCAGAGAACTTCGATCAACAAAAACAAACTCAACAAGGAGAATTTACACCGAAGAATCAAAATCAAATAACAATGATAAGAGAAACACCTGGAAATCGAAGATTTCCACAAACTCAAAAACCAATGATCAAAACCCACGCCGCGTTAACGCCATCGATTCTAATCGATTAAAACATTTATAAAAATGGATTTTGATTGTGGCTTTAAACATATTTGCAGAATGAAACAAAGAAAAGGAGGTTACCTAAACGGAAAAAAATATGGGAGTTTGGTAGAGTAGCTGAGAGCGCCGAAAAAATGGAGTTGTTTTCAGAGTTCAAATTTTAGTTTTAAAAACAAACACGCCGCTATGATTTTGGAGATAGAACGATGGAAAACTAAATCCTTTTTCGTTTGCCTACAAACCATATATTTACTTAGCAATTAAACTATCAGTTTTAATTCGTTTTAATATTTATATATTTAATTTTATCAAAAGTATGTCTAACGTTTAGTTTTTATTTTATTTTAGTATTTCACCGTTAAAAATTTAATACATTTAGTAACGAAACTATCAGTTTTTGTCCCTTTTAATATCTAAACTTTTATTTTTTTTTTCAAAATTTAATATTAAATTTTGAATAGGATAATAAAACGAAACAAAAATTAAACTTTAGATATAATTTTGAAAAAATTAAAAGTTAAAGTACTAAAATATACTAAAACTAATAATTTAGATACTAAAAGTAAAATTTATCTTATATTATAATAATTACTCTCTCCGTTATGAATGATTTTAGCAGTAAAAAGAGTATTCTTCTTTAAAAACTCGTTTTTAACTTATAGATTTCTTTCTTAATATTTTCATACTTTTTTTTATTTTTCTTCTTTTAACTTTTGTTTAATCGAGCAAAGAATTAATTTATTTTCATGATTAAAGGAATGATTGTTACTTTTAGAAGTTTCAAGTTCGAGCATTAGAGATTGCAAGAATGATGAACTTTTATTGTCAAATTATTGAGAATATTTAAAACATGTACTACCTTGTAATCACTCTAGATTAATAGGAAAAAAATTTGTTCAACCAGATGCGACTATAATTTTAATATTGGTTGATGATCGCTAATAACTATTGGTTCTTTTGTGTTCATATAATCGTCACAACGGTCCTTCGGGTGGCCTCGGGTTCGCGCTTCGACTTGAAATCATGTGATGGAGTCGCCACCGATCATTTTCGAATTAAGTAGATCGAATACCTACTTATCAATTACTAGGTCTGCGTCTTACCAAAGATGTGTCAGATTCGGAAGTCGTTTACGATCGAGGAAGGATGAGCACCCTCAAGTCGCCATTTCGGTACCACACAATTACCCGATTGTATTAATTGTAAAAATTAATAAATTTAGATAAAAAAAATTATATTTAACCTAAATTTATTTATCTTCAATGAAGTTTGAATTTTACCTGAATCCCTTCAAAAATAAAATTTGAGTTAGATAAAAATGGTAAAAATAAAAATACAAAACAAAAAAAATTTAAATTTAAATTTGCTAAACAAAAAAAATAAAAAAGTTAGCTTTTAAAAGAACTAAATATAATAAATAAAATTGAATAAAATCAGAAAATGACTAGATTGCATTAAAAAGAAATCCAAGAGCCAAATTACAATAGGTATGAATTGAAAAACACTTCAAACGTCCACTGACTAGGAAAGAATTTAAGAAAAAGGTATTTACATTCTGGTCCTTGCTATATAAAAGCCTCCAAAACTCATTTCTTCATCATTTGTAATAAACCTTCAAGAATCCTTCTCCTAAAACTCTCTCAAACCTCTCTCCCTCTTCGGTCGAGCTCCTCCGGTCGACGCCGCCTCGCCGTCGCTCTGGCCACCACCCACGGTGATCGAAAAACTCAAAAATCACCGTTCAAAAACCCCTTCGCCCTCGAATCCAGATCTACTCGTCAAACTCACATACAAAGGCCTTTTTGGCCTATATCTAATCGATTAACTTCGAATTTTTACCTTTGCTCTCGGTGACTCTTCTTTCTCCTGGTGGTGTTTTTCTTTCAAAACGGCAACTCTTCAACATTTCTCGCCTTCGGTGACAGCGAGCTAAGTTCCTCTCCCTTTTTTTGTGTGGTTTTGATGATTTTCGAAAAATACACCTTTCCCTGATTGCCCATTTTTTTCCTTTTCTTCTCAGGAATTTATAGTAACTCGAAGGGGACGTGTTTCTCTTCAATCTGATGGTGATTTCATCCCGAAATCTATGGAATTTATAGTAACCTATTGCCATGTATGTGGGATATTGCCCTATTCGAATGACTTGTTTTTGGTGTTTGATTTGGATTCTGATTTGATGGCAAATGATTGTTTCCTTTGTTTATGGTTCTCCTCATTTTTGGGATGATACGTGGTAGTTTTACTGTACGGCAGCCTTAATATACGACTAAGGAAATGCCCTACCAGAAATGTTATTATTTTTTCAACAATTTCAGTAAATCGCTACATAAAACATTATTTTTTTTACCGAAAATAACTAATTTCCGGTAGAACTCAATATTAACATTTCCGGTATAAAAATAATGTTTTAGGTAGACCTTTACTGAAAATGTTAAACATTTTAGGGAGCACACAATATTAACATTTTCGGTAGAAAAAACAATGTTTTAAATAGCTCTTTACCGGAAATGTTAAAAAAATAATGTTTCTGGTAATGCATTTCCTTAGTCGTATATTAAGGTTATCTTACCTGAGACATCCCCATAAATCACACGGCCGAAAATTTTGGAATTTTGGGTTCTATCTTGCACGTGACTTTCATGCGCTATATGTTGATGTCCTTGGATGTTCTAGAACCTTATAAAATTAAATCTGATCGTTAGATCAAGGGGCCATATCCAACGACCCTTGCTTGGCTGCATATATTTTCTTTAGGGGTTTATCCTAACCCTAAATATGATGTTCGATCCGAGCCCTTGGTATATTTTCTGATATGATGGCTCTCATTGAGTGGCGCTAAGACCATTCCTTTAAAACCCTAATAGACTTGTTGGACCAGGCTTGTCTATTGGGCTTTCTTTGACTACTGGGTTGCTTCGTTTGGATCCCTATGTTGGATTCGCATGCTTTAAGACCAAACCCAATCTGCTGGGTCAGGCAGACTAGGTTTGGGCCTACCCACGCTGGACTTTTGGTTTCTGGATTTCCCTTGCACCGAACTTTGGACCTAAAAAAATGTAATTAAATAAAAATAAAATAAAATAGATAAAAAACGAAAATAATATATATATACTATATTTTCAAAAACTAAGTTTTCAAAAATTATACATTTTATGTTTTCAAAACAATTATTATATATTTCCAAAACTATATAATATGTTTTCAAAAATTATATATATAATAGAAATCCTTGAGGCGACTCTCGAACGAAAATGAGTGTCTACAATAATGTCTTTTATTTTTTTTATTGAGATTTTTTTTTAAAATTTTAAATAAGAATTTCTATCATTGTAACACATTTTTCTCTGCTCTTAGGGCACAAATTTTCTTTGCTATTGTGATACGATTCTTATGACATTTGGTACATTTTTCGTATACATCTACGATCGTTTTGGCGCTCATACAAAGATCTTCACGATATTTATTTTTTGATTAGTTTGTTGGTGGTCATGTATGATCAGATTTTTTCTTTGATAAAAGGTCATTTATCGCTATAATCAGAATTGTGTAGCAAAATAGCTTGTCAAATAGTTTGTTAGCTCACTACTCTTTTATTAATTCATAAAGCGTCTCGTTCGACATAGACAATGAATTTTTATCATTTTTTTGGGTTTAATATTATTTATTTTTGTATGTAATTTCTATGACTAATGTCAACATTTTTTTCTCTATGTTTGGGTGCGTTGTAATTATGATTTATTACATTGTTTTTATTAATTATTTTTAATTGTTATTATTTAAAAAAGAGTATTATTCTTATTAGAAATCTTAAATTTAAACAATCTCATGTTATTTAAAATTATATATTTAATCTATATAATTAATTTAATTATATTTTAATTCTTCAAACTTTTAAAAATGGTGACTCTTAAATTTAGTTTACATCTAATATAATCCTTAAAATAGAAAAATCAATATAACCTTTTAATTTATAGAAAACGTAAACGTTATAATGTGGATATAATAGTTCATAACATTAATATGATAGTTTATGATACTTACATAGCGATCTACATTGAATATTATGAACACATTTATAAGAAAAAAAATACTATTATTTTTGTCATAATGAGTCTAATGTTATTTATTGAACATTAAGAAAATATAATTATATTTTCTTTATTTTTTTAATATTTTATAGATAAACATAATCACAGATGAATTAAGAGGTGCTAGGGAATGAGGTCGCATCCCTTAAAAATTTTAATTTTTTATATTTTAGATACTTTCTTTGTATTTTATATGGATTATCTAATTTCGCTCTCCCTAAAATTTTAATACAATTTTATAAGTTAGTACACTGACATAAATTAATGTGTCTGTCAATGGACATAATAAAAATATAATTTATTATATTATCATACTAATATCATTTAGGTCAATAAATAATGAGAAACAAAATCAATCATTTTTATAATCAAGTAACTTTAAAGTTTTTATATATTTATGATTTAATCTTATATTATTCATTTAACATATAAGCATATTAAACATATATATAGAGATATTAACTTCAAAATATTCATATTTAAGCTATATCAAATAGACACAATTATATATGAATATCTATTCTTTTATTAATCTGGAGTAAATACAAGGTAATATGTGTTTAACGAAAAATTTTAACCTTTTGACATTGAAGACTCACACATCTGACATTTATGGAGATCGAACTCGGATCCTCAAATATATAATAATAATATTAACCTATCATATACACATAATATACACATATAACATATGTACATACAAAAATAAACATATTTATTATTATATTAATTTTATTAATTATCACATTATTTATAATTAAATTTTTAGTGATAATTAATTTATTATTTTTAAAGTTATGTGATTATTGTGTGCATTTTTATAGTTAGGGGATTCAATAAAAAAGCTGCTCTATAACCAGTGACTGTTTATGCATTTTACCCTTGAGAAAACCGTCTTTTGCCTTCTTCCCATCCAGAGTAATCACTCCTCCTTTTCCTCTCAATTACAATCGTCACATTCATCGCCTTTTCTTTTAATTTCTATTATTCTTTTCCATTTGTTCAGGATTTTGAATTTTTCATAACCATGGGTGATAGTCAATATTCCTTTTCCCTCACAACTTTCAGGTAACCCCTTCGTCCTTCCGATAACTTCATTAATGAACTGAATTCAAAATTACATTTTGAATAAATCCATAACTCTTTTGTGTGCGTGTGTTCTGTATAGTCCTTCGGGGAAGCTAGTTCAGATCGAGCACGCCTTGACGGCTGTCGGCTCCGGTCAAACATCTCTTGGAATCAAAGGTTCCTTCCCCCCTTCTTTTCTGTTTATAAGGGATCGGTTTTAGGGTTTGAGAACTAGTGTGATAGCGGGTGATGAGTTAAATTATTTATGCTTATAAATAAATACATTGAGTTTAATTTGATGATGGGTTTTAAATTCACAGCTGCAAATGGAGTTGTGATTGCGACAGAGAAGAAACTGCCTTCAATCTTAGTTGATGAAGCCTCTGTGAGTATTTTATTTATTATGCCTCGCCTTTTCATCTGTTTGATATATATATATATATATATATACTTTTGGTTTGTTAAACTTACTCATTTTTGCAGTAATATGAAAGAGTAACTTTGTATATAATATTGCCTCACCCGTGGTGTCAATGTGGCTATTAATGCTCGACTTTATTAAAAGCTGGAGTAGTTTACTTCTCATTCTGATATGGTGAGTGGCTATTAATCACTACCGAATGTCGTTGTTTGCTATCTGATTTCAGGTTCAGAAAATACAGTGTCTGACACCAAATATTGGAGTTGTTTACAGGTTTGCTTATCATGTCTACAAGCTTATAGAAAACTAATTTCTTTAGTTCTTTTTGTATGGGTTAATATAGAAATTCGGATTCACGGGTTGCTAATATAACTTATATGTTTATGTGTTTTAAACTTTTAATCCAGTTCTTTGTTGCTAATATAACTTCTTTATTTTGACACTTATACTTCCATTTTATCATTATATTTTCATACTGTTCGGCAGTGGAATGGGTCCTGATTTTCGAGTTTTGGTTCGGAAAAGTAGGAAGCAAGCAGAACAATATCATAGGTTATATAAGGTATGGTAACTCTTAATTTTTATTAATCACATGTCACATTATGGTTGTAAAATAGCTGCCGTGATATGTGTTCTTCTACCTTGCATTATTTTCTAACATGCGTGAACATTGTTTCCAGGAACCAATTCCAGTAACACAACTTGTTAGGGAAACTGCAGCTGTTATGCAGGAGTTCACTCAGTCCGGGTAAGAGTTACTCCCTTATGCTAACAAAAAAAACTGTTATTCATACCTTTTTACTTCTACTTTGATTTGTATCGAAGAGATTGAGTTGTTTGGCAGTCTCTTTTCAGTCAAATCCAGGTTTTGCTTTTGTTCAAGATAGCTGGTGACCAAAGAGGATGTGGCTTCATTCTGATACAATTTTTTCTCTTAAAATGTTTTTCCTGTGAGATAAAGTGGTTTTTGGTGTTAAGATTCTGCCTCATGTGGAGGCTGAAAGTGTAAAATTTGAATGAACTTCATTTTTGGGGGAAAATTCACATACATTGCTGCTACATTTTGGATTGTTTTGAATTATATCAGAAAATGGAAACTGAAACTCATGCGACGCTCTGGACTGATATATCTTTTCATTTGTAGTGGTGTAAGGCCTTTTGGTGTATCTCTACTGGTTGCTGGATATGATGACAATGGTCCACAGTTGTATCAGGTATTTCTCTTAGTTAAGATCGGATTGTTTGAGGGAGTGCATAGAATGTTTTATGTGTTTTCATCTGTATGAGTCTGTATCGTTTGGCTAGGTGGATCCATCTGGTTCATATTTCTCATGGAAAGCCTCGGCAATGGGGAAGAATGTCTCAAATGCAAAAACATTTCTTGAGAAGAGGTACATGCGATAAATTGTAGTTTTTATAGCATTCAATTCTAAATCATTTGTTGCTTCCTGCCATGTTATATTAATTCTGGTATTTGACGACGTTTGTAGAATAACCAGCACTAGTATTCTCAACTCTTTTGTAGCCATATATCATGGATGATTGTGGCATCCAATTCTTTGTCACTGATGCTCGTGAGTTTAATAGGAGTGCTCCTTCAAGATGACGGACAGCCATTGCATGATTAGGATTATGCAATAGCTATGCTACATTTCCAGAAATAGTTGAAACACTGTAAATGCAATTGATTATGGTCTTTCTTTGTAGATACACTGATGACATGGAGCTTGATGATGCTGTGCATACTGCTATCTTGACTCTCAAAGAGGGGTAAGTCAATGTTAAATTTCCTCCACCGGGTTATCTGTAAATTTTGGAGTTTAGGAAGATCTATAATCTATATATTTAGAACCTGGAAAGAATATCGGTCTAAGGTGGTATATAGAGCGTTTTTCATCTTTACTAATCTTACAAGCAACTTCTCAAATTTGCAGATTCGAGGGACAAATCTCAGGGAAAAACATCGAAATTGGGATCATTGGAACGGACAGAAAATTCAGGCAAGTCTCTGCTTTGACTCTTTCTCCCTTCCTAAACATTTTGCTGATGGAAAAATGGCCTTTTGGCTTTAAGAAGTGCCAGTCCTTGTGAAATCAGCACCTATATTTTGTATGTTGAAATTACTACTATCATTCATGCGATTTCTCGTCTCTTAATTTCGGTAACTGTTGCTTCTGATTGAACTCTGATTGTCCATTATATCTTGCAGGGTACTTACACCTGCCGAAATTGATGATTATTTGGCCGAAGTCGAGTAGCTTGTCTTCCCATTCGAGACTATGTACGAGTGCTTTTTTAACGACTTCCGATTTGTCAAATGTTTTTAGTTCATCACTGGAATTGAAGACTGAGAACTTTACCAATGTCTGCTTGATGCTGGAACTGAAATCGGATTGAGTTATGAACTTCGAGTTTAGTTTAATTAACTTATACAATCAATTTCAGTAAATTTAATTATTTTGAGGGCGTTGTTGGATCGTTTTGGGGGGGGGGGGACAAGTGAATGAAATAAAAAAAATTAATAAATTTTTAGGTGAAGTACATCATAAGTTTTGATTTTTTTATTATCAATTTTTTTAAAATGTTACAAAAACGTCATTGAACTTATTGAAATGCTATAATATGATTTTTTAGATGTTATGAATAATGATAGATTTAATAAGTTTAATAACTATTTTTGTAATAGTTAAATAAATTTAGAGATTATTTTATAAATATTTGAAAGTTAACTAGCCAAAAAATTAATTTTATATAGTTTAGTGACTTTTTGTTACTCGAAACCTATTATACTCTAAATCTAAGTTCAAAGTAAGATATACTAGGGATCATTAAACTATTATACTTTAAACGTAAGTTCAAAGTAAGATACACTAGAGATCATTAAACTATACGACTGTTTTGATTATTGAACTTTAAAATGATTGAATTTTTATAATATTATATCATAGTGATTATTTATAATTTTTAAAAAAATAATACAAACGATTAAATTTAGAAGCTTGACTTCTTAAAAATTGTTTTGAATTGAAAAGAAAATTAAACTTAAATCCATAATAAAAGTTAATAATTTAATTTTTCTTTTAAATCAAAACCAATTTGAAGCTACAAGAAATTAATCCAAATTAAAAAAAAAAAAAAAAAAAAAAGATGACAAATTTGTAACAAAAAAAAGAAGAAGATGATGACAAATGGTTTAGTGTCATATTACGAGATATTTCTAAATACCGTTGTCTGCATTATTATAGTCCACGTTATCTTTTGGAAGTAAATTCTCAACTCTCAAGCATTCAACTGCAAGCCCCTCCTCTTGGGATTCATCATGTTAAGTTCAATTCTCAGATTTTCTATATATCTGGCGTTTCCATTTTCAATCTTCTTCACCTCCATTCTTATATCCATTTCTGAGCAGTTTTCTGATGTCTGTTTTCTTAGTTTCTCTCTTGTTTTTGCGGCCTTTGCTTTCTTTTCCGAACTGGGTTTCATTTTCAATCACCATTATCACATTAAAAGTAAAACAAACAATGCTCTCTCTCAGGCTGCTTGCTGGAAACACGCTCAACCATGTTTACATTCAACCAAGAAGCTATAGACCCAGATGGATAGCGGCAAATAGTTCTTCGGGTGATGTTTCTATCGAGAAATGGAAACGTGATGGTGTTTACATCGACAAACGAGGCAAATTGAGGACCTTTAATCACAAAAAACTATCCAGGAAACGATGTAATACTGTCTGCAAGTGCTTTATAGTTGAATGAATCTATTGGTTTTTTAGTAGTCTTTTAGGATTTCAGTCTTGTCCATGTAGGTGGTTCTTTAAGAGGTCAGGGATGGAAATATGGTTCTGGTTTTGTGGATGGAGTTTTCCCTGTTTTGAGCCCCATTGCTCAGCAGATTCTGGATTTCCTCCAGGAGGAGTTCGATGCCGATCGGATTCGGGGTTCACTCGACAGTCTTCCTCCCACTCACGCTACTTGGGATGATCTTATCAATGTAGCTGTTCAACTCCGTTTAAACAAGAAATGGGATCCAATTGTTCTGGTTAGAGCAATATACCATTAGCCATTAGTATTTCTCAGATATTTTGAATGTGATTAACTGTAATTGCATGCTCTTATCGAGTAGGAACTCGGCATATCTATTTCTTGTTGATTGGTTATTGTTTCTACAGCTTTGTGAATGGATACTGCAAAGGAGCTCCTTTCAGCTGGATGTTATGTGCTTCAATCTGCTGCTAGATGCTTATGGGCAGAAATATTTGTACAAGAAGGTCGAATCTACGTACTTGGAACTTCTCGAAGCTCGATGTATACCGACTGAAGATACCTATGCCCTTCTTGTCAAGGCCTACTGCAAAGCAGGGCTGAAACAGAAAGCCGAAGCCGTCTTTGCCGAGATGAGAAAGGATGGTCTCTCCCCAAGTATGTCTGCCTCTCTATATCACCGTGTGATCTTTGATTTTGAGTGGTGTTAATCTTTTTTTTTTTTTTGCTTCGGATTTACATAAATGATCTTTTCTTCAGGTGCAATTGTTTACAATGCTTATATTGATGGGTTGATGAAGGGAGGAAACTCCCAAAAGGCTATAGGAATATTTCAGAGGATGAAAAGAGATGGATCTCAACCGAACACCGAAACTTACACGCTGATGATCAACTTATATGGGAAGGTAAACTAAAACTATCCCGGTGATCCTACGTTATTCAGTGAACGTAATTCGGTGGTACATACATGCTAATTTGCTGTGCAGGCAAGTAAATCTTATATGGCCTTGAAATTATTTGATGAAATGAGAAGTCAAAAGTGTAAACCGAACATCTGCACATATACGGCTCTGGTGAATGCTTTCGCCAGGGAGGGACTCTGTGAGAAGGCCGAAGAGATTTTCGAACAGCTTCAAGAAGCCGGGCACGAGCCTGATGTGTATGCTTACAATGCCCTCATGGAAGCTTACAGGTAAGTCCCTTATCATTCTATTACTTCCCTATACCCTGGACTAGCTGAAGTTGAGTTCGGCTCGAGTATCGTTCTTATCATGCAGAGCTTTGTTGACTCTCTTATCCCCAACAGTCGTGCAGGCTATCCGTACGGGGCGGCCGAAGTATTTTCACTCATGCAGCACATGGGGTGTGAACCAGACAGAGCTTCCTTTAATATCATGGTTGATGCATATGGTAGAGCTGGCCTTTATGATGGTAAATATCTTTATTGAAAATCAAGAACATGGTGTTACTGAGGACTTACCCCAGACTGCATGCATTTCATCATCACTTGCATGATTTTCGAGATATTATCGGACTCGTATTAGTTAGCATATGATAGTTTCCTATTCCTGTGTATTTTCAGACGCTGAATCGGTATTCGAAGAGATGAAGAAGCTAGGAATAACACCGACGATGAAATCTCACATGCTACTTCTCTCTGCCTATTCCAGAGTCGGCAATATAGCTAAGTGTGAGGATATTGTGAACCAAATACAGGAATCTGGACTTCAACCAGATACCTTTGTCCTCAACAGTATGTTGAACTTGTATGGCAAGTTAGGTCAATTTGAAAACATGGAGAAAGTTTTGACTGCAATGGAAAAGGGACCTTATGAAGCTGATATTAGCACATACAACATTCTGATCAATGTTTACGGACGGGCTGGCTTTTTCTACCGGATGGAAGAACTGTTCGAATCGCTTCCTGAGAAGAATTTGACGCCTGATGTGGTAACCTGGACTTCACGGCTCGGAGCCTACTCTAGAAAGAAACTATATACAAGATGCTTAGAAATTTTCGAGGAAATGATCGACTCCGGCTGTTATCCAGATGGAGGAACTGCCAAGGTACTTCTCTCTGCATGTTCTAGTGAAGATCAGATTGAGCAGGTTACAACCGTGATTAGAACAATGCACAAGGACATGAAGACTGTCTTGCCGATTTGATCAAATACTTGCCTGTAAGTGAACCACACCTAAATGTATACATATATGTATTCGCAGAAGTAAATTTCTGTGTGTGTATATATATGGATTGGATTGATTTAGAAGTGAACTTTGCCTTGAAAAGTGCTTTGCATTTCTTGATCAATATACAGTCAAGTTTGATAGCTTGCATACAACATTTGATGATTTTCCTGCATCTGAATTCTAAGACTATGTTCGCGTGCTTGATCTCCGATCGGTGAGGGAATGTCTTCGGGTTCTCGTCTCGGTTTAACCCATCTGCCGTGTTCATTACAAACGAACCCTTTGTGAGCCAACTGGTACCAGCATTGAGGAATCCTTAGTTCATCCACCAACATATCGCATGCCTTGTTCACCAAGGTAACATCCCTACGAGCATCAGATCGAAAGGCAGACCCTGCACTGTGGAACCGATCGACAAGATGAAGGTACGTCTCGAGGCTATGAAATCCCAGCGGATTGAAAGCGCGTTTAAGGTAAGGTGATGAACTAACATCGAGCCTCAATTCGGCACCAATATGTGTATAAACCCATTCTAATGTTCCTGTTATATCATCAAACCTCTGCAAATTCTCATTGAAAACAATCCCTGGCATTCTAGGGACTAAATCTTTCTTAACCACCACTCTTAAAGTTTTGACTCCTAAATCATCGAGCTCATCCCGAAAGGCGCTGTTGCCGACTCGAGGCGCACCGAAGGAGATCACGCTTACTGGAACGCCAGGGAGATTGCGGCTGCTTCATATGCACTGAGCAGCGCCAATGCACCGCCTAAGCTGTGCCCGGTTATCGTTAAACTCACTTCTTCTCCTTTTCCTCTATAGAATTGAACCAACTTCATCACTTGCTCCGAAGCACTCGACTTATTATACCGTGTGGACTCGTTCTTCGAAGTGTATATGCTAAGAAATCCATGCTCAACCTTAGCATCGCCGATCCCGATCGGTTCGAGGTTCCTTTGGAAATCGTCGTACCACTGAGACGGCGCCACCGTGCCCCGCCATGCCACCACAATATCCCTCCTCCCGATCCTCCGCGTCTCCTCGTCGTCACTAACCGCAACGTAACCCATCCAGTTGGAATCTTTGCTCCATGTATCCATCAACCGTGACCGCTCCAGCCACAGCGGCATATCGATGGTCGACATGGCGTGGATGTACTTCGTCACCTTGTAACCATTTTTACACAAGCCCAGTTTCTCAAATAGCTTGTTGCGATTATACATGCAACTCCCGCAGTACTCGGAGAAAGAGTCGAAGTCTGAGGCATCGTATGTGGCTTGCGCAAACTCGCCGTACTTGACGATTTCACGCCGCAGCCAAGGGAGCGGGTCTAAAAGGCTCCCCCAATCCATAGAACCGTGAAGATGCCGCCATTTGTCGGCGATCATCTCCTTGGGAGACGTTGTCGGGGTGTTATGTTTCTCTTCATCAAACGAATCCAAATTCTTGTATTCAAGATTTTTCCTTGATGGAGGTTCGATGTTTAGATGGAGAAGACTCGTCAATGATTCAGCCAAACGTAAAGCACCCCGATTCAGCTTCGTATCGACAGCAACTTGTTGATGGGCGGAAATAGCGGAAATCTGGTTAACAGCGCCGCCGTAGAGGGTGGTGGGAAGATGTGTATGGATCATTGTTGAAAGGGCCATTTTTTATGGAACAAGAAGTCTTAAGAGTTGTAGATTATAGCAGGAAATTGTTAAAACTTCGAAGTGTAGGAAACTGTATCGTTGCAGGTTACATGATGATTTTAAATAGCGTGTGCGGTCACATTTTTTGCCATGTTATTTTTATTACGATTACAAATATAACGAATGTTATTATGATTATTACGGGTATCGTGGTTTTAAATTTTTTTAAATATCGCACAACTTAATTAAAATGACTAAATTAAATATAATTAAAATAAAATTATAAAATTTAAATTATAAAAATTTAAATTAATTTCTAAATTAAATAAAAAATAAAGTTTACATTTTAAATTAGAGATTAAATTATAAATTCTAAAAGTGAATGAAATATCAAATTAATATATATTTTAAAATTATATTTTAAAAATTATTAAAATAAATAAATAAAGTAACCCCTCCTTCTTTCCCCGATCTTTCTGCCTCCCCTTCCTCCTTCCCTCCAATGTTATTGTATGAAACAAAAATAAAAAATCTGATTTCACTCTCAACTTTCCCCCCTTCCTCCTCCACCAACCTTTCATTTTTTGAAACAAAAAAAAAATTACGGTTGAAAATTAGAATTATAGTTGGAATAACGTTTATAGGATCATGTGATCGGTGCAATCCACCGTCACCCTTTAAATTACGGGCGCGACATATTACTATTGATGTGAATCCATTACTTACCGTAAAAATCATGAAAATCGGTTTTGGATGAAAACAGTATCGTAATATCACGGACACTATTGCGTTTTTTGTTCACAATTTGAAACCTGGGTTATATATATATATATATATATAATTTTACATGGTGATGTTTGAATTCTTATCACTCGTTGGTCAATGGTTTTGACCTTTGAAAAATATATAAAGGGTCTGTTTGTTTAGTTGTAATTGGTTTTCTGAAAAACCAATTCCAGAAAACCAATTCCAGAAAACCAATTACGTTGTTTGGATGTTGCATTGTAAAATGTTTTACGCTGTTTGGTTAGTTTTCCTGAAACCAATTTACGAAATCTGTTTTTTTGTAAAAATGTATATATTTTTATATTTTTCTTGTTATTTACATTTTAATTTTTTTTAAGTTATTTTATAAAATTGTATTGGCTCAAAAAGGCAATTGCGTACCTTAGTACTGTAGAATATACTTCTTTATAATCCGTGATGTATCTTTGAAGTCATTAGCATGTTAATTGCTTTATCAGCCGTCACCGTAAGGGATCATTTTGGTTGTGTTTTTATTGCCATTTCATTAGTTAAATATCTAGTAAATAATGTCAGCTGCAATGTGATTAGTGAATGATGTATTGAGTTGCATTTGTTACTTTTTCCTTTGGAAGATGAAATTGAAATGCCATAAATTTTGGGTGTCGTTGTTTTGTTGTTATAAACTTCAAAGTTTCAATACGGTCATGCTAAATCACTTAAAACTTTTTCTTTAAGTGAGGCTTGAAAATAAGGATTTATTATATAATCAAACAACGTCACCATCTGACTAATTGGACATTATTGCATCATCTGTATAAAGAAAGGGGTTCGTTGTAAAGATACACATCTCTGTTGTGTCTTCTGCATCAAAACCTTGGGTTCATTTTCCTATTTGATATATTACTTGGACTTAGGGAGTAGTGCAGATACTACATTTGTAAGTATCTCGCATGGTAAATTGAGGAGAGTGAGATCTACATATCGTCTGCCGGATATTTATTTGGCCAACAAAATACTTACGTAAAATGAAGAGTCATTTTAATTGGGTGGAAAACTTGTCTTTGTTCTGTTTATGGTCATTTTGTTCCTGAATTTTAGTGGTACATTGGCACTGGCTTATAGAAAGCTTGAGGTGTCTGAGTAATCTGCTTGGAACAATGAATTTCAAAAGGCAAAAACTTCTATTGGATCCGATAGAGACATAATACTCGAAAAGGTGACAGAGATTATGGAGAAAAATTTGATTACAAACATTAAGATAACGATATTATACAACCATAATAATACAAAGATATTGTCTAATTCATAATTAGTGCTACAACACATCAAACCGACATATGATTAAAGTCTAATAATAGTACTACAACACATTAAAGTTTAAATACTGTCTAAGTCATAAATAGTAGTACTCCACATTAAAAGTTCACATCCTAACTTTGAGGAAACTTTTGAAGCCAAAGTTTCCTATGTTTTGATTTTTTTGCTAAGAAAGCTTTGGCCTCCAACTCATTTTTCGCCAAAAAAATCGAACACCTCACAAAGAAATTCGTCATCAAAGCTTTCTTTCTCCATCGACATAACTTCTTCATACAGATGTGGTGTCTGATCCTCTGTAAATTTTTTTAGCGCTTCTGCAATCTCACCAAGTTTCTCACTTACCAATTTAATATGATCATCATCGACATTGTCTTGGACATTCTTCCTTTTGCGTTTTGATGTACCAGATGAAGATAATTTTGTTTTTTCCTCATCGATATCTTGAGTGTCGATATTTAACGGCATTGAACCTTCATTAACATTATCCAACTCTATATCAGCAAAGGTTCTAGCAAAACTCCCTGTTGCCATATCTTGACCAACAACAAGAGCCATCTCATCATAAAAATCAATTTTTTGTTCAAATATGGTCCATATTTTGGGTGTGCTTGTTAAATATTATACACAGTTAGCATAAAAAGTAAAATTCAAATATCATTTATTAAAATAAGTATATAAAGATTACCGTCACTATAGCATCATATGTCACTTCGTCGCAAGTTATCATTCTCAGGTTCTCGTCCCACCCTAATCCACTTTCTTCACGAATTGTACATATGGTTTTCCATGTATTTTTTATTGTCCTCAAATGATTTTTCACGTGTTTGGTGGCACATTGGACTTGAAATTTTTCGGAAATAGTTGTAGCAACTCAATTTATAGAAACTGCTCTAAATGTATTAGATGGCTTATTACCTTTTTGTGTCTCCTCTGCAAGTATTTCGAGAAATAGACGTTCCATTGGTTTTGTCCACCTAAAATGTTTTGATGTGCTCATTTCTACATTAATAATCATAAAAAGTAAGTAATTAGACTACTAACAAACATAAATTATCCAACAATTATGTAACAGTTTGCAATATCAACCCTCAAATATACACCAAGCACCTAATACATAAGACACCAAACAATCAACTCCCAAGCATATGTAAATGTACAAAAAACATAAAACATAACATTTATAAAACCAACAAACTTTAAAATAATAATGTCAACATCCAACAAATTATATATTCAATGTCTAACAATCTAAAAACATTTTCAATTTCAATATCCAACAAACTAAAAACAACAATATCCAACATACGTAACAAATAAATACTGAACAAAATGTTCTAAATAAAATTAAATGTTTCTATGTATATAATCACTCCACATAGCTTCTGCAATTTCATCTCTCTTAGTAGCCCATTCTCTAGCTTCTTCCCTCTCTTCCCGTTGTGTAAGAGTTGATGTTATCGAATGATGATCGTGTTCCTCATATAATTCTTCGTTAATTAAATCATTAGGATCAACTCCCATTATATGATTATGGATGATAGTACAAGCCAACACTACATCTACTTGTGTTTGAAAATCCCAAAATGGTTCAGCATCCAACACACGAAAACGTTTCTTTAAAATTCCAAATACTCGCTCAACAGTGGTTCGCAATGATGAATGACGAAGATTAAACAATTCCTTTGCATTTTCTGGACGATGATTGGTGAACTCTTTTAAATGATATCTAACACCACGATATGGAGAAATAATTTCATTTCGGATGCCATATCCAGCATCAGCAAGATAATATTTACCTACAATTTGACAAAATGTTATTATTACTAAATATATTATGAAATTAAGTGAATTATTTTTTATTTAAAGCTAAGTATTACCTTCTGGAATACTAAATCCTCTTCGGCGTGTAAGTGCATTAGTTAAAACACGAGAATCATGTGCACTACCTTCCCAACCAGCTAGAACATAAGTAAATTTCAAATCAAAAGTAATGGCAGCCAATACATTCTGTGTCGTTCCCCCTTTACGACTACGAAATCTTCCTTGAATGTTAGGTGGAACAGATGCACGAATATGAGTTCCATCTAATGCTCCGACACAATCTATAAAATATGGGTAAAACCTAGAATTGTTTCTTATCTCAAGAGGAGTTGACTCATCGGGTAATCTAATGGCTAATTGATATAATTTCAAAATAGCTCTCAACACAATCCTAAAGTAACGGTGAATTGTTTCAATTGATCTATAATATCTTGATCCAATCACTCGAAATCTTACATTATGACCTATTATATGTAAAAATATGAGAACTTGCTCTTTAACATTCACCGCTCTTGTCGACTGTAACAAATTGTTCCTAGTAAGGATGCCACACAGATTAAAAAACGCAACCGGTCGCATCCGTATTATGTCGATACAATTCTGGTCTCCTCTATATAAAATACTATTGATGTAGTTTTCTCTTTCACAATCTCGATTCACATGATGTTCATGACTTATTTGCTTTCTAGATTTTAGTCTGTGAATCCAAAGAGCCCCAAAAGCCAATGCTGAAGCAGCGACTCCCACTACTGTTTTATGAATAGAATTACGTTCCATCTACAAAAAAAATATTGAACATAATATTTATGAATTTGTGAACTTTATAATAAATTATAACCACTATTGTTTTATGAATAGAATTATGTTCAATATTATGTATAATATTTTTATTTGTTCAAAACAAGCTGGAAAATCAAAATCAGTTATGTGCAACCTGCAGGATACCCAAGAGTAACTAAAAGAAACCTCAAAGGTTAATTCAACTGTAAGTTGGGCCGATTATTGCACCACCATATGGGTGGAATTAAATCCTGTAACTTGCATTCAAACTTGGCTAATTTCACTTGTTGGACTCATCTAGGCTACATGTCTAATAATCGCTTCATATTCCAATATGTGTCCAATTTTTATGAATATTTAATAATTTTAAGACAAACTTGAAAAAATTAATTAAATTTTGATTAGAAACTTGAAGATATCTTCAAAATAAACTTGATATACTACATGTCAAAACTTGATAAAATATCTTATTTCATAAGTTCAATTCTAAACAATTTTATTTTTCAATTTTATTTTTCAATTTTATTTCATAAGTATTAAGCTTTTACCTAAAGCTAAAGTTCATATTACATATTAGTTTTTACCTAAAGCTAAAGTTCATATTACGTTTAAGCTTTTACCTAAGCTAAAGTGGATGTAATTTATGTCAATATACTATTAAGAATTTATGTCATAAAGATATACGATGAACATGTTAATATGAGGTTTATTGTTTGTGGATCACCACGCCTATTGGTAGTTTCAAGTTTTTCCTTTGTTCAAAAAATAACATATGCTACTAATATTTTGTTCATCCTGTTTTATATTGGTTATTACTGTATGGCCTGCAGGACGCATCCCTATTGGGATCTTTGGAAGATGGACTTAATGCCCTCTTGAGCATAGAAGTAAGTTCATAGAAGTGTTTTTTTCCTCCTTGGATGTATATCTTTAGTTTACCTATTTCAACTTATATGTTTATTTCCACTATCATCTTTTGAACGTCAGAATATGAGAGATTAAACTAGTTATTGCTATATCTAGATTTGGGTAGTCAGTTGGTGAGTTTTAATGTCAAATACATGACATCACAAGATCTTATATTCATTCTTTATTTTTTTTAAAACAATTTCACATCTCCATTGTCTCATCCTAAATGTTCCAAATGATAGTTTTATTATAATTTAGTTAACCTAAAGCTAAAGTTCATATTACGTTTAAGCTTTTACCTAGGCTAAAGTGGATGTAATTTATGTCGATATCCTATTAAGAATTTATGTCATATATCATATATTGAAAAACTCACCTTGTTTCCCTTTTTTTATCAATGATATGCCAGGTTCAATGGTCGATCCTTGTAATGGAGAAAATTTTAACCAAATGTGCAGGTGGACTCCAGTAAGAATAACCTATCAGAAATATTACAATTAATAAGATAAGAACGTCAATAACAGAAATATTAATCGATGAGAACAAATTGACAATACGAAATATTAATCGATGAGAACAAATTGAGAATACGAAATATTAATTTTTGCGGAAAATCCTGATAACATCAACTTAGCATAAAATCCAGTGATTCAAAATGACAAGAACATCGTTCTCGTTTAGTTCTAAATTCAAAAGCCACTTAACATTGTGTTATTCTATTAGTCAGAGTATAAAACCAAAATCAAAAGCCGAGAGTTAGTAGTTATATGTGTGTGTGTGTGTGTGTTTCAGTTAGTTCCTACCATGTTATGCTTGATTCTAACACGTTGCACTGTCTTTGTTTTTTCCGAAAAGAAATTGTTCATGGAGAGCTAATTTCTATTTAATATTCCTATTGTAGGATTAGTTGGCATACTTTTAAAAGAACTTAAGGATGTTCTCACTCAATTGGGGCTTTCGAAGCAGGGGAAGAAGCAGGTCAATGGAATGTTTAGATTATGGACTGTATTTTAATCCTCTTGTTCGAAATGTCTCTGTGGAGTCTTCTTATTTCTCTCTGTTCATTGTTTGTGGTGTTTTCCTATCGTTTTCTAATTTCTCTTTATGTGGCTACTAATTATTATAAATTTTAATGGTGTTTGATGAGATCACACTATTTTTTACCATCATGTGACATTGGTTCTCATAGTGCTAGTATTTAGCTGTTGATATGCTTGTGTCTTTAACTCAATCACAGTCAATATTGCATATTGTTTTTGGCTTTAGTTCTCAGTAGGACCTTGTATCACTTGGTTTGTTTTTGTTTTGTGGGGGGGGGACGGGGTTGTACTGGTCTGTGGGATGTGATCAAGGAAAGTAATTATGGAACTCATTACATTGTTGAGAGAGGTTACAAACTACAGTTCAGAGCACAAGTTGAAACCAGCAAAACTATGGCTTGGTAAAAAAGGAAAAAAAAACATCTCCAAGAGTTGTCATGGCAGACTATATAAATCGGCTACCATGGCCAAAGCCCATGAAAGCTAGACATCGAACTTACTTTGAACTGCCAAAAGCAAAACCACAACTACGATGACTAGAGATTTTCAATCCGCCATTGAAGAATAGGAAAAAAGACCCAACCAGCACTGAACGTACCATAAACATAATAGAATTAACAGAAACACAGAACTTACAAGTCGACGATAACAACCGGACTCCGCTTTGCGAGCGAGAAGAATCTGACGAATGGTAATATGGAAATGGTATTCTGGAAAAGTTGAGTTCGACCTCCTAAATGGTAATTTGGAAAGCATATGGACAGTAAACAATGAAAAAGACAGAAAATTCATAAGCAGGAAACTATCACCACATTCAGAGGGAAAATGGCAGTGCGATTGGTACCTTTTAAAGAGATTTACCCTTGGAAATCAAAGAGAAAAGCAAAAGGGGAGGAAGAACATTAGGGATTCGAAATATTACCTTGGAATCCTATAGCTCCTCCCTTGATTTTGCTGGAAAAATCTGTTGATTTTGTTGTTGGTGAGAAGGAAGATGGTGATAGTTGATCGGAGAATGAAGAAGATCAAAGGCAAAGAAAAATGGGAGGCATGTTCGTAAAATGAATTCCCGATTTTTCCATGGTAAGTTGTTTTACGGGCAAAAGGAGTTTATTTTATGTTGACTGTAATTGGTTTTACATTGACCAGAAGCTTTTACGGGAACCAAACATCGGAATTGAGGGAAAACCAATTCCGGTAATTGGTTTTCCTGAAAACAAACAGACCCAAAAGTTCATCGGACTTTCACACGTTTGCGCAGACAAAGCTTTGAGCGACCTCCGTACCTTTCAGACCGATAAAACTTGACATGTTCCTTTTTATGTACCTATCAATGTTATAAAGTACACTCAAATTTATAATTACAGATACCACCATAATAGAGCAAATTTTTATCGATTCAATCTGATTCGAGAAATATATTCTCACTTTCTATTGATTCGAGTTTTAAAAAATCTTAAGTAATCAAATTTTAAAATAAAAATTAATATTCTACCTGATTTAATCTATAGAATATATATATATATATATATATATATATAATTTTTATTTGGCAAAATAAAATTTTAATAACAAAATTTATATAGAGATATTATAGTATTTATGTTTAAATATATAGAGAAAAAGTATACTAATATCTTAGGTCAAGTTAAGTTCGGTCGAAGGTTTTTTACTCTAAATCTAAACTCGACCCAACATCACCCTTTACAACACTCAATTTGACTTGAACTTATTTTTTTTTAAGAAAAGATCCTTAAATTAAATTGAATCAGAATTCGTCGAATTCAGATTAAATTGTCACCCTATTTATAATCTAAAAATATTTCAAAGTAGTATATAAATCATAATAAATGTTTTTTAAGCTTACTTGATCTGTAATAAGATTGAATTTAGAATTTTAAAAGGGTAAAGTAGATAAATGGTCACTAAGTAAATCAAAATTCCATGAAACAGTGTAGAAAAGAAAAAAAGGGGAGAAATTTGAATACCGACCCACTCCAGGAGACGGCCATGCGTTTCCCTATACGACGCTGACCCAAACTCAGCAAATCATTTAACTGCAAAATTTTATTAAACCCAGAGTCAAAACGACAAGAAGAATTGATGAATAAAGTGATAAGATCAGGGAGGGGGGAAATGGCTAATGTTATCGTAAACAGGTGCAAAACGAATTGTAGTGCGTTTGGGGCGGGATGCAGCTAGCAGTGGAACCGAGAGTTGAAGGCAAGACAATTTTTCTCTGCTCTGCTCAATTTCTGGATTCTTTTATGCCTTTTTACCTTCTAATGTTGTGGATTCTGATTAGATGATTATTACTGCCGATTAAAAGCAGGCCATTATTGCTAAGCCTACCCATCATCTTACAAACAGTAAGACCACAAAAAACTTCTAGTTTGTTTTGGTCACATAACTTTTAGGGTTGTTAAAGAAGAATGTGTGAATTTTATGGTTTTTCTTGGCGGGATCGTCAAGAAGAAGAAGATGAAGAGAGGTAACGGAAGGTAATATGCCACTTCAGATAAAACTAACGGGAGGTAACGACAGAGGCCTGATTGAAAACGAGCAAAAAGTCTAGTGATTGTATTGCAAGATTTAAAAGTTGGGTGACCAAAATGCAAGTATCCTAAAAGTTCAATGACCATTTATGTAGTTTACCCATTTTAAAATTATAAAAATATATAATTATACTATTAAATAAAATATTCAGATTTAATATTCGGATATTATGTTTATTATATTAATAAAATTAGGTAGGAGAAGGATTTAGGAGCTTTGACATTCAACGCGTGATATTAGCTCTAATATTTCAAACATATGTCCCATGCATCAATTTTATACTAATATATTTTGTGTTTTTTTTTCTTTTATTAATTAAATAATGAAGATAGTTATAATTTATAAACGTGTTTTGAGGGAGCATCGGCTAACATGTTATCTCAAACCTAATTTTCGTTGGATAATCAATTCAACTGTTAACAAGGACGGAACTAGGAATTTGGTGACAAACATTGGACTGTGAGTCTGAATCGAGGATCGAAGTGTAGTCGGGAGGCAACGACAGTGACGATGGTGATGACGGTGTGAGCCACCACTAATCGGAGGTGAGGTGAACGGGAACAAGAAAAGAAGAAGAAGGTGGTTTAACCGGAGTTAAGTGTCACGTCAGTAAAAACTAACAGGAGATAACGACATCAACCTTACTGAAAACGAACTAAAAATTCGATGACTGTATTGCAAGTTTCAAAAGTTGAGTGACCAAAATGCAAGTCTTCTAAAAGTTTGGGGACTATTTATATACTTTACCCTTATTTATAATACAACTGTTATACGAAAATGATACACACCTTAGTTTATGTAGATAATACCTTCCAAAGAAATTATGTAAATAACATTTGAGTCTAAAATATTATAGTTGGAGTAACAATTAACATTCCATCTTTGAATATAAAAGAATACGATATTATTTCAAATAATATAAAAGAAACTAAAGGTTTTAAAAGTACTTGAAAAAATTAAATGAGTCTTTACAAAACTATCTTAATTAATTCTTATTGTCTTAGAAAATTTTAATTCACCTTTCGTCGATAGAAAATATTATTGATCAATATAATTTAATTGTTAATGACAGATAAAATGACCTAGTGACTAGCTTAATTAAAAACTAATAACTTTTTGGATTAATAAGAATAATTTATAATAATAATAATAATAACAATGTATAATCTCTAACTAGATTAATAATATTTTAAAAGAGAAAATAACCTCAGTGATCAAAAATGTCTTATAATATACGATTTTAACCAATTTTTTATGGATTTGCCAAAATGACCAACTAAATCGCGCGATCGATAATTCGCAGCGCGATCTCCGGTATCGCAAATCAGTTTCCAGATTCGCAACGCGAACTTCGAATATCGCAATGCATTTGTTTCTTAAGAATTTTCTCTAAAAAGATAGTATTCGCGCGGACGTGTCGACGACCACGTATTACCACGACCACGACCCGAGACGAGACGAGAAGGCGGCAGCGACGGCGCGCGAGAGTCCCCCTTATTCTCTATCACTCAACAAGGAAGTGGGAAAGCCAAGCCTTAAATACCATTCACAATAGTGTTTCCAATACTATGTGGGATTGAGCATTACCAACACTTGTTCCCAATACTATGAGGGATTGAGCCTTAAATAGTGATATTATTTTTGAATGTTTTGCTTAAAATTACAATAATCGCGATTGATTGTAGATTGACTTTTAATTATGACATATTTAATCGTATAATACTAATGCAATTGGTTGTTGATTCAGTTGTTTTAAGGTGCATGATTGTTAATTGTTTCCTGAATAATCACATTGTATTGGAAACAAGTGTTGGTAATGCTCAATCCCACATAATATTGGAAACACTATTGGGAATGGTATTTAAGGCTTAACTTTCCCACTTCCTTGTTGAGTGATAGAGAACAAGGGGGACTCTTGCGCGCCGTCGCCGCCGCCGTCCGTCTCGGGTCGGGTTGGGTCTGGTCTGGTCGTGGTCGTGGTCGTTGCGATAGTCGACTATCGCATTGCGATTTACATATTCGCATTGCGATAGTCGAAGTTCGCGTTACGAATCTGGAAACTGATTTGCGATACCGGAGATCGCGTTGCGAATTATCGATCGCATTGCGATTTAGTTGGTCATTTTGACAAATCCAAAAGAAATTGGTTAAAATCGTATATTATAAAACATTTTTTGTCAATAAAGTTATTTTCTCATTTTAAAAAGTATAATTTAGAAAGGCTTTTGAATTATAAAATGTGAATAAATTTTTTAGAAATGAAAATCAAAAGCAGTTAATCATAAAAAGAGAGATTTTAAGTTTTCTTTCCCAAAAGAGAGATTTAAAAGCTCTTTTGAAACACGAATCGAGCTGCTTCAATGGTGAAAAACTGTCGGCATTTCTTGAAGTCCTGAGCATTAAGAATGTTAAGGGTGTGAACGTTCAATATCAAATGGTTAAGAGTTATATTTAAACAAATATTATATTTAACTTATTCCAGGATAGTAAAAAAATATTTATCTACTATTGCTTATCGAGTGTAGCTCAATTGTATCGTGGTTGATGCTTAACTGTTCAATATCATTTGATTTAAGGATAGAGAGAAGTTTTCAAAATTATTCTGATCCTTTTTATGCTCCATTTTTTAATTTGAGAAATAATTAAGTCTTTTTTAGAAAAGAAATTGCATAATCATTTTAACAACGGTGACGATTTTATTAATTTAAACTTATTAACAGCATTATAAGAATAAAGGATTAAATATTGAATTTTATTAAGGTAACATAGACATTGCCGTCATATTTAGACCAAGTATAACATATTCCAAGGTCATATTGAATACGTCCAACTAAAAAATTGACACAGCCAGCCCTCTATTAGGGTCGCTTGGCCCTTACGGGTGATGCCAAACTCTTTCTTTTTTAAGTATTAAATTGACCCAACCACCCCCGAAGGAATAAATTATATCAACTAAGGTTACTTTTAACTACCACTAGTTGTAGTTGCAACTATAGAAATTCACCAAATATTTTTTTCCTTGGATTTTTTTTAAAAAAGTTTTAAAATTACATTCAAATTTTGAATTAATACAAAGTTTGAAAATCAATTACGTAGGAAGAAGATTAAAACACGCCATTAACATTTAAAAATTAATAACTTATTTGAGAATTTATGTTATCATTTTCTAAGCAAAAAAGAAGATATTAGTAATACTGATAACAAAAAATAAATAATAGATACAAATAATGAATTAGCATGGTTAAAAATAAAATTGGCATACGTGCTATTAGTCGATGCTGAAAGCAAGATTGAAATGCCCTCTTCATTTATTTTTTACAATTGTATTTCTATACTATTGAGCAAATAATATTTTTATCATTGCAGTGGTGGAGCCACGTATAGGCGGACATGTGTCCATTCTGAAATTCAAAAATTTTTTAATTAATTTTTTATTTTATTGATGATTTCCAATTTAAAATTTTGTTTATGTCCACCCTAAAACTTTAATTATGTTTGCTCGTTCAAAAAAAATTGTGTTACAAACTTACTTGTGATTACTTTAAAAAATATTTTTAAATCTGATGCTTACCAGCCGCCGAGAGCTAGTATATGGTTAAGCCTTAACCAGATTCACTTTAACAGCTTATATATATGATTTGTTTAATGCATCCCCCAATTGACTTGTCAGTCTCCATCGAGATGTGGATGGCAGCTCGTAACTCAGAAAGTTCCTTGCTAAACCGCCTACTCTGAATCACAATTTTATATATAAATCCTTCCCTTCCATGGCATTTGCAGGAAGAAAAAGCACCCACTTTTCAGTTGACAGCACATAATATATACACACACATATATTACAAGCTTTTTTCCTTTGATCAGAAAATGGAGTTGTCGCCAATGAGAAACATGGGCAAGAAACCAGAAAAGCAAAGAAGTAACAAAAGGGTGTGGAGATTGAAACTCAGTGTTACATGGCAGCGTATAAAAACTGCCATGAAATCCCGTCTGAGGAACGGCCTTTCCAATCTCAACAAGCTCTCCACCCTGAAACTCAACCACCATGATCTGGCCATCATTAGGCCGATTCGACACGTGATGAAAAAGAAGAAGAAGACGGTACGTCCCACGATGCCTTTGGCTCAGCTCATCCGGTTGCCGTACACGGCGGCGGATTTCATCGACCGAGGCGATGCCATGACGCCCACCAAGTCACCTGTGGAGAATGTATCCACGCTATGGCGTGAGCTTCATGGTTTGCATGACTGGGATGGGCTAATGGAGCCACTCCACCCTTGGCTGAGGCGAGAGATCGTCAAGTATGGAGAATTTGTCGAGGCGACATACGATGCTTTCGATTTCGATCCCTTATCGGAGTTTTGCGGAAGCTGTAGGTATAATCCGAATAAACTGTTTGAAGAACTAGGCCTTACTAAGCACGGTTACAAGGTTACCAAGTACATTTATGCGATGTCACATGTCGATGTTCCCGAATGGTTCGAGAGGTCTTATTGTACTTGGAGTAAGGATTCCAACTGGATGGGGTATGTCACGGTTAGCGGTGATGCCGAAACCACGAGAATCGGGAGGAGAGACATCCTCGTGGCATGGCGGGGCACGGTGGCTCCGACCGAGTGGTACAGTGACCTAAGAACAAGCCTGCAGCGTCTTGGCAAGACCAATATCAAGGTCCAAAGTGGATTCCTCGGAGTCTATTGCTCAAAGGGAGAGTTCACAAGGTACAACAAGTTGAGTGCAAAAGAACAAGTCATGGAAGAAATCCAGAAGCTCGTTGCATTCTTCCGAGACAGAGGCGAGGAAGTAAGCTTAACAATCTGTGGTCATAGCCTTGGTGGTGCATTAGCACTCCTCAATGCCTACGACGCAGCGACTTACTTCCCCGATCTCGTCATTAGCGTCATCTCCTTCGCTGCACCAAGAGTCGGGAACATACATTTCAAAGAGAAGCTCAACGAACTAGGAGTCAAGACGCTAAGGGTCGTCATCAAGCAAGATATAGTCCCAAAATTACCCGGGTTTATACTGAACACCATTCTTAACAAGTTCACAGCAGTCACAGGGAGATTGAAATGGATCTACAGGCATGTCGGCATGCAATTGAAGCTTGACATGCACCATTCACCCTATTTAAGGCGCGATCCCGATTATACAGGATGTCATAACTTAGAGATATACCTTCATCTGTTAGATGGATACGTTAGCAAGACATCGAAGTTCCGTTGGAATGCGAGAAGGGATGTTGCCTTGGTGAACAAGTCAACCAATATGTTGATAAAGGAATTGAAGATCCCAGAGTGTTGGTATGAAAGGCCATTCAAGGGACTTGTGCTGAACCAATATGGTAGATGGGTTAAACCAGGGAGACAAGCTGAGAACATTCCTTCTCCACTTAGCATTGAATCCCAAAACCAACCTCCATTTTAGATAGATCGAGAGTTTTTTTTTCTTTTTTCTCTGTTAATAAGATTCTTTGAGCAAATATAATTTCTTGACTTGGTTTTAACTAAAAATGAATTGTTGAATTCAACATTACACGTTGGCATCCTATGAATTGTTGAATTAGTTTTAGTAAGCTGCAATGTGCACACCAAGATGATATCATTTTCTTCTTATCAAAATATAATCAAACAAAGTTTTTGAAAGCGAGAACTTGAAGGCAAATGGCTTTGCTACCAAGTATTCGAAAGACATTCATGATACGTATACAATTCCGGCTAATAACCTACTTATCAGAAGTTATCGCAGAACATTCCGTATCTTGCACTAGAAGGTTCGTTACTCAACACCGAATTGCACAAAAATGGGTAGAAAGCGGTGAAAATACAGGGTGGGGGAAGGCCACGCACAACAAGAATTGCCCGTTGTCATCTGAAGTTGCAGCAGTGTGCCTTACCTCTTGAAAGATTGTCCCAAAGACAAATCATCTGCCTAGGGGATTGGTAATGTGAGGTATAGTAGTCTACTAAGCATCCATATTGACAGAACTTCCAGCTGTGGGAATACTGGACGGCTGTGGTCTGGTTAAATTGTTCGACCCACATTCCCATACTCACATCCTCCATCTTGAAAAGCTGCAGATAGATAAAATAATGAAGTTGATCAATCTGAAGTGGTAGATGGGAACACAACAGATGTTTCTTTACAGTCATGAGAGACTAGGTAAAAAGAAATGGGGGTGGATTAAAAAAAATACAATTTTATAACTAACCCTTAATTTTCGATTGACATGTTGTGAGACAACAAACTTGGCAATATCACTGGAAATAACATATCCGGGTCCATTGGCATAGGGAGGATAAACTTCTTCCGGCCACTCCTGTTACATCAGAAAATAATCCTTAAGGAATGCTCAGTATTTAATTCAACTCTTGATGCAATTAACTCCTAGGAATGTTTCGAATACAGCAAAGTCGATAGTGAAAGACAATTTAGGATTATAGACGTTAAATCACGTATATATGAGAAACCAAAGCAACCAAAAAGATCATTTTGCAGTTTCTTATGATTACACAACAAAAGTTAACAGTTTCAGAAATCAGAATTGAGATACAACTTTGCTTTTCGTAAATGAGAAGTCCGAAGAAAAATGAAGTAAATTTGTCCCTTACAAAATGAAGAAAAACACACTAAGGTAAATCACGAAAGAAGTCGGAAAAAACCTGTATATCATGCATACCTCATAAGTAACAACCCACTTTCCATTTCTCAAAGGACGGTGCAGAAGGTTGAGATTTCCCATATAAAGTGACTTTCCAGGAGAGATGCCATCAATCTGTTTCAAGACAGTATCGACTCTAACAAATGTGTCATCGTCACATTTCATGATGTAAGCAGCTGAAACATTTTGCACCTGCATCGACAAATTCTGGAGATTTAGAATCACCTTTAAAAGAAATTCAACATAAATCCATAAAAATGATATCTATGGACCACAAGCACATAAATCTATGATAATAAATTGCAGAAAATAACAACAGCCGGACTTTCATAGAAAGGAAATGGACAATACACCATGAACTCACCCCATATTCACAAATTGCTATAGTTTTAAGAACCACAAGTTCATAGCGGTCCATGAATGGCAAAATTACAATATCACCAAAATAGGCTGCTTCCTTCTTCAGCACCGCATTCACCTCCTTCCTTGGATTCTGCAAGTCATAAAGAAGTAGAGACAAAAAGAAGGAATACAAACAATGTGCACATTAATGGCTAAAAAAGAATGTGCTGCAAAGGACAGCTACTCAAGAACCAGAAAGAGTATAGAATAGATGAAAGCCACACTTCCAGGGCAACTGACATTCCAACACATTTTTTCCATAACCTCACATAGATATTTGTGAAACAAACTGAAATGACGATTCATAACAGTTAAGCATTTAACAAGATCTTAAAATCTATAGAGAGTTCAACGACCTTACCAGCGCAACAAAGAATCGGACTACTACATTTAAAGACTTGATGTCCGAAGATTGCATCCAAGTTTTTCTAACCGCCATGCGTTCCGCAAAGTGATTGGTAGCAGAGAGAATCCCAATAAAAAGTTTAATAGATCTATTAGGCAAGGGAGAAGCTTTCCATTTTGGTGACATTTCCAAAACTCTTTGGGGGGAGAAACTTGGATGAGAGGTGGGAAGAGAGGTTGCATAAACTGAATGAACATCCACGTCTCCTTTTATGGCCAGCCCTGTTGCATCTTCAAGTGAAAAACCCTGAAAATATAGTTTTTATGTAATCTTAGTGAGATTTACAAGGCCACGAACCATGAAAGATGCATTGATATAGATATTGGAAAACACAAAAGTCACCTATTAACTAAAATGAATCAACATACCGTACGGTACGTGAATGAAGTCACATGTTGACCCCCAACATTGATATGATATCCATCAACGCCAGCACGAAGAGTCAGGATAAACAGTCTGCCCTCCACAAAAGGAAATGGCCAGGTAACTTCAGGTTTCTGTTCCCGTCCAATGAACCGTCTGAACCAAGAAGTTGTCTTGGACTCTTTTGAGTCTGCAACATCATTCCGGATCCATTTTTCACATCTTCGCTGTCCATCAACTGCCAAAATTATAGGTACTTGATAAACGTCCTTTGAAATTTTCAAAACTCAAACGCATACAAAAATAGAAGACATAAACTGAACAAAGTTACAAAATTACTACATGAAAGCTCTCTCATCCACATGCAAAATACGAAACATGTGGCATTCCCTTTCTCTTCTTCTAGCATGTAACCACATTAGAACTCAAGCACTACAAAAAATTTGCAACTGGAAACAACTTCCCTATAGATTACCAGCTTACATGCCTTCTTCTACTACTACTAGTAAGCACTTTCTAAGAAATACCGTTAAAAGCATTTAAGCAAAAATCATAAGTTTATGTAGATAATCGCAGGTTATCATCATTGATATATTATGGAAATTGAATCCAGTATGTAGAGAGTTCGTAGACAAACATGATTCATAAATTTCTGTGAAGTTCTTGTTTCTTGACTATGTAGTCACAAATTTATTTATCCTCAAACACACAATTGGCATAGCATGGCTTATTTTCAAAGAGTTATGAACTGCTTTGTTCTTTTATTCCTCCAAATAAATGAAAACTTAAATTCAGTTTTAAAACGAAGAAGAAATAAGAAAACAAGAAAAAAACTGCAAACTGGCGATGCTTACCAAGCATGTCTTCATCATCCTTGGATGGCAAACCATCACATCTTTGAGCCGTACCCCATTGCATTCTGTAGCAAGTGTTGTGCTCAATGACTGGCTTGTGACTCCAATCTCCTTTCAGTCTAGGATTCAAATGTAAAATCTTAGGTGGAGCTTCCCCATCCACAGACTGCAACCCTTGCAATTCAACCATGAACTGTGAGACCATCACTATGCCATTGCCATTCCTCAACTTTACAAGCTGAGGTACGTACTCTTGATGAGCATAACGAGGAGTACCAACAATTGTAATTGAAGATCCCGCTTTGAGACCGCATGGAAGGAACATTAGCCTGTCTCCACTCGCCAAATCTTCTCCGTTTACAGATAACCATGAAGGACACAACTCTGGCTTCCCATCAAACAAAGAATTCTGTTCAATCTCCTTTCCATCAAAGGTATCCACTTCTTCCCATGCTTTCAATCCCAAAGTCCAAGCCTCTTCCGCCATTCTCTCAAGCACCGACAATTCACTAGTTTTATTCATTCGCCGCAAAATCTCACCCGTTATTCGACCGTATGGATGCTGAAGCGGCTTAATGGGCTTTACTCCACCTCTTCCTTCCTCCAAGGGTTCCTCAGTAGGCCTCGTAGGAGCATCCTGGATTAGCTTATTCTCCAATTTCCGGTGAAACGTATCTTTATACACAGCAATAACCAAGGGTTTACCCAAATCTGCATCATTAAAATCCCCGACAACCTTCCCATTCAATCCATCATAGTTATCATCTCCACTCAAAACTGCTGTTATCTCCAAGAAATATGGAAGCCTAAAAGCTATGAAAATTAAGTATAAACCTCCTAAACCAAACAACAAATGAGACAACTTGAACCTCCTGACAGTGGGAATTTCACTTTTTACCCTTTTCATCTTACGATACTCAACAAGCAAAACCACGAAATAAACTTCATCTAACTCGAAATCCACTAATTTCTTTAAGCATGCAAAAGAACCGTCGAAAGAAAAGGCAAAATCTAGATTCACCCAAGCCTTCAAATTCGCACCTTTACAACCCTATCAACTGAGATCAATAAAGCCCTAATCCCCCCCCCAAAGAAAGAAGCGAAGAAAAACCAAACCTTGTTCCTCCAAATCTGGCAATGTCGCAATGAAACAAGGTTTGGGGACCGAAATTTGATCCTTTTCAGCGACGTAGAAGCCTAGCTCCTCAACATTTCGCCGGCATTCTTGATAGGAGGATCGGTCTCGAGAAGCGGGGGCCGAACTTCAGAGATTATTGTATGGGAAAATGCTACATTCTGAGTTTCTGAATTAATACGCAACTTGAAGGGACCCAAAAAAACGAAAAAACAGAAGAAAGAGAGACGGATACGGACCGAAATCTTTAACGCGTACAATGCGTAAAATGGAAAACTGTAAGTCCGTTAAGGGGGAATAAGTGAAAGTTGAAGGACTTAACTGCAAAAAAAAATTGAATCTGTTGGAGTGGACGGCATGTAATGTGATACTGTTAGGATTAAAAAAATGGTTCGGAATAATCGCTTTCTCCTTATTATTTAATTAACTAATGACATATTCACAAAAGAGGACGGCGAGTTCTTGGTGAAACATGGGGCACTTCCCCAGGAAAGGTACGCGCTGTAGAAACAGGAGGTTGCCCGCATGCTGCTGCTATCTGTGAAGACATCGGCATCAATCTCGGTCCTCTAGTCTTGAGGAGCTTTCTAACTTGTACAAAACAGATTCACTTCTTTGTAAATCCGGAGGAGGTAGGTACAATTTTTCTATTAAAGTGATTTGGCATGAAAACTTTGAGGACGCACCACATTTTGAAAGTACCGAACAAGGTGTTTTTGTGCTAATTGGAAAATGAAAAATAACTTACTGATTTAGTTATGCGAACTTCTATGGATGCAGATAATTTAGCTGCCAACTTCAGCAGAGAACTAGCTGACTATATTATCTATATAATAGATGTATCTGGTGGTGATAAGATCCCTCGGAAGGATGGCCCTGGCATAACCCAAGCTGATCTCCTGGTGTTTAATTTTATTTATTCTGTTGTTCCATTGCATTGAATGCACTTATTGGGAGTTCTAACATGAATTTGTAACATTTTCTTAATAGGTAATAAACAAGACTGACCTCGCACCTGCAATCGGAGCAGATTTGGGAGTCATGGAACGTGATGCGCTTCAAATGCGTGATGGAGGACCCTTCGTATTTGCTCAAGTTGGTCGAGTAGTCGACTGTATCCTTCACCATATTCTGAAATAAAACCATTGATATTATTCTCATTAGTTGCATCAATTACTCAATGGTTATGATATTAATATTCAACAAAACCGTTATGATATTAATACCATCAAACTTGTATCATCCTTGGAACCATTTTCTTAATATCCTCGACTCCAAATCCACCCTCAGATCTCAAGGAACAAATCTGCTCCCAAATAACACGAGAACCCTTAGTAGCAATATCTGACCCCTTCCAAAAGAAACGAGAACACGGCTGCTCCACACCTTTAATAACAGCTTGAGGCATAATCAATTGTCTACACAAATAGTCAGTTATATTAAATAGCATTGCCCTAAGCAGTTGGAGCCTACCGGTATAACTAAGGTGTCTTCCAAACCAAAGATTCAACTGACTTCATCGTTTCAATAAGCACAACACAATCTTTGTCAGAAAGTTTCTCCATAACCAGAGGAACACTCAAGTATCTCGCAGGCAATCACCCAAGCTTGAAACCAAAGACTCTTTGAATAGTCTTAGTCCTGCTACTAGAGAATCGACCACAAAAAATTCACGCCTGGCAGCATTACGCTTGAGACTGGACATATATACTGTTACTAACATTCTTCCCCACAGAGACATGTGATTTACATATTTTATACCATTGATTATTGAATCTGTTTCACTCAAGGGATCACCAGTTTCGTCCAGAATATATCGAACTCAAGTATAATATTTTTTATTTTTATTCAATTTGAATTATATTTAAATAATTATAAATTCAAAATTATTAAAATATATAATTAGAATTTGAATCGAAGAGGTTTCAACCTTGAGCAGTTGTACCTTGATTTATTCCCCCTATGTCCCACGCTATTTATCTTGATGGCCTTTCGAATATCTTAAAGAACACTTTACATTATTTATTTTATATTTTTAACTTAATTCATTTTTAAAAATAAATAAATGTATTGTATTTATTTAAATTATCTTAAGCCATTTTTTCAATTAATTGTTTATTTTTTAAAATATAATTTTCAAACGTTCACTCTTCTACATTTAACAAAAAAATAATATAATAAGATTTGCATCTGAAATTGGACATTATTTTAAAGATACCCGTACTTTTGTGCACCGGATTTGATGCAAGTGCTTCTAAAACAAATAATAATAATAATACAACATTAGTTTATACTTACTTAATAACTCAAATACCTCTAGCACGAATCAATTTACTTCAATGATTGAAGTAATTGAAATGTTTTTAGATATCATAATTTCAAGTACCAACAATTACAACAGAGTGATTGAGATTATTTAAAACATATAATATCTTTTATAATCACTTTAACTTAATAAAAAACTCTCAATATTCTACGATTAATATTAGAATTTCCATGCATATTTCAAAAATTCAAATTCATTTTGACGGCTAGTCTTTATTGTTTATAGCTATAATTAATTTAAATTGTTAGCATAATAGAGAGATTAATTAGGGGTGAGCATTCAAGTAAAGTCGAGTAAAAAATTTAAATTATTCAAGTTAACGAAACTTATTTTATATCTCAAATTTTATTTAAATTTTTTAGTCGAGTTAAATTTATGAAATTCAAGTCGAATCATTCCATGTTATTCGAGTTTTTACGTAAATTTAATTGTAAATACTTATAATATTATGATATTATACATATATATTTTTTCATATGTAGTATACATATGTCATGTAAAGTTGAGGACTCAACTAAAACTTAAAAATTAATTAATACACTAATTACTAAAAGATGCAGTCGTATTTTATAATTTGAATTTAAAATCTTTTAAGTTGAATTTTGTCACATCAAATCAAATTATATTTTTTTTCAAGTGTTCACCCCTAATACTAATACGACACTAAAACCATTTTAAGATATAGTTTAATGTTTTGTTGGAGCCTCTTTGTCACCCAAAACATTATCAAGAAATAGATCCTGTGATTTGTCGATCTGTGCCTTGCCCCCTTTAGACTGTTGTTGTTGTTAATTTAATCATTGATTAATGATGCTTTAAAGTTTCAACGTCAGTTACTGAGATGTTGTGATTGGACGGAACATTAAACGCGGTTAAACACACAAAGAGGCTCTAAACACAGTTAATGTATATTTTGTTGGCTCTCCATTAGTAGTGCATTATTTTGTTGTTGATGAACTTGTCTTATGCATATTAATTAAAGATTACAACACACTTTAAGTTCAATGTTTGAAAGTGGACATGGTGATTAGGACCAACCATTCTTTGTCTTAATTATGTCCTAATGCTTCACTAGGTTCCAACTTTGGCCATTACATAAGGCATATATGTAGCTAATGTTGAATGCATTGATAGCACTGTTGTCAAAGTAAGATTAAATCAATTGATTAAATATTTTTTTTTTTGCTCAAAATAGATATATTTGTGTGTGCCGAAAATTTATGCCAGAAGATTCACCTATCAAAATCATGTGTGTAACCAGGGTCGGTCAAGATTAATGGAACCGGAGAGCAACCAAAAAAATAATGTATGATTTTATATACTTTCATTGAATCAAATGATTTTTTAATAGTTTAGGGAGATTACAGGATCTATCTATTTGGGATATTTTGTAGTCATTGATAACAGACACACACCTGCAGACCCAACTGCTTGAACCAGTAACGCTAAGAAGAACGATATTTCCTAACTACCGAAACCACTTAATGAATTTTCGAATCAAATAAAATATCATTAAAAAGTTATATCTTACAATACATTAAATATTGATCAATATATATTAATGGGTGCTTATTGGGTTTGGCATCTCAATTTTCTTAACTAATACTCCAAATTATATGCTTCTGTATGATAGAAAGCCAAAAGGCATGTTTTTGAAAATGGATTAAGAAAAAGTTAATTAACAAGACAACCCTCAAAACTGTTTTTTTTACTGTGAAACAACCTTAAAAAGCAAGTAGTTCTCACTGTTAACAACCTTAAATTTATTTACTTCATTATGCCGGCAGGCCTATGTAGCTGTTAGGGAATTCTAAGTTCTAACTCAAAGGGAAACATGTGTTCTGGAAGGGTTGCCAGGTATGCCCTCCAAATAGTGAAAACATGTCATTGATTTTTTTTTTCTGAACCATATATATAGAGTTAAAAAAAATGTTTTAGGGCGTCAAATATCAAATTCCAATACCCACCTCAAGCTGCGGCTCCATCACTTAATTGTGTGATACGTCAAATACATAAACGTGTGTGATTATTAAAAAATTGTCGGTAAATAAAAAAATCGAAATTTTTTTTTTGCAAGAGTCTAGTCGCGCCGAACCGGATAATCATAGCGACGTCAATTTAGGGTTAGGGGAGGTGCGGACCACTAAATCTATGGGGTAAAATGGATGGACCCCACAAATCTGACTCGTGAGCTGTTGCTTTCTCGACATCTTTTCCACTTTCTCTCTCTTTCATTTTCTACGAAAACAGAATTATTTAGAAAATATTAGTTTTGATTTGACATATTAAAATTTTAAAAATATATGAATAATTAAGATAAAATTATTTAGAAAATTATATAAATCGTTGAAAAAATACACAAATTGTTGTGAATTTGATAACATTTTGTGTAGTTACAAGATCATATAAAATACTACCAAAGATACAAAAAATTATGTAAATTTTGCAATAATTTATGTAATTTCATACACTACAAACTCTGATATTTATATGATTTAAGAACATTGTGAGTAATTTTTCAATTACACAACACATTATCAAAATCGTAATAATTTGTATAATTTTTATAACAAAATCTGTAATTTTAGACACTCTTAAAAGTAAATTTTCCTTAATTTAATTATCTTACCCCTAGAACTAGTGTATTAGCGCATGGAATTTACGTAGGTTCACAGGAGTCGGTGTTAACTGTTGCGTCATAATTGAGGCATAAAATATCTTAGCCAATCCTTTTTTTTTAAAAAAAATCGATTACAATAATAATTAATGATATTCAACATATAGCCGACGTTCTTGATATATACAAAAATATTATGTGTGACAGTTTTAATATATAATTAAAAAAAGAAGTTATCGATTTTATTATTATTTTTTAATAAAAGTGGTAAAAGTTATCGAAAATATTATTATTTTTATTGATTTTTTTATTATTGAGCTATTTACCGGATTTGATAAAACGCTATCGGTTTTGTTATTTTTTCTATCAATTTTATTATTATTTGGCATTTTACCGAAAATGTTAAGAACATTAATGTTTTAGATAGAAATAATAATGTTTCCGGTAATTTTTATCGGTTTTGTTAAAAAATAATAACAAAACCAATAACATCTTTCCTTAACCGTATATTAAGGTTGTCGTAATGTAGAAGCCTCATCTGGCTACTTGGCTTCTTCTATATTAGAGATTATTTTGAGAAAAATATAGTTATTTAATAAAAAAACTATAAAATTAAATACAAGTATGCCAGTATGGTAATGGTTAATATATTAACATTAATATATTAGATAAACTATTATATATACAAATTTAAATTATTTTTTATTGCATGTCACCCACTTAATATTGATGATATGATAGTTCTTCTATCATTTACTGAAAAATTACCGTTTATACTTACTAACTTTTGTAGTCTAATTATTAAAATTTTATTTTGTACTTTATGGAAAGTTCATGCACTTTAATTTATTAAAATTTAATTTTTATATTTTCTATGAAATCTGAGAAGCTGGTCTAGTTACATAACATGTTATACTTTTTGTGATTTCATATAGTATGAGATCAAATTGTGACAAATTAGAGTATAGATTAATTCATAGTTTTTATAAAGTAAACTGGTGAAATTCATTATCATACCCATTTTTGGTCAAATTTGTATACCACTCACTATGTAGTCCACAAATTATGGATTTAGCTCAAATACTCTAATTCAGTCAAGGGCAGATACATAAGGGGCAATATTTAATGGTGGCAGATTCAAAAATATTTTTTAGGGTGGACACATATATATATTAACAAATAACAATACAACTTTTATAGGAGATAGGTAAAAATAAAATTTCAAAACGAGCATAATTAATCGAAGAAAATTCAAATTATGGGATGAGGAGTTACCTATGTAAGGCATGGATCAGACATGCAACAAGTAGGGGACGTGTCGCTAAAGGATATAATTTATTTTTAGCCCCTTCACATTTCAAATTATAAAGCTAAAGTAATGGAAAATTTTCCCTTTGGCCCTAAAAAATTATAAAGAATCATACAATTAAAATCTCAAACAATGATAAAATTACATTATTATAATTTGACTTTCCCCATAATAATGTTTTGGATTTACCCTTGAACTTGGTATTTTTTAGTCCATATACTTTATTCTATGATTAGTTCGACTGATTACATTAATTAATGACAGCCTTTTCAAATCAATATATTATTTTAAAAAGACTTAAAAATATGGGTGTTGATGCTCAAGTTTCAACCATCATTCTATAGGTTGAACAATCTTTTCAAAACTTCCAATCATCATTCGAGAGGAGTTAATTTTCTTTTTCCTCTTTTAACATTTCGTGTTACGAGTTGATAAGTCATACGATGTGGGCTCGACTCTTTGATGTGTACATATGAAAATGTCTACATGATTTGAGTTGTCTATTGGCCCCTTGGAAGACGAGTAGATTTGATCTTCATTGTGACTTCTAGTGGGCCTTGTCTTAAATTTCATCCTCAACCGTGAGAATAGTCTTGAAACCCTAAAAAAATAATTAATGGTTTACGAAGCTAGATGGGCACGTTTCAAGTTTCAGCATCATCGATTCTTTAACCCTAACGAATCGGGGTTTTAATATAAATTTTATTGTTGTTTAAATCTCGTCATACGTAAATTGTACATAAATATATTCTAAATATTAATTCAATCGTATTTTATAGTAATAATTAATTTTAATAATAATTGTTCTGTTGTATGTTATTTATGATATAGTTAACTTTGGGTTCTCTTACCGAGCCGATATTTAAGTGACACGGTCAAAATAATCAAAATTAGTTGGCCATAGTGGGATTTAATTATGATATCCCAAAAAGGTCAAAATTCACTCATAGATGTCTTTTTTTCTTTAACAAAAACCCTAGAATTTGTCATCTTAATGGGGGGAATATTATCACAAGTCTTCTTCAAACCATGATTGAAAAGGTAAATCAAAGCTTTCTATTCAAATTATTTTTTAAATAACATTAATTATATTTATTACGTTTTATATACTGCATCAAGAAGATGTAATATGCATAGAGATGAAAATAACATTATTCCACAATTAAATAATCAATAACATTTAGTTTTCCGTATTTGCACGAGCCAATAGATTTTGGAATTAAACCTAAGTACAATGTAGTATTTATTCGAAGATAACTCTCAACCTTTTAATATTGAACGCTCACACCCCTGGCATCTTGGTGCTCGAACTCGAATCCTCAAGAATAACAACGATTTTTTTTACTATAGAGGCCACTCGATTCGTGCGTGTATGTATCGTTTTAAATAAACTTAAGTGATTAACTGATTACAAATAATAATATTTTTTTAATTATTGATAATATTTAAACACTTTACGGATGTAATCGTTTACTTTTTTTAAATAATATAATATTTTATTATTAAATTATTTAATGAATTATGGTTTAAAATGATTTTAAGGCATCCTTATCCATGGAATGAAAATGAAATAGTAATAATAATGCACATGAAGATGGAGCCATTGGCCAAACACATTCAAAGTGGTTGGGAAGTTGCAGCCAAATAATCATTAATTCAAGACATCAATCCAAAGGGATCGTATGGCCACTGCGGGTCACCCCAAATATTTTCTTGGAAAAATGTCAAACGGAATTCCAATAATACCCTTTAACATTTACTAATATTAATAAATGTTAATCGCCATAACAATGAGTATTACAGTTCAAAGAAAAACTATAAGTTCATATCTTGAAACTAATATCATTATAAAAGATGATGATAATCAAGCACTTCAATGGTACAAGCCATATTTGTTATTGCACCTTATCGGTCGATTGGTCGTTATTTTTGTTTTTTTAAAGTTGAATTTGACATCACACGATTAATCATTATTACGTTTTGTTTGTTTTCATGTTGATTTATCTTTTTTAGACTATCGGATTAGATTTGGATACAAAATTTGTATTTGTGGATAGTATTTTCACGTTGTTCAATTTTGATTTATGATTTGTCGATGGACTTTAAATAGCTTTATCTCTTTTTATGATTCGTTTGTCGATGCGGTCAGATTTATTTGTATCTACTTTTTATCCGAGTTTATTTGGTTAGTTTTTTTAACCTTTTTCTTGTATGATCTATATGATCTTAAGTGACTAATTTTCTCGTGTTTGGAAAAAAATATTTTTATTATATGTTTAGTTTACTATTATAGTTGAAAACTTTTTCATTGTAATTTAGATAAAAAAAATTTTAATAAAAGTAACTGATTCTTTCCAAAAAAAAATTATAAACCAATATGAAATTGAAATATTATAATCAAATTCGAAAAATAATTTGTTGAATACCACAATTAGCAATCAAGCATGTCCGTTATCGATCACGGATGCAAGACTTCTTAAGGGTGAATATATATCTATCTAGAAATTTAATTTTTTTTATGTTTATTGTTCATTTTATTAATGGTGCATACACTATTTTTTTTGTCTAATACAAGAATATTTTGTTATTAATATATACGTACTAATCTTAAAAAGTATTTATAGATCTGTCATTAGGGCTGTAAACGAGTTAAGTAAAGTTTGATTTTTGTTGAGTTTGACTTGTCTCGAAAACTCTAAAATGAAACTCGAGTCGGCTCAAAAACTTACGTGCCTAAAATTTTCGAACTCGGCTTAAAATCGTGAATTGAAGCTTGTAAAAGCTCAAAATGGGGGAAAACCCACTTGAGCTCAAACTCAAACATTAACCTTAAACACATGAAAATTTTATATTGCATTTAAAAAACCAATAAATAAATGTTAATATTATTAATAATTTAATTTAAACAAAAATAAAACCTTATTATATTATATTTTGAGTTGCTCGAGAGCTTTTCGAATCGAGTATTAAGTAATTCGTTTTAACTCATTAAGAACTCGGGTCAAGTCAATTTAAATCAAATATTTATCAAATTTTAATCAAATCAATCTCGATTAACTCATAATTTATTTCATCTCATTCATCTCTCTCTGTGTCGCTACCATGACTTATGAATCATTAGGAAACAAAACAAATCAACCCAAGAAAAAGAAAATAAAAGAAAACGGGAAAAATAGTTGGTGAATATTACAATTTCTGCCACTTTGTCACTCAACTCTTCTTATATTAATATAGTTTGAGATAAAATAAGGGTATATTATACAATTAGTCATTAAATTATGTTAAATTTTAGGAGTTGTAAAATAATTGTTAAATTTATCAAACTAATGTAAAATTATCATTATAGGTTATAAAATAGTGATTGATTTCAATACGCTTAAAGATATTTTGTAAGGGTTTGATAAAGTTGAATGATATAATAATTGTATAACTTTACGTGGCTAAAAATAAAAATGTATTTTTTATGTTCCGACTGAATGGACCCTGTGAAATGATGTAACGAGTCATCGAATTCGAATCTAAATCACATGGACCGACTTATAATTTCCGAAAACAATTTTGCCTCAAATACTGCATTTTCATGATTCGGGCGGACCCAATCCTTAAATTACCCAAAAACTTTTTCTAAATTCTTATATTATATCATTTAATACATAAAGTAAATCAAAACCATCCATTTTGTATGGAATCGGATGCAACACTTGCTTTTGTGTTTGTTTAGAGAGAGATACAAAGGAGGGTATGTAATGTAATTTTTTTAATGGGTAAACTACGCGTTTAATACATAAACTATTAGTTTGGTTCGTTTTAGTATCTAAACTTTTAGTTTATTTTTTTAAAACCATATCTCACGTTTAATTTTTACTTCATTTTAGAACCCGTTAAAAACTTAACGTTAAGTTTTGATTTTTTTTAAAGCTTTGGTACTAAACAAGTTAATTTTTTTAACGGCGGATACTAAAATGAAACAAAAACTGAACATTAAGTATGATTTAAAAAATTAAAAATTTAGGTACCAAAATGGACTAAAATCAATAGTTTAGATAGTAAACGCACAACTTACCCTTTCTAAATTTAAATTTTTTAGATTGTTAAGTAAATAAAAATGAATGATTAAGACTAATAATAAAAAATGATAGATTTTTTTATGTAAAAACCAGTAAATCATTTTCAATTTAAAGAATTTAATATCAATTATTGAAATTAATTAATTTAAAGATCCAAAAACAATGTAAATTTATAAGTTTTACGTTATGTGAGTGGATCTTAATTCTTATATATAAAAAACAATTTGCCCCCCTCATATCACGCACGATTTCAATTTGAATAAAACTGTATAATTTTTGATATTGTTATGCATTTCATTTTAATCTTAAATGGCATGAAATGAAAAATAATTAAAAAAACCTGCCTTATAAACAATAACACATCAGAATACATCCTTTAATGGCTTAAACTAAAATAAAATCCTAAATTTGTTCACTTTTTACTTTAATTCCTTAAACTATTTTTAATTGAAACAAGTCTTTAAATTATTATATATAACCACTTTAAGTACATAAATTATTTTTTTGTCAAAATAAATCTATAAGTTATGACTTTTATTTCTTTAAGCCATTAAATTATTTTTTGGTTTAAGTAAGTCTTTAAACTATAATATACAACTACTTTGAGTATCTATTTTTTTTTGTCAAAATAAGTAGGAATGGCAACGGGTCGGGTTTGGGGCAGGTTTTGCTCGCCCCATCCCCGAACCCGAAATGAATCCTCATCCCTGACTTGATCCCCGATGGGTTTTTTATCGGGGCGCCCCGTCGAGGATTTTTTTTGCCCCAACCCTGAACTCGACCCGAAATATTATACCCAAACCTGAACCCGAACCCAAACATATTTTATATACAATTAATATAAAAATATAAAATATTATATATATAATTAATATAAAAAATATAAAATATTATATATATATATATAATCGGGGCGGGGATACCTTGCCCCAAACCCGACCCGAAAAAATCTCTGAAAAAATCTCCGATACCCGACCCGACCCGAACTTGACCGGATTTCGGGTTTTCCGTCGGATTTGTGTCATACTGCCATCCCTAAAAATAAGTCTTTAAATTATGACTTTTTTTTGCTTTAATTCTCTACACTATTTTTTGTCAAAACAAGTATATAATTTTGTGTCTGTTAATATTTTATTGAATGATTTTCTTAACTTGAAAATATAAAATTTAAAACAATTACGTATAACTTGAAAGTAATCGAAGAGCTTAAAACAAGAAAATAATGCACAATCGTATTAAAAAAGGGTAAACTACACGAGTAACCACTCAATTATGGTCAAATATTTCTTTGACCACTAATGTTTCAATTTGATCAATCAGGCGACCTAACTATTCAAATGCTTCAATCAAGTCACTCTATGTTAACATTTAACGGAAGAGGTGACATGGCAGTTAAAATTTTTTGGTATACTTTATATAATTGGTCCCTATTATTTAGATATTGTTTTAATTTGATCCTAATTAAAGAAAATTATAAATCACACAAACATGCAAGTAGAGGGTTTCAAACCCCTATCCCTTGGGTTGAATTAGATGGAGCCAAACTATTAAGCCAAGGCATGCACTTGGTATTTTATGGACAACAAAGAATATATTTTGTATTAATGTAAATGATTTACTCAAAATTAATAATATTTTATATAGCTCAAATTTTAAAAATATCTTTTATTTTTTTAATTTATTAAATATATTTTATATTTTTCCCAACTTATATTTTATTTTAATTTTAACATAAATATATTTAATAAATTAAAACAAAAATAAAATATATTTTTAAAATTTTAGATATATAAAATATTATTAATTTTGAGTAAAACATTTACATAAATACTAAATATATATTATTTGTTCTCCATAAAATATCAAGTACGTGCCTTGGCTCAATGTTTTGTCTCCATCTAATTCAACCCAAGGGATATGGGTTTGAAACCGTCTGATCGCATGTTTGCGTGATTTATATTTTTTTTCAAGAGGGTGACACATGACACCTCATGATTGGAAGATTAAATTTATTTTAATTTATTAAAATTAAGATTAAATTGAAAGAATATATAAATAATATGGACTAATTGTGGAATTATACCAACATTTTTTAACTACCACGTCACCTCCTCCGTTAAATGTTAACAGAGAGTCGTTTGATTAAAGCATTTAAATAGTTAGATGGTCTGATTGATCAAATCAAAATACCGGTGATCAAAATAATTTTTGACCACAGTTGAGTGATCACCCATGTAGTTTACCCTTAATAAAAAGATGTCATTTTTAACAAGCAAATTTTTCTCATAAAAGAACGATTTCGAAATTATTCTCATAATATTACCAAATTTTTATTAATTATAAATAGGTAAAAGTGCTCATATAATGCTACTTACAGTATTTAATTCCCAAACTAACGTGCTTCCAACATTATTTCCTGATCTAACATATTTTCTACAGTAATTACCTAAAGACCCAAGGATATCTCGACGTCTTTGGGCTAAAATTTTCATGGATTACTCGACGTCTCTGTTTAATGTGTATTTTTGGAGTTTTTACGAAAAAAATACTTTTTCCTTAAATATTTACATTTCAGACACCATTTGAGATAATATTTCCGATCTAACACCCTTTGACACACGCACCAGATAGGCACGATGCATGAGTCGCGCCTTGAATAATTATATATGTATTTATCGACTTTTAGACTTTTCTCTCGGCTATGAATACGCTCTCAATCCGAAAACATTCACAGCAATCCTCTCAACTAGAAGAATGTCGTCGCTTCAGTACATATATCCAACATCATTGTTTCCGTTAACTTATACAGATTTTCATCCAAATGAAGCAGACCGATTTTCATTTTATAACTGTAAAAAAATAGAATATTTAAATAAAATAATAAAAAAATTAAATAATACAATAATTAAATAAAATATTAACAAAATATTAAATATAACGAAGCAGACTGCTTTTTATTTTATAACTGTAAAAAAATAAAATATTTAAATAAAATAATAATAAAAAATAATACAATAATTAAATAAAATACTAACAAAATATTAAATATAACGAAGCAGACTGCTTTCCATTTTATAACAGCAAAAAAATAAAATATTTAAATAAAATAATAAAAAAAATTAAATAATACAATAATTAAATAAAATACTAACAAAATATTAAATATAATAAAATATATCTTATAAATAAAATTTGAACGAGGTTTGGTTTTTGAGATAATTTGAAAGGATTTGATGTGGTGAAAATAGTTGAGAGTGAAGTATTTATAGAATGAGATGGATGGTGTGAACAATCAGTTGGGTCGGTAAGATGGATGATGATGATTATGATCCGTAATATTTTATAAAATTATTTATATTTTAAATTATTTAATCTTAAAGTTTTCTTAGAATATACTATACGTACAGGATTTTGAAAGGATAAAAAACGTATCAAAAAATGTCAAGTGTAATTGGTAGACATAATTGTATTGTATAATTTAATGCAGAAATAATTTTATAAAAAGTATTTAAAAATTTGTTAGATTCGTAAAATATTATTAAACAATACCTAACAAGTAAATAATTTATGTTAAGGTGATATTTATGTAAAAACACCAATTTTTTGTTTTCTGCCAATAGATTCCAAAACCTTATAAAAAACACCCTATATCAAAAATGCTAAATTCTTTTTCTATCAAAATATCCCAAAATCTTATAAAAAACACCTTATTTCAAAAATTAATCGAATAAATTCATTAATTTAAGAATTAAAAATTTCCACATTATTATTTGGGCACTTTTACCATTATAAATATAACGGCGGAAAAGGAAGAGTAATGGCGGTCGTATGTTCATTGATTAGTGGAGCAAAGCAATAAGGGGGAAAAAAGGGAGTGAAAGAGGAAGAAAGCAAACAGCAATGGCAAAGAGCAGTAAATAGTACAAGTAGTCAGCAGCACGAAACTCTCTCTCTCCTTTAGTCATCAGTCACAACAACTATTTCCATTACTGGAAACAAGAACAGCTCCCCCCCCCCCCCAATGTCCCTTAAATCCCAGTTAAAAAACTTTCCCCTACTCAACCGTAGTCCAATGTATAACATAGATTCTACTGTACCAAAAGTATCTACAAATTACCCAATACTTCTTATAAACACAATTGGAATGCAAAACAGTAACAGTACTTGTGTTTTGGTTTGTGAGTGAGAATAAAGATCTGGGCTTTTTTTTTTCATTGTTGGTTAGGGATTGGGGCAAAAATAAATCTTTATATCCGAGATCTGTTGGGTGTTTTTTGGTTGCTGGGGTTAGTGGTTTACAAGCTTCGAGGAACTCAGAGAGAGGGAAAAAAAGCTCAGTGTTTTGGTGTCACACTTTTAAGGATCAAAAGTCTTTTTTTGGGAGATGAAATGTGGGGATAAAGATTTGGAAACATAGCAAAAGAGAAGATTATGTTGTTTTAGCATTAACGTTTCGGATCAAGAGAAAGAACACTTGGGTTCTTTTGGGGTGAGGGAGGAAGAAGATAGGAGGCGGATGAGTCCGAAAGCTATTGTCTTTTGTAGTAAAACCGGTTTCGGTTGAATAAAAAAAGTATTGGGGCGTTGAGTTCTTTGTTCTGTTTTTTTAAAGCCTTTTTGCTCAACTGGAGTCGGTTCTTGTTAAGGCATGGTGTTTTTTTTTTGTGTGGACAAAGGAGTAAAAAGAAAGGTTTTGGGGTTTTGGTGTCGTTTGGAAGACTCTGGTCTGGTTAAAGGAGGTGTTTTGGGATTTTAAAGGTGTTATTCTACTTACTTGAAGGAAAAATGAGACTTTCTTCAGCTGGAGCCAATCCACAACCTCAGGAAGGTATGCTTCTATTTTTTGTGTGTGTATTCTCTATGTGTGTAAAGGAATAGATTGAGTTCCTTGGGAGAGATGAAGTTGGAATGATCTTATGGATGCTGATAGTGGGGTGCCAATTGGCTTTGTTTTTGGCTTTAGAAAACATTGGAAGAAGCTGAAATCTTTAAAATGTTAAATCCCAGATCAGTAATTTCAGTTTATTTGGATTTTCATTTGTTGGCTTGTGGAAGTTGTTTTTATTAGTTCCTTTTCTGGGGTGAAGAAGATTTTTAAAACTTCATTCTGCCTTTGATTTCATTACTCTTTTTTCCATGTCAAATTCGTGTATATATATATATATATATTTTGCTCTTCTCAAGCCTTTCTTTGGAGCTTAATGCAAACCCAAATTTGTTGGAAGTTTGGATTTTCCATCTTTCAAGCATCCCCTGACCTTTAGATTACATGCTTGACTTTATTTATTTTATCTTTTAACTTTTTGTTGAAATGGTTTTACATTATTGCAAGAACAGACCCCTCAGGGGAGGAGAGAGTATTGAACTCTGAGCTTTGGCATGCATGTGCTGGTCCTCTTGTTTCTCTACCTCTGGTTGGAAGTAGGGTTGTTTATTTCCCACAGGGCCATAGTGAGCAGGTTGGTATCCTTGAATTTTGGCTTAGCTTGTTCTTGGTAATGGATGGTGTGTATATATCAACTTGTATTTGCTTTATGGAGAATAAATCATGAAATATTGTTTCACTGTCTTTTCCGAGGAAATAAGTGAAAAAAAGTTATTTGCAGGCATCATATCATCATTACTGTACTTTTTCCTGTATGGATTTTGAAAGAATGTAAATATCTAAAGTGTGATCTTTAGATGTGTCTTTGTTAGCACCAAATACCATTTTACTGTATTGGCTTTTTGTGTGACATGAGCACATCCCAGCCTGGCCTGGAATTTTCAAACTTATCGGACTCTTAACACCAACATTAAAAACTTGCAATATACTTGTAATTATATTTGAAAATCCCCGGGAAACTCAGATTGTTTATTGTGAGAAAAAACGGTTCATCATATATGGTGGGAACCATCGGATGTTTTACGTTTAGTGCTTGCATAGCCATGGATCATAAGAAATTGTATGTGGAGCTCTATGAAATACATTTCTGGATCTTTCCATGTACTGTGGTTCGTTGTACTTGATTTGACATCATATTCAGTAACCAAGCATTTATTGGGTTTTTCTTTGTAGGTAGCTGCCACAACCAATAAGGAAGTGGATGCCCACATACCTAGCTACCCGAGCTTACCTCCACAACTTTTTTGTCAGCTTCACAATGTTACCATGCATGTAAGGCTTGTTTAATTTGGTTTTCCGATGCTATCTTCCATTTGGTTTGTCTCTGAAGCCCTGGAATTCGTAAACTTCAGGCAGATGTTGAAACAGATGAAGTATATGCACAAATGACCTTGCAACCACTGACTCCGGTATGCTATTTTATGTTGGGGTTTGTCTTGAGTTTTTTAGTCTTATCGATTGTTTCAAGTATTGAAGACTTCTTGTTCTGCAGCAAGAACAAAAGGAGGCTTATCTGCCTGCAGAATTCGGTACTCCCAGCAAACAACCGACAATTTATTTCTGCAAAACATTAACAGCCAGTGACACAAGTACTCACGGAGGGTTCTCTGTTCCTCGCCGTGCAGCTGAAAAAGTGTTTCCTCCACTGGTATACCATCGTTACCATTAGTGTTGATATCCCTTTTTTGCTTTTAGTTGCAAGGATGTATTTGTAGTTTTATTCTTTTAATCACTTACAGGACTTCTCCCAACAACCTCCAGCTCAAGAGTTGATTGCAAGGGACTTGCATGATAATGAATGGAAGTTTAGGCATATATTTCGTGGTTAGATTATTAAGAATTCCCATTCCCTCTTAAAATATGGATCTTTTTTCTTCATATTCCTTAACTAACAGTAATTGACTTGTCACCATGCAGGCCAGCCCAAAAGGCATCTCTTGACAACAGGATGGAGTGTATTTGTAAGTGCTAAAAGACTAGTTGCGGGTGATTCAGTGCTTTTCATCTGGTAGGTTGCTGGCTTGTCTTCCATTTTAGCTTGCTCCAGTGGAAATTCTAGATTGTAGGTATGTTGATGCTCAAACCTGTGTACGGGTTATATTGATAGGAATGACAAAAATCAATTACTTCTTGGTATCCGGCGAGCTAATCGACCTCAAACTGTAATGCCTTCATCAGTCTTATCAAGTGATAGTATGCACTTAGGGCTTCTTGCTGCTGCTGCTCATGCAGCTGCAACAAATAGTCCCTTCACTATATTTTATAACCCAAGGTATGATGATACTGCTATGCTTCACAGATTATTACTATTGCTATGTTCTGATTATTGATTCCTTAATCCATCTAAATTTATTCCTGTTCGATCCAGGGCTAGTCCATCAGAATTTGTTATACCTCTCTCAAAATACATCAAAGCTGTCTATCATACTCGAGTTTCTGTTGGTATGCGCTTTAGAATGCTGTTTGAAACAGAAGAATCAAGTGTTCGTCGGTAAGCTTCTTTTTATTGGCTTTTAACAGTTGATTCTTCTTAACAGTTGATTTTACAAAAGGATTTGATTATCATCCTTTTAACCTTGGAACTGATGCCTGACTGGCTTGGATTTCCTTGCAAAGGATTAATTTGCAGTCATGCTAAGATATGCTGTTCCATTTATGCTCTCTTCTAATGCCTTTTTCAATGATTCTTTGCTTGTGTCCCATTTCTTATGTTTACATGTGAACATTATTTAATTTGTATCTGATGATTGTGCATTGCCTAGATACATGGGGACGATAACTGGCATAAGTGACTTAGATCCTGCTCGGTGGCTAAATTCACATTGGCGATCAGTTAAGGCATGTTTAGAATGGTTGCATTGATCGTTTGTTTTTTTTATTATTTGTACATTTGTTGTTTTTGAGTTTCTATCTATGTTGATGATAGCGTGGAATTTGAGCTTATTCGTGCAGGTTGGCTGGGATGAATCAACAGCTGGTGAAAGGCAGCCGAGAGTTTCCTTATGGGAGATTGAACCATTGACAACATTCCCAATGTATCCATCTCCATTTTCTTTAAGGCTCAAGCGCCCATGGCCACTGGGATTACCTTCTTTTAATGGTATGCTAGCCTACTGCTAATTCCATGGCTGTACAGTGTAACTACTCAGTTTTCTTATTTCTGTAGCATCCTTATCCCTTTTGATTTGTCTCTCTTTGTTTATAGGCATCAAGGATGACAGTCTAGGAATTAGTTCTCCACTTATGTGGGTAAGAGGAGATGCAGCTCAAGGAATGCAACATCTCAATTTTCAGGGGATCGGAGATACCCCATGGATGAAGCCGACGCTAGAGGCCTCCATGTTGGGTTTGCAGAGTGACATGTACCAAGCTATGGCTGCTGCAGCATTGCAAGAGATGAGGGCTGTGGATCCTTCTAGATCAGCAACTGCTTCCCTTCTGCAATTCCAGCAACCCCAAAATGTCCCCGGCAGACCTGCCGCTCTAATGCAGCCCCAAATGCTTCAGGGTGTTTTCAAAGACAACCAGCATCAATCTCAGCCTCAAACTCAGCCACATGTACTTCAGCAACATTTGCAGCATCAGAATTCATTTAGTAACCAACAGCAACACCAGCAGCAGCAGCATCCGTTGTTTAGTAACCGACAGCCCCAGCATCCGCTGTTTACTAACCAACAACAACAGCAGCCACAGCAGCAACTGGTTGATCATCAGCAGATTTCTAATGCAATGTCTGGCGAATCGCAGTATGCTTCAGCCTCTCAATCCCAATCATCTCCATTGCAACCCATCCATTCACTATGCCAACAACAGAGTTTTTCTGATTCAAATAGGAACCCTGTTACCAGCCCTGTCGTTTCTCCTTTGCATAGTCTGTTGGGTTCCTTCCCCCAAGATGAATCTTCCAATCTGCTCAATTTGCCCCGAACCAACCCCATAATAACTTGTGCTGCATGGCCATCTAAGCGGGCTGCTGTTGTTCTCTCATCTGGGTCTCCACAGGTGGAACATTCGTGGCCATCCCAAACAAACATGTCTCAAAATTCAATCTCATTGCTACCTTTTCCCGGCAGGGAGTGCTCAATAGACCAAGGGGGTACAGAACCACATAGCCCTTTCTTATTTGGTGTTAATATAGAGCCTTCATCTGTTCTAATGCAAAACGGGATGACAGGCCTTAGGGGAGTTGGCACTGATAGTGATTCCTTTTCTATACCCTTCTTTTCTAATTATATGAGTACTGCAGGGACTGATTTTTTGGTTAATCCAACAATGACACCTTCCGGTTGCATTGATGAATCTGGATTCTTGCATTCTCAGGAAAACATGGGACAAGGAAACCAACAAACTAGAACCTTTGTTAAGGTTTGTTCCTTTTACTTCTTTTATTTATATGAGTTCGACTAGGTTTTTGAAGTTTTATTCGCTTCATCATGTTGCAAGTCTGATCTGTCAGCTGTGCTAAATGTGTTGATAATTGATACGAATGTTTTCACCATGAACAGGTTTATAAATCAGGGTCCTTTGGGAGATCATTGGATATTTCTGCATTCAGCAGCTACAATGAACTCCGCGGTGAACTTGCTCGTATGTTTGGCCTTGAGGGCCAGTTGGAGGACCCCCTGAGATCAGGCTGGCAGCTTTTATTTGTTGACCGGGAGAATGACGTTCTTCTCCTCGGCGATGACCCTTGGCCGTGAGTTTCCATTCTCCTTACTATTGTATAGATGTTTTCCACTGCCAACTTTTTCTTTAAATCCGGATTTATCTTTCGTTTTTTCTTCAACCAGGGAGTTTGTTAACAGTGTATGGTGTATCAAGATACTTTCTCCACAGGAAGTGCAACAGATGGGCAAACGAGGCAAGGAGCTTCTGAACTCTGTGCCAGTTCAGAGGCTCACAAATGGCAGTTGCGATGACTACGTGAATCGACAGGACTCCAGAAATCTGAGCTCCAGATTCGCCTCTGTTGGTTCTTTGGACCACTGAACGAATTCTTGACCGGTTATGAAACTGTTTTTCTCCTGTAATATCAGTCTTGCAAAAAAAAAAAAACCTATCATAGTATGTGGAAGCAGCTGCCTAACTAGCTTGAAGAGTGTATATTCATAAAAGCTACACACCATACATATATATTTATTAGGATATATCAAATATCTATGAAGCAAGCTTAGCTTTTTCCAACTCATTTCTTGAGTAACCAATTGTCAATGAACTTGATGTTCAACTATTTCTTAAGTCCCCCAACTTCTGATTTTTTTTCCAGCACATAACTCGAGTGTCATATGATGGGCACCATGAAGGCAATGTGCTGCAAATTGTCTGCCAAATTATGACCATACTTGGTTCTTAGAACTGAAAAATTATTAAGATTCTTCTGTTTTAGTTGGAAAAATAGGGAGGAATTCACATGCAAGCCGATGACAATGGGAGATTTTCTCAATGATTTCCATTAGAATCTAACTGAGATGGGACCAGGGGTATTGATTTCGGCAGACCATGACATGTTACAGAAAATGGCTATAAGTTTGAGCTAATCGACTCCAATTATTTGAATTTTTCAAATTTGAATAAGTTTGAATATTATTAGACCAATGTATTTCTTATTTTTGGTTCAACTTGATTTGATTAAAAATGTTAAATTGATATAAAATATGATTCATCAATTAAATTAACTTCAGATTTTTTCACTCGATTAGATCATACTCGAAAAAGACAGGGCCTTACCATGAGTGCAAGGCCCTTACACTAGGGGAATTTGGCACCCATATAGATACTCAAGGAGCCCAATTGAACTACTAATTTCATCCTTTTCATGCAACACAAAATTACGCCACACCATAAACACAAAAACCGTTCTTGGCCCATTTGTATCATCAGTTTTGCCTTTTGTGGATTGCTATAGTACTACACCCAACCACAACACGTGAAATGCGACGACGGCAATCGTCCAGTCCGGATAATATATTCTACCTGTGCAGCAGTTCTTTCGGCATCTAGGTTTTTTCTGGCCTCGGCCGCAGCTCGTTTCTCCTCCGCTCTTTGACTTGCCATTGCATTCTTCTTTACCATATGTGCTTGAGCTTTGGCCCTCATTTGCTCTACTTTTGCCTGAAAAAAAAAGACTTGTAACTATTTCCAATAGCTATATGATCACAAAAAATTACTGATACTTCGGTGATTGATTGCAGCTGATTCGGTTACGAGAGAAGACTCGAATCATATGCTTTAGATCTTATGAAGTCATGTGATTAAGTTAACTGCATGATCTCAACCGAAAACCAACTGCATTTCGAGTATGTCATGGTGAAAGGGCTTCTAAATACCTCGATTCTCTGCATTTCAGCTTCTAGTTTTGCTCTCTGCCGACTCTCCCATGCTTGAATTTTGATCTCCTCGCGCTTATACCTGAAAAATCGAAATATGCAATCGGAAAACGTAACTCGACGGGAGATAGTTTTAAGAGTATACATCATTATAAACGATTTGCAAAATGTTCCGTCGTATTAGAACCTTGCGGTATGCTTAGACTTCTTGGCTTCCTCCCATGCAACCGCTCGCTTTTCGTATTCAATTTGTTCAAGCTCCTTTATGTTAGTGGCTTCAACCGAAGGCATGCTTTTTCCCGTCTCGTCTTTGCTCGCCCAAGCGGCGATATTCATCTTCCCAAGCTGTACACCAAGGGCTACAATCTCTCTTCTTGTTTTCAGCTTCATGTCTTGTTCGGACAACTCTTTCTTGCTGTTATCAAACGGATGATGCGAGTCGGAAACCGTTGTGTGATTCAAAGGTGTCGATGTCGGTGCCACTCTATGCGGAGTAGACGGGACTGAAGATGTCGGAGTTCGGAGTGGGGTTGTCGCCCCTACAGGTGTGGAAGTCCTTGATGGCTCTTGACTTGCAGCAGGGGTCATTTCAGTTCCCATATCTCTCATGCAAACCGATCGAATGGTAGGCAAAACTACAAGCACAAATCAAAAGGTATGAGATTAAGATTATTCAAAACGACGATTCAGACATTTCGATGTTCTTAATAACGATTTCATCATGATGATCAAATCATACAATATTTCTTTATAATCAACCAGGAAGCACAATATGTACAATCTCCAAGTAGCAAATATGTAATCAAAGCTACCTGTTGTATCTTCTGCCGGACTTTTCGAACAAAATATATCTGTCCGAACCATTTCCCTCGGTTCCCGGCTTAGCATCTGCATTGGAGGATGACCGAAATCGAGTGTCTTAGCATCGGTTACCCCATTAACATTAAATCTATGATCAGAGTTTGCAGATTCCGGAGCAACTCTCATATTGGTAATTGGAATTCGATTAGCTTGGTTTTGAAGTGCATTCTTCTTAGCATTCATATCTTGCACGTTTTGCTTGTTCAATATCCATTTCTCGGCGTCATTCCACTTCGACGACATCGGTCTAGAGTACGACCTTGCCATCGAAGCCGGTACCGCTCTCTCCCCTCTATGAAACTCGAAGCTCGATGAACTGGCGTTACTATCCGAATCAGGATTTTCATCTTCAACCGTTCTAATTGGATGAATTGAGCTCGAATTACCGTTATCGATCTTCGAAAAACGCATGGATTTCGCTCGGCCTACTTCGATGCTCTCCCCTGGCAATGATTCTTTCGAGTGGCTAGTGATTTGCTCGTTTAGACTACAATCCATCATTGACTCATCGGACACTTTAACTGCATAGGTTTAGATAACACAATGCTCAAATACTAAAACAATGTTTACCTATAACTAATTCACAGACACCATGAGAATTCAAAAGTGGAAGATTTTCACCCATATTTCCAGGAAATGAGAGAGGATCATGAAAAAGAGAGAGAAAATAACAAACCTTGTTCATCAAAGTGTTCATTTTTAGAGGCTAAGAGGCTGTTGACAAACTCAGAATCTTCAATCCTAGAAGGAGATGTCCTCGAAGAATTGCCATTTGATCCATCTTTCTTTCTCAGATGATGAGGCCCCATCAGCTTCATCCTCAGTTTACTTGGTGAAATACCACTCTGCAGGTGTGGATAAAGCAAGGGATTTTGAAGGAAAGAAGAAACAACTCGTAAAACACAAACTTCAAAACCCACCATTAACATACAGAAACTTACCTGAACTTTGTCTATTCTTTCATACTCCATTAGATGTTTCTCTCTCTCAAATCACTTTTTTTTTCTCACTCTAAAGTTGCTGTCTTTGTAGACGGAGAGGGTAAAAAACACGAGAGAGACTATGTTTTTAGTGTTTTGTAGTTGACAAGTGTATAGGTCTTTGACCACTGTTCAAATCATGATTTTTTCTTCTCCACCCACCTCATCATCAACCTTCTGCAACTTCCATCCAATAAGATCTCGCCACATCATTACAATGTGGTTTCACCTGACGTGGCCGTATTGGCGGCCCCGACGCCGTTTTAAAGTTTCAAACTCTGGACTCAAATGGAAAAACAGGGAATTCTTCCATTACTACAAGAGTGAATTACAAATTGTACCACTGAGCTTTATTCTTGCTACTATATTGGTTACTAAAATTTACTTTTTTCAATTTAATCACTGAATTTTTCAAATTGCTCATGTTTTGAACTTCTTTCAATTTTTATGGATTCCGTACTCTGTCTACCGTGACCAGGGATGGAACCAGAATTCTTTTTCAAGGGGAGAAACATATAATTAACAATAAAATTAGAAGTGACAAAATCAAAATATATCAAAACTTAAAAGTCTAAATATGTATTTATCACTATATATTTTTAATAATAAAAAATTGGGGGCAGTGGCCCCCCTTGAAGCCATGCATAGTTTCGTCACTGACCGTGACTAACTATCACGCTGTCTATTGTCGATCATCACCAATGTCAAAAAATTTCATTAAGTTAATTTCACACTTTCGAACGAAAATATAATATTTAAATCAAATGAGATTACATGCTAAAATATTAGATTAGATATTGATTATTAATCAATCGATTAGGCAATGATTGTGTTGATTTCACACATTATATGTCTATTGTATTAAGATCTCACAATGAACTAAGGGTGCGTTTGGTTCACGGAATGTAAGATTACCAGTGGGAATGTAAGATTACCAGGGAATAGGATTACTGGGAATGTTGTATTTTGTGTTTGGTTGACTTAGCAGGAATGTAAGATTACCGTGTTTGGTTAAAAGAATAAAATATTATTGAATGTATATTTGACCAAATTGTCTTTATTATATATTTGTATAATATTACAAATTGGAAAATATTTATATATTTTCTTTAAAAAAAATTAAATTTATAATATTTATATATTTTTTACAAAATTAAAAATATAAAAAAGGTTTAATGAAAGGGTAAAATTTTATTTTAACCCCTGAACTTCATATAAAATTTTAATTATAGATTTTTTTTTATAAATCTAAAATAATTTAAGGATAAATTTGTAATTTAACCTTCGTATAATTTTTATTATTCAATGACAGAAGAATAATATTTTTGAAAAAAAATAAAAATTTAAGGGCATTTTAGTCCAAAACGTCGGTAATCCAACAATACCTAAGGAAAGGGAGGTAATGACATTCCCGGTAATATACCCCAAAAAATCCACTATTGGTAATCTTACATTACCGGGAATGAGATTCCCGACCTAACCAAACGTGGGAATGTGGATTCCATTCCCATGGGAATCCCACATTCCCCCATCCAAACACCCCCTAAGGGTGATGCCACTGAAGGTTTGACACTTAAGATAACCGGTGAGAGTTTGGGGGTCTTGAAGAATGAGGTGAAACTGATTAGGGTTTGAGATTTAAAAAATAATAATGTGAGGTAAGTGATAGTTTAGGGTCGAGACGATGAGTGTTTAAAGTACAAATAATTTAAAACTCGAGTAAGTAAATTTAAAAATTAAACTTCAACAAATAAAATAGGAATAAGGGTAAAATAAAGTGATTAATTTTGTAATTTACCATTACTACAAACAACTAATCTTTGTAGCAATGTTTTAGTTCCTCTGAAAGGGGTTTTAAACCAAAATACAAAACAAATTCATGGAAATGATGAAGACCACCATGGCCTTCTCAAGGACAGTAATGATGGGGGGGGGGGGAGTGGGAATTTCATTTAAGCATGTATAGTAACTTGCATGGCCTGCCGAAAACAGTAACAGAATCACTGTCAATCATTCCAATTGGAAATCCATAATCATCAACATTTCTTTTTTTATTTACATTGCTGGATCATGGCCTGCAAAGGAACAAGCTTGACACCCTTTAAAATTAAAAATACAAAATTGATTCAGTTTGACTCTGAAATTATGCACCAGAATTGGCAGAACACATAAAATAGAGTAATAGACTGCAATTAATAAATAATATGTTATAAATATAAGGTAAAAAGATACCTAACGCCTTCGTACTTAAAAGAAAAAACTAATGTGGCATTTTACTCTTTTTTTTTTTTACCTAATGTGCCCTCTAAGTTAAAAAAATTTAATGTAGTAATTTGATCAATATTTTCTGTTGTTAACTAACTGTTCTGTTATTTTGTGATGTCGTAACACGTTAAGCAGAACATCCTATTTCTCTATCTTAACAACTCAAGAAAAATAACTTAATCTGACCCTCCTATTTGTTTGTCTTCTATTTTGTTCACTAAAATTTAATTTTTTTAATTTAATCACTCAACTTTTGAATTACTCTTGTTTTAATCATCATGATTTATTTTCTTAATATTTATGTATGAAGCAGAATTTATTATTCTTATTTTATTAATATATGATTAAAAATTTAAGATTATATTGAAACAAAAAATATTCCAAAATTATAATTAAATTGAAAAATATTCTTTATGCTTTATATATTTCCAAATCTCCAGTCACCTCTTTATCCTCTCATTTCATTTTTCTTCCTTTTGAACCAAAGATTTTTTTCCTTTCATTGCCCGATAAAATAGCTCATCCTCAAATTTTTTTAATTTTTTTACAAGTTTAATATGAGTTCATTGAATCTTGTAATGAAAGAAAAAAAAGAAATCTTGGGTTGAAAAGAAAAAAATGATACATCATACATAAATGACACATCATAAATAAATACTAATAGAATAAATCATGATGATTAAAATAGAAGCAATTCAAAAGTTGAGTGGTTAAATTGAAAACTTCTAAATTTTAGTGACCAAAATAGAATAGAAACGAATAGGAGGGCCAAATTGAGTTATTTTATCGAGTTAGAAGACCAAATTGAGATAGAAAAATATGATGTCGGTCTGCTTAACGTGCCACATTAGCACAAAACTTCGGTGCCATTGATTAAAGATGAAAAACATTGGTCAAAGAACCATATTAGGTGCAAAAAAAGTTGACGGCCACGTTGGTTTTTTTAAAAGTACAAGGGCCTTAGGTATCCTCTTGCCTAAATATAGTAATATGTGACAATAAAAAAAATTATTTAAATAATAAAAAATAGAATAAAAATAAATATATGATTAGAAACGCGTTGAAGCATGTATTTACATTGTTTTCTTAAAGATAGATTTTCGGTCACTCGATCGTATGTCTCTCAAGATACAATAATTAGATGATCAGTTACAAATGCACTTTTTTTGAGATCACGAATTATTCCATTGCCTTCATCTATCACAAAAAACTAAATGAGAAGAAAATAATAGTTTTTTGAGTTATTTTAATTGTGTTTAATCTACTATGTTTATATGATATTTATAAGGATTTCATATTGTGAAAGACCTAACAAAACCTTTCATTAATGGGAATCAACCAATTTCTAAAATTATAGTTTGATTAAAAGAACCTTTTAATATTTATTCTTTTAATTTTAAAGTATAATTTATTAAAATGCATGTTTTATTTGATTTAAAATATTCGTAAACTCATAGAAAACTCTATCGTTTGTGACATTCACGTTACTCACGCCGTATACATCTACATTTTTATACACCAACAATTAATTCTACATTTTCCTCAACAACTTAAATCAATTTTAATTTTTCATTTAAAACTCTAAAATTATCCAATTTTCCCCCACCATAATCATCATGTAAGTTATAACTCTTTTCTTTACCATCAATGACTGCAAATTTAGACTGTTTTCCTAAAAGGAAGATTGTGTTTGTTTCTTGTGGTTTGACCAAATTGCAAGCAAAAGATAACAACAGTTCTGCTGCAGAAAGGCAGCAGAAGAGATTAAAATGATGGCAGTGGTTGAGATTTTTGAAAATATTTTGGCAAAATGAGGCTTTGAATCTGTGTCAAAGGTTTGGTGAATGATTGAAGGATTTGCAGGGTTTGTTGTTCCTTGTGAGTTTTGACATAATATTTCAGCTGATTTTGTGCAACATTAGATTTGGTATGGTACAAAAGTCTTCAAACTTGGTCCTCCATGAAAGTACTTCTTCATTAACGAGTATAAAACATTATTTTCATTTTCAAATAAAAATTAATATTATTATCTATCATTAAATATTGTATTTGAATTTTGTCACTGTCGACCTCATAAAAATGTATCTGTTTGTCAGGAAAGCTGGTACCTTTTGGCTTTTGCTTAAAGCCGAAAGCTTGGAACCTCTCTATCCATTATTATTAGGATAAAGTATATCAAATGTTATTAAATTATGATCAAATAATTATTATTGATTTGCCCTAAAATTATTGAATGCATTTCTTAAAGGAAAAGATGGTAAAAGAAAAGGCATAGTTTCGTTTCTTTTGAAAAACCTGTGTGTTTATTCCCTCCAATTTCATTCAATCAATGAAAAAAAAACCCCTTTTTTCAAACTTTCTCAACTAATTGGAGAAATTTTAGACCAACTAGACATGCATGGCCTAGGGGTTTAGAAAACAACAGCTCTTATTTGAACTTGATTTTGCTGTGGAAATTCCATTTGCATGTGGAGGGAATAATAATGATAAGTTGGACTTGTTCAAACAAAGGGAAAATGAGTGTTTTGAAAATGGACAGCATGATTTTAATCTGTTCTCTAGTGGGTCCCTTTTGTTTCTCAAATAGGTCTCTCTTCTTCATGTGGGTCATAAATTTATTGGCAAAGAGGTGTATGAACAGATACAAATTATGTTAGAGATATGAATCATTAAGAAGTATATTAGAAATTTAGAAGTACAAAATTGAATCATCAAAAGAAAATATAAAAATAAATATTTGAATTATGAAAAATTAACATTTTTAAAAAATGTGATCACCTTTCAACATCCCAACGGTCTATCTCTGGGCATGGCCTTCAAAAAGCTTGGGACTTTATGTTGAAACATGAGGAAACATGCAGCAATTTGGGGCTAAAAAGTGATTCAAAAAGTTAATTGATAGCTTGAGGAAACATGGCTCAAAAAGTTTCGGCCTTGGGATGAAAAAAAAAACTAATAACTTTAATGGGCTAAAGCATTATACCCCCAAAGTTTGAGGTCCAAGGCCCAAATCCAAGCCTCAAAGCGACGCCTATGGAGCAGAGGAAGGTGCAAAACGAGACGGACCAACTTTGATTGGGAGATTCGAAGAAGCTTGGCGAGCTCAACTGAGTCCCTCTACGCAAATATACCAAGTTTCCCAGGTCACATCACTTTATATTTTTCACAAAATGCACTCTGGTTTCTCATCTTATCATATATTTCAGAGAATCCTAGCTCGGCGTTCTAAATGTGTTGGTTTGTTTCAGTTTCACAGTTGTTTTTATTGTACTAAGGTTGGTTTTGTTGCAAAAAAGCTTTCTTGTGAGCCGACAAGCAGATTTTATGATTACCAAATTGTCTATATTAGATTTAATGCGTATTTATCATATTCTTCTGAAAGGAATTTCAATCTTGATTCTCGTTTATCGAGTGATTCTAGTGTTAATAGTGTGGAAAGAGATGATTTTGATGAGGGAAATATTGGTTATAGTAAATTTAGAGAGATGGGTGTTAAGGATTCTGGGGAGTCGAGTTCGTCTGGTGACAATGATGGTCGGTGTCAAAAGAGTCAAAGCCTGAATTTTGGTGGTTTTGATGAATTTGAAGAGGGAGAAGGAGAGACTTGCTGTGACATCGACGATGACGATTTTGTGGCATTGAATTCATATAGTGTGCAGTGTGATAGAACTGATGATGTTTGGAAAATTGAGTTAGAGGAAGATGAATTTAGGCATCCTTTGGTGAGAGAGATTAATCGATTGATTCAATTGAGGTTGTCTTGGAATTCGAAGCTCGAAAGCGATATGAGGCACCTGTTGAGAAGCCTCAGACCTCGTCAAGTTTGTGCTGTCTTGCTTTCTCAGGACGACGAACGTGTTGTTTTGCAGTTCTTTTATTGGGCTGATCGACAATGGCGGTACCGTCACAACCCGATTGTATATTATGCAATGCTTGAGATCCTTAGTAAGACAAAATGGTGTCAAGGTGCTAGACGGGTTCTTCGGCTCATGGCACGTAGGGGGATTCAGTGTCGGCCTGAAGCATTTAGTTATTTGATGGTATCATATAGTAGGGCTGGTAACTTGAAGAACGCACTGAAGGTTCTGACTTTACTGCAAAAGGCTGGAGTCGAGCTGAATTTGGCACTATGTAATACTGCAATCCATGTTTTGGTGATGGCAAATAGGTTAGAAAAGGCACTGAAATTCTTTGAAAGAATGCAAATTATCGGAATTATCCCTAATGTCGTCACCTACAACTGTTTAATCAAGGGGTACTGTAATCTTAATCAGGTTGAAAATGCTTTGCAGTTGATTGCTGATATGTCATCGAAAAACTGTTCACCAGATAAAGTTAGTTATTACACCATAATGAGTTTCTTTTGTAAAGAAAAACAAGTCAATGAAGTGAGGGACTTAATGGAGAAGATTGTGAAAGAAAGTAATCTGTTACCGGACATGGTTACGTATAACACTCTTATCCATAAGCTATCGAAGCATGGCCATGCAGACGAGGCTCTTGATTTTTTACGGGAAGCTGAAGCGAGAGGATTTCAGATCGATAAAGTTGGGCATAGTGCAATAATTCACTCTTAATGCAAACAGGGAAAATAGAGGAGGCAAAAAGTATCGTGAATGAAATGTTGTCAAAGGGTTGCAATCCTGATGTGGTGACTTATACAGCTGTTGTTGATGGTTTTTGTCGCTTTGGGAAGGTGGACCAAGCTAAAAAAATGCTTCAGCATATGTACAAGCATGACTGCAAGCGCAACACGGTATCATACACGGCTCTGTTAACTGGGCTTTGTCGGTGTGGGAATTCGTTACAAGCAAGAGAGATGATGGATGGTAGTGAGGAAGAGTTTTGGACCCCAAATGCCATCACTTATAGTGCCGTGATGCATGGACTGCGTAAGGAAGGAAAATTATCTGAGGCGTATGATGTAGCGAAGAAGATTATTAGGAAGGGCTTTTTCCCAAACCTGGTTGAAATTAACTTGATAATCGAGTCGCCATGTCGAGAGGGAAAATGGATGAGGCTAAAAGGTTTTTAGAGGAGTGTCTGAATAAAGGGTGTGCTGTTAACGTTGTAAACTTTACTACTCTTATTCATGGATATTGTCGAAAAGATGACTTGAAAGCGGCTTTGTCATTGCTTGATGATATGTATCTAAGTAACAAACATCCGGATGCAATAACTTATACGGCAATAATTGACGCACTCGGAAAGAAAGGTAGAATAGAAGAGGCAACTGATCTTACCGTGAAGATGCTAAAACAGGGGTTGCTCCCAACACCTGTTACATACAGAACAGTCATTCATCGATTTTGCCAGATGGGAAGGGTGGAAGATCTGTTGAAATTATTGGAGAAAATGCTTTTAAGGCAGAAGTGCAGAACAGTTTATAATCAAGTCATTGAAAAGCTCTGTAGTTTCGGGAACCATCAGGAGGCTGATAAATTGTTGTCTAGGATTTTGAAAACGGCATCCAGAAATGATGCCAACACCTGTAACATGCTTATGGAAAGTTACTTGAGCAAAGAGATGCCTCTATCAGCATATAAAGTTGCTTGTCGAATGTTTAACAGAAATCTGATTCCCGATCTTAAATTATCTGAGAAGGTGAGTAAGAGACTCATGTTAGAAGGAAAATCTACAGAAGCAGATAACCTCATGCTACAGTTTGTTGCGTGTGGACACGTTTCACCTCATTGTGAATGATATTTGGATATTGAGGCTGTTCACTTTCAGGCTGCTGTAGATGTGTCTCCGATGCCATATTCCAAATTGTAAAAAATGTGGGAACTTTCTCTTTGAAGTTCAATGTCTTAAAAATGGTAATCCTAAACTCTTCTTCTTTTGGTTTCGCCTTTATTCGGGTGGGGTCTAAGCGCACGTTAACACTTTCATTTAAATTTGTGGGACAAGATAAATAACTTCTTTGTATGTTTTGGAGCTTCTAGTGAAATTTGGTACATCCTATAGTGTCTAAAGTCTAAATCAGATCTGCTAAATGTTAGAACTTCATTCCCAAGGAAAGTTGCTTTGACGCAAATGCAGGAGCTGAAAACATATGCTTAAAAGTACACATTTACTGCAATTCTATAATCATGTAGATTTTCGAAGGGTAAGGTGGTTGTTTACTAGAGAATTCCTATAGCAGGTGTGTCAGCATATTAGAATGGACTCAACTTCCATCTTGATTGATAAAATAAATTGATAAGCATAACTGTCATATTTGCAAGTTATAACCTACCTAGTCTGGATATATGGTGAATGATGAATAAAACTAACATTAGTTTCTTACAATAGTTATATCTAAAATGCAGATTAGCCAGGTGCTTTGTTGTATTTGTTTATTTGGTTGCATGGTGCAGTTAATTCTGGACAGAACATGATTAAGAGATTTGGAGATGGATCCTTGGAAACAGGATTACATATATGCAAACAATAGTTTGTACACGGAGAATATTACTCCTGAGACTGGAAAATCCTTTTGCTCACTGAGGTGCCATTTCCCAGTGCAAATTTGCTGCTGATGTGGACTCATATGACATGCAAGTATAATGATTCAAATTGGAGGTATTGCAGTACAACAGTGACCACTTCCTTGATGTTAGTCTTTAAACAAAGCCAAACCTGGTTGTTCTCTCATATGGCTAATCACTATGTTTTCATTTCCGTCCAAGAAAAATATGAATTGAAATGAGGTTGGCTAAGGGGAAGCAGAGATTCTTTGCAGATGGAGCTATGTGGTCGTAAACAACGGAATAACGGAAACTGGAGTTCAGAACAAACGGAGCGTCCTGATCATCAGATGTCTACATGTACCACCTAATTGTTTGCAACTACTCATTGAAAGCATCACTCTGTTGAAATGAGCCAAAAATTATAGGAAAAAGGAGAAATGCAAAAGGCTGAGGGCCCTGGTTTAAGAAAATGGTGGCGTTCGAAGTTTAGGCTCTTTTGTATCAGAGTTTAGGATCTTTTGCTTGTAAAACTTATGATTACTCTGTTCAGGAAAAAGATATTCACCTACCAAAGATTATAATATTCTTTTCCTTTTTTGGTGTATTAATGAAATTTCTTTATCCCAGAAACTACAATTCACAACAACAAAAAAATTATTATTATGAAATATTTTGTAATAATTGAGCCAGACTCAAACAAGCAGGGGGGTTTCCCCTTAACCTTGAAGAAACAAAGATCAACAACAATAAGCAAAACCTCTTGACACAATGCAGAATGAGTTGGTACAAGATGAAAGTCTTCATCTATCATGTCTCACTTGTTTCTTGTGATTACACTTTGAGTAAGTTCCAATAGTGCCCGCCTTGACTTCATCACATGGTCGTCATTGCTCTCCGGTATAGACTCAATTGCCGCAGCAGCGAGGTTAGCATGCTTCATGGCTAGCTCTCTTGTCCTTTGTATTCCATGACTCTTCCCAAGGTACTCGAGCACCTATATTTTTCATACATAGACCAGTTCAAGTGAATTTGGACAAGATAAAGGTTCATATAGTTGCAAAAACATATGTTGTCAAGAATTAAGATGAAAGAAGCAACAAAATGATGACCGACAAGTCAAATCTGCAACCATGTAATAAGTAAACGGAAATTAATCACTTGAAACTCCTTAAGTAGTATACTTCCCTGGTCATCGATCGTTTGAAGAGAAAGAATGCATTCTATGCAGATTCACAAATTATATGCAGAGGCCAAAGCGAATATAAGTAATGTTTAATACATAAGTTATATATACTTACAATGTTGATGTTTTCAGGGCTGTCGAAACCTTTATAAACAACAGCATGTAACTGGGGAAACTCTTCCATGGAAAACAATATTGGAGCTGTTACAATTCCCTGCAACAACAGATGGTTGTGATGAGCTCACCATTATGTCAGCCATTTAAAAGCACATTGTGAACCGAGTATGTCCTAGAAAAGAAAGGCTTTGTCAAAGTAGGTGAGAAAATGATCTTTCTACACTTCCTACAGAGACACTAGGCAAAAAGGTCTTTGACAAGAGTAGAAAACAATACTAGCTTAAAGGCATTTAAACTTTGCTCAAGACATCAAGGATAAAGAATTACCTGCCGGATTTCTGATAGAGAACCCTTTCGGAGCAATGCTGATGTGCCGGTGAAATCAAGAACATCGTCTATCAATTGAAATGCCAACCCCTGAAAAAAGGGAAACCAATAGATAGATAGATAGAAGGATTTCAGCCACTTAAGAGGTTATTGCCAGGTCAAACATCATTTAAGTCTAATTCACCGGGAAGCATGCCGATCTTGCAATTTAGGACGTGTTGAAGGTAAGTGAAACATAAACTAAAATACAAACCAGATTTTTGCCGTACTCAAACGCCAACATCGCAACGTCAATTGTTTGCCCAGCAAGAAGTGCAATTGCCTCGCAACTGTTTGAAATCAGGGAAGCAGTCTTGTAGTATGTCTTTTGCATGTAATATTCCATGCTGCATATTGAAAATTGTTCCAGTAAATACAAGCAAAAGATCCTTAAATCCGAATCAGATCAAGAAGATCTACCTATCAGCAATTATTTGCATGAAAATGCATAATGTCGGATAAATAGAAACCATTCTCACTCATAGAACCATTATTACAAATTCCATAACAATTTATGACTATAAAAGCAAGTGTTATCTTCAATATAAAACAGCGTGTACTAAAAGACGGACACTTAGTCGAAGTTTATAAATCTTTAAGCTTTGTGGTAACATTAGACTACTGTAAGCTGTAACTATTATTCACTTATTAACTCGATAAAAGACAAGCATAAACATATGAAATAATATATGCATGCTAATCGTGTTATCTGGTTTGCCGCTACCATAATGACCATCACAGGACCCAAACATAGCTGGACATCCAACTAATTAAACACGGTTACAATACAACGACGTATCGGTACAGAGCAATAGACCAGCATACCTACAACGTTGTTCAGATGAAGTATTCATTTGCATGGTTTCGCCCATAACCAGATTCTCCACAACTGTTGCTAATAATGATACAACCTGCAGCCATTACAAATTTACAAGCAACTGATTTTTAACTCAACATTTACATTTGCAAATTCACCACACAGACCATGTAAATGGTAATAAAAAATAAATTAAAAGCACCTCTGTATCTTTTAAAGCAGCAAGGGCTACACAAGCCTGTGAAAGCAGAAAATCTCCTGCTAATACAGCCAACTGCATTATAAACAAACTGGAATAGTTGAGCAATTGCTTAGGCTACAAAGTTTTTCTGTCAGTCGCAACAAAACAAGAAAAGAAGAGTACCTTATTGCCCATTACAGCATTCAATGAATTGATACCACGTCTTTTTTCTGCGTCATCCAGAACATCATCATGGAGGAGGCTAGCAACCTAGATGGGGAAATGATCATGTTAAAGGGAGTTATGAAGAAGCATCGGCGCATGAAGCACATGATAAAGAAAATTTAAATAGCGAGGAAATGACATGGATCATCTCTGTTATCTCGGCTATAGACTGCTGTCTGGTACGCAATTCAGTTGTCAAAAAATCTCCTGCACCAGCAGCAGCCGGTTCGGGTATATGAACATTCAAAGCTGTAGCCATCAAAAGCAAAACCTGCATAGAACATAAACAATAACTATTCTGGAGATTTCCATAAAATTATTTGTACATAAAGAAACCATCTTGATAAAAAAGTAACAGAGAATAAGATTAATTTCGGTGAAATGGGTTTCAGTTTGAAATGAGTCGAGAACTGATTGTGGCTAAGTTTAATTTTTATCAAAATTATAATAATCTGCCAGTAACCTCAAGATTAACACATAGGTAACGATACATTACCGTGGGACAGAATCTCTTTCCTTCCACCTCCAATTTGAAGAAATACTCAGCAGCTGAAGCAAGCTCATGAAATTTTCATAATGCGACAATTTTTTCTTTTTCTTTTTTGCTTTCTTACATAAGGAAATGTAATAAATTCATTCGGTAACCATGAAAAAGAACAGCATGATACCTCAGCAACAACCATGGCCCGTAACCTGTTAGCGACCAGTGACAGCTCATCGGCAACAAGTGAAAATGGGTCAAGTTCCTCCTGAAGGAAATGCCATGCCATCCCAATATTGCAGTAAACAAAGACGAGATCGAAAAAAGGGTGACATGCGTGAGAGTGGAGAGGGTACGAGATACACAGACTAGTAACCAACAATTAAGAACAACAAACATGACAAAAGGGAAAATAATCAACTTAAGACCAAAGTAGTATAAAATGTTTCATCTTTGAGAACTAGAAAAGTTGACATATTAGAAAAAATCATATCCATGGCAACCACGACTCTTGTCCTAAAACTGTAAGGAATTCGGCAATGAAAGGATAACCTCTATCACGGAGCTGCTCCGATGAATTTGTCGTCCAAGGCCAAGCAGTGAAGGCAAACTCCAGGATGGAGTTCCTCGGCCACTACAAACCTACTAATCCACAGAAACAGCAACAAGAAAAAGGATAAGTGATCAGTACATATACAAGATTTACAATCACTCTTTCCTGTCACACATTTCATCAAAAATAAATTGATCGAAAGAAAGAACCGGACGACAGATCAGAAAAAATCGATCTATAACATAGTCATCTTAAATTATCCATTTGATTCAGTCATCATGTAACCTTAATTCACTGTACCAACTCCACTTTGAATATAAAGAAGTAGCTTTGACCACCGATTCATTCCGTGTAGTGACAACATCATTGCATTTCAAAAGTGCACCCAATACATGCTTTAAGGATTAACATTAAAACCCAAGGAAAGAATAAAGCAGCATATAATCGATTAACAAAATAGATCAACTCTTACTAATTAATCAATAGTAGACAGCTGGAATTAAGGAGCAGCTGCCAATTACAAATTTGTAGTCTTTCAAAACTTGAACAAAAGAAACCGAAGAAAAAGCGGAGGGTAGAGTCAAGGTATACCTTTATAGTAGAATGAACATACTGATTAGAAAAAACGGATTGGGGAGGGTCAGCTGAACGAGAGAGAATGAAACCGACCGAGTTTTTTCTGGGAATTGCAGAAATCCTGGAAAAACCTCATCTTCACCTTGTTTCTCTTTCTGTGTTTATGTTACTAATATTTTTCCAGGAACCCAAACAGAAGAAAAAACAAAAAAGAAAACCCAAAAATTAAACCCTTTTTTGCTTAAAGAAAAATCTTGGGGTTTATGATACCGAAGCAGCCCAAACCTAAAGTCTGCTGAAGAGTAATCTCGCGTGTCTCAACACCGCTTTAGCCACGTAACAAATAAAAAAAAAAACCCATCTTTTTCCTTGTATTAGTTTTCTTTTGCTTGTAATGGAAACCTTGTTTTTAGTTTAACTAATTATTTCAGTGAAAATTTTATGTTTTTGATTGGTTTAGCCATTAACATGGGTTGATGAAATGAAATGAAATGCGAAACCCTTTTGGGACAAATTAGTGAGCTTTTCACTAACGTGAATAGCGATCACTCTCAAAATAAGAAAGTGGGCATTAATAGGAATCACGAGGTTGGGGACTTGATTCCTAGAATCACTTGGTTTCAAGTAAAATTATGGTTTTAATTGAGTTTTGTTAAAAAAAATTATAAGAACATTTTCGTATTAATCTTTTCCAAATGATAATTAGTGACGGACGGCAATTAACCATGGTTGCCGTTGGAATCATCAAGCTCGAGTGCCCCCATGATTATCTGCTGCGCATCTTCTCGACCGCGCCAACTGAAGTTCAGCGGCTGCTCGAGAGAGACGTACACGGCCCTGCTTATCCTAGAGCTGTGTACTGTTAATTAGGCATTAGCCTCCTTTCAATTAAAAAAAAAATAATTTATGACTGTAAAATGACATGTAAACAAAAATTCAATGCTTAAAAATGAAGAGTTTTAAAATTTAATAATAAAATTGATACACAAATTTAGGTCCACAAGGGAAAAAAATAATCACACATGTCTTTAATGATTTAACGATCAATGCATATGTTAAAATCAAAATTCAGTATTACAATTGAAATATTTTAAAATTCAGTCATAAAATTAATACATATACTAAGATTACTGAGATTTAGAATTGTTTACCCAAAACTTTATTTTAAGCTATCCCATTCCAAATCCAAATCAGGGGATCTGAATTTTTGAGAGAACAAAACTATATTTAATGAAAAATCTTTACTGCTTTGGATTATTTTCCGACCGCCGTATGAAACTGCCAAATTTACATTTGAAACAAGGTTCACAAACAAGAATATAAACATACATATGATCATCATCAGCTATTAACCTCATTGTTTCTCAGCAACTCCTTAAACTCTTCATCAGTGCTCTTTAGAATGTTAGCCAATGGCAATTTAACCCCACTTTTCATGACTTCAACGTGCCTTGGTTTTATCCTCTTCTCTAAACTAAAAGCAAAGAACTGGGGGAATTCCTTCAACTCCTCCAAATTCCCATTCATCTCCTCCTTGAAGTACTCAAATTTGGGCTTGTAGTTGTTCTCTATGCTGAAAGTGAACAAACCAGGGCACCTCAACACCATGCTTTTAGCCTCACCTGTTGAAATCCCCATACTTTCCAAGAACTTCAACTTGGGTATCAAGGTGTGTTCCACACTGGACACTAGCAACACAGGGTCTTGATAAGCCAAGGCTTCCAAGTCTTTAAACCCTAGCCTTTGGAGATAGAATAAAGCTGGTTTCAGCTGGTCTCTGACACTTGAAGTAAGCAGTCTTGGACACTTGTTTATGACCTTCCTGTAGTTGTTTTCTGGGACATTAAGGTCTTGGGAGAGGAAACTGAAAACTGGGTTAAGGTCAGTTTTGATATTGGAGGTCAGGATTTTGGGGCACATGCCAAAGATTCTAGGGAGGTCCTTTTGATGAATGCCTTTGGATTGCAGGAAGGAGATGATGGAGTTGAGGGAATCAAGGGAAGTGGTGCGGAGAGAAGGGTTGAGTGAGAGTGCTTTACCTGAGTCAATGCCCATGATTTCGAGGCATAGGATTTTCTCCTTGATTTGAAGGGAGATGTTGTGGCGAGCCGATGAGTAGAGTGGGTGTTTGTGGAGGAGGCTTTTTGGTTTTGATGCTAAATGGGTTTTTGGTTCCTGGGAATTTGTGGGAGAAAATGAAGGTTTCTGGGAAGAGATGCATAGGGAAGATTGGAATGCTGTTGCAGCTGTTGCAGACATGGTGAAAAAACAGGGAGGGATAGGCTTGTTGTCTGAAAACTGATCTTATTGGCCGTTATTTGTATGTTATGTGGCAATGACACATGGAGATTGAGCTGATAAATGATTGGATGAAGCTGGATTTCTTTTAGATGACTTAACTGGATCCTGAGTGGACCTTGAACCACCCTATCCTATCGGTTGCAACTGCTGATTACCATCACTATAATTGCCTCAAGTACTTTAAGATCAAATTAAATCATAATTTAATTGACATGATTACTATTACAACATCTTAAAAGTAGCAAACTTAAACATGTTTAAACATATATTAATCTTTCACTTCAAGGTAAATTTGATTTAAAAATATTGAGTAATCATTTCAAACCATTTTCGTTTAACAATCTATAGTATTTGAACACAGGAGAGGGAGCGGGAAAGCATATATAAGGAATTAAAATATGTTACTATGTCATACTAAGATTGATCAAATACCAACTCAACATAGTGTTAAAAATTAAGTGTAAACTTCAGGTACCATATCTTAAAATTATTTGAAGTAAATATAAATCTTATGTAAGGATAGCTAACAAAGTTTACATCATCTATAAAACAATCCAAAATCCTGAAGGAGGAGAAGATCTTAAGAAAAAAGGGATTTTACTTGACAGCAATGTTCACTGTCACATAATAATAAATATTCATAATGTTGAGAAGAACCAGCTTAAAGACAAAAATATAGATCATCTATGCAGCAAGTATTGACACAAAATACTTGATCATGAGATAAGAAGGGAAAGTAAGAAATGACAGAAGTTCCCCTAGGGATGGTGCCAGCTCCAACCGTTGAAAATGCCTTATTCCACGCTCTACATCAGCACTTCCCCAGGGGGTAGTGGAAGACAATCATGTTTGCAGTACAAGGTTTGTCCAAATTTCTTGTTCTACTGACCAAATCACAAAAATGAAGTTAGAACTTATAATTTCATACTTCATATTATAACATCATTGAAAATATTGGAATAGAAAATCTCTTTTTTCCCCTTCGAATCTAGCAGGTTTACATGCATTGTTGTCAATTATTTAACTTGGGGATGCCAAAACTTTGATGCATGTTAATGAACATCTTTCTCCATTTTTTACTGGAGTTCAGAAGGTTGCCTTTGTTGCTATATTCAACTTTAGGACACGAAATGCATAATGTTCATACTATACACGTATGCCTCTGTGTTTCCCTTATATTTTCTTGTGATCTTTTGATTTGACCGCATCAATAAGACAATAAATTATGTTCGGCATTTAGACTTTCAAAACTTCAGCTCCTAGCCCCCTATTTCATTTAGTTGTTACATAGAAAGTCGAGTATTTCACTGCTTTTAGACTTCCCGAATATGGCCCCTCTTACAAGAGAATTAGACGACGGTTCGTTGGAATATTTATGAAGGAATTGAAATCTATAAAAGAATTGAAATCCAATTCCATATTCTATTTGGTTGATAGGAAATGGAATTGAAATCCAATTCCATATTTTGTTTGGTTCGCAGACATGTCAGATGAATTTGATTTCAATAATATAAAATGACAAAATTACCCTTCTTATTTTTTTTCTCTTTATTTTAGTTTATTTTATAACTTACATGTGATAATATATTATAAAAAATTAAAATATATTAAATTTTCATTTTATTAATTGATTATTCATTTCAATAAATTATAAAAATCATGCTAATAAATATTATAAGTTAAAATCATCGCAATCAAAATATGTTAATAAGTTACCAAAAGATAGAGCAATATTTCGATACATTCCAATCGGAGTATGTTAATTACTTACCAAAAAATATACCAAAAACTATTTTTATTTAATATATGAATTAGAAACTCGACCCGACACGACTCAAAATAATAAAAAAATTATTTTTATTCAATAAAAACATTGACTTAATTGGAAAAAATTATATATAAAGAGATATTATTATAATTATTCTTAAATATATAAGATAAAATTATATATATTTTTCAAAGTCGATCCTATTTTTTTCGGGTCAGTCCGATTTTTTCACCCTAAACCCGAACCCGACCCGAATATCACACTTAAAAAACTCGACCTGAACAAAATAAAATTTCATCCGACCCGACCTGAATATATGAATTAGAAATCCGACCCGAAATAATAAAAAAATATTTTTATTTAATAAAAACAGTGACTTAATTCGACCTAAATTATATATATTTTCGGGTCGGTCCGGTTTTTTTCACCCTAAACCCAAACCTGACCCGAATATCACACTTAAAAACACCCGACCCGACCCGAATATCTCACTTAAAAAACCCAACCCGAACAAAATAAAATTTCATCCGACCAGACCCGAAATAATAAAAAATTATTTTTATTTAATAAAAACAATGACTTAATCCGACCCGACCTGAATTATATATATTTTCAGATCGGACCGATTCATTTCACCCTAAACCCGAACCCGAATATCACACTTAAAAAAACCCGATCCGACCCGACCAAAATAAAATTTCACCCGACCCAACCTAAATATATGAATTAGAAACCCGACCCGACCCAAAATAATAAAAAAATATTTTTATTCAATATATAAATAAGTTACTAAATAATTGATGAGAGTAGTATGGTCAAATTTCAATTCCCTCCAACAAGGGAATTGAATTCCATCCATTTTTTGATTGAATTCACTTTCCCTCATTTGATGGAATTGAATTCCATCAGGGATTCCAATTCTCTTGAAAAACTTGAACCAAACATGGGAAAGTAATAGAATTTGATTCCAATTTCCACCAATTCCAAGGGATTCCATCCAACCAAACGTCACCTTAAGGTATAATCAGATCATAGTCAAGATTCTCCTTCCATTTTGGTATCAACAAGATCCCTTCTTAAAAGAGTCAAAGATATGTAAAGAACTTTTATTTACTGCCAAAAAGAAATGTTTGTAATAGCTGTGTAATGAACAATTAATTGCATAAAAGCTAGCACATATAAATATATATGATCACCCCCCCTTGCAACAGAACCTTATTTTAGTTTTGTTAACCTAAGATCAATTATCCTGATCTTTTATACATAGCTTATACACTGTAGATTTGGACCAGAATAAAATATACACTCACATATAAATGAGAATAGATCCTAAACTTTCAGGACAATGATCCAAATCCAATTAAAACTACGATAACATGAAGAAAGATGCATGATTAGGAGCTACAACCAATCATTTTACATAAGTGACATACTTACTAGCCATTGCAGGTGTCTTTACACTTCATGTTACTGCCTGTGATTTTTGTTCGTAGGATGCCGTCGATGGAGCTTTTTACCAGGAGTTTGGTGATCATCCTGCAAAAGAAAATTGACAACAACTAAGGAAATAAAGGGTTATTGTAGTAGCCTCTAGGCCTGGATTTACGATACTTCAGTACCAAGACAACAAACCTTATGCAATGATGCAGCAGATTCAGATTGTCCTGTCTGCACGGGAATATGCCCCTGTGACCGCAGGGCATCCAGAGCATCCAAGGTCAGCTGCCACCCACAAAGTGCAACGACATCAGCACTGGAGCTACTACAACCAGCAGCAGCAACAGTTCCATTCACCCATGGACAGAATTGGTTGTGATGAATAATTGGATCAAATTCTACAGTTTCTTCATAATTGCTTTCTCCTTTTGGTGGGCCTAAAACACAAGTAGTCTTGATAAGGTATCCGGAAGAGACATAAGGGAAAAGGAAACAGAGAAACACATCCATTGAAACCACATTCAAAATGTCATACAATTGAGTGAAACATGAATTCCCATACAAACGAAAAGTCGGATATGATTAAACCAAAGAAAGTAACATCAAATAGAACTGAAATGACACACATTTCCTTGCACATAGGGCTCAATGCTAAATGCTAATTAGATAGAAGTAAATGATCCAGAAAATTTTAATTAATTCAGGCTCATAAGACATTGTTATGGTCCTGAGAATAGCTCGTTCTTACTGCTTCAGCAGCAGAGTGAAAGAAATTGATAAACCAAACTACAGGGTTACCACTTAAACCTATTGCAATCTGAAGAAAAATTAGATCATACCTCTGCACCAAAGAGGGGAATCTTCCTTTTGTCATCTTACTTATTAAAGTGAAATAAATAAATAAACAAAAAGAGGGCCAAGCCACCCAAAGTGCCTTGGAAGTAAATCTGTATATTAATTGGTGCTGAGGCGTTTCATTACCAGAGTACATAGTCATAAGAGTTTACCTATTCCATTTGCAACAGCATAATCCAACTCCGGCTCTGGACAATTGTTTATGGAAGATGATTTTCCAGCATCTTTGGCCTCTCTCTTGGGTGTTTCATTACCAGAGTACATATTAGCATTGCAGGAAAGAGACGGATGAACAAAGTTATCGGGGACTACTTTGCAGCTTTGGCTTATCTTTTCACCACTTTCAACAGACTCTGCCTTAGCAGAACCATCAACTTTTGAACCATTGTCATCCCTTCCCAAGGAGCGAGACAACATTTCCTGGCTATCACCATGAGGATCCTCCCTATTTATTTCACCAGGGACAACCTCATCCATCAACCCAGGATCTGGAGCAGATTCTCCAGTTTGACCCTGATTTTCAGCATCTTCCATTCTGGGTTCTACGTCGCTAACTACACTATCTGTTCTATGCACAGAGACATCTGCTCCATGGATTTCAGCTTCATGGCTGGCACACATACCAACACTCCCCCCACTAATTCCAAAACTAAACCCATCCCTAGCCTGTACTGTCACAGTTTCAGCATTAAAAATTTCCTCACCGTCATTTGTGCTACTGATGCCCATTTCACCTGGAATTTCTTCAGCAGCTGGTTGGAAATAAATACTCTGCTGAGCTTGATTACTGTAATTCAACTCTGATGTTTCATTCATGTCAAGGTGGCCATATGTGCTAGAAGAGGGAAAATGAATATCATCAACATCCCCACGATAATTTTCAACACTTTCCATAGAGTCACCATCAGCACTGTGACACAAAGTATCCATTGCAATGACAGAGGATGCGCGCATTGAATCTCTGGCTGATGGGATTTCAATAATCTTGTTACTTCCTTGCCTAAACAGAGCAACTCTATTACCACCATCTCCATAAGCTTCAAAATCCACCGAACGGCTTGGGCCTGCATCAGACGAGTCTCTTGGATATGGTGAGCAGAAAGTATCAAAAGCATCTGAATCACGAGCACGTTTTGAAGGCCCGGCAGAATATTGCTTGCAATCATTGAATTTCTCACCATCACGATCAATGACAGTTTCTTCAACACTATCAGCCTGTTGTGGACATAGCTGTGGCCTATCATCTGAACTGGCACCTACTTCCAAGGTTCGCTTGCGAGAAGTGGGACCCCGTGATTCATAAGAAGCTGCACGATCACCAACCTCACTACCTGATGGTTGCCTAATAATTAGATCCCGACCCATGTCTGCATCATTCCTATTTCTGGATGTTGTGGTTCTACCCAACATATTGAAAGACAGACCCCCAGCCATTGTAAGGTTCAAATCAACATCTGCTTTTTGCACCAATTTTCTCTCATCAGTTGTTCCTACTTCATCACGGTCTTCAGTCTGTTCTTTCCCTGGATCATCAGCAGCACCCCAACCACTAATTCCACTGGCTGCACTTAATCCGCGTGTCAATCCCATTTTCTTGGTTGTACCAGGAATATCAATGTTGTTGGGAGCAACACGAGCAGGTCGAGGAACAGTTAAAAAATCCAATATCCTGACAGTAGCACCACATAAGCTACAGTCTAACAAGGGCAGCCTGAATGAAGATCTAGACTCCACGACTAATAACTTATTTTTCCCCGTGTCCTTGGCAGAAGGAGCAAGAGCATTTTTGCTAGGTCCAGGATCCTGTGAAAGAGGGACTTGTGTTCTGTTAGCGCCAAAAGAACATCCATTTCTAGCTGATTGAACAGAATGTTCCTCACAGTCTTGAACATTTAGAAGCCATCTTGGTTCCCATCCACACAAGCTTATGAGCTTCTGAGACTGTTAAATCGTAAAGCACATAAGAGCACAGAAACATTGCCAATTACAAGCAGATAAAAACATGTTAAAATATCTTACATGAGAGTACAGACAAAATGCACCATCTCGAGTAGTATCAAGTTCTGGTACGCTCTCTGATCTGGATTCAAACTCTGCCATATAATTCTGCAATAGGGACAGAAGGTGATCGACCTGTGGACCCCGAGAAGCTTGCATATTCTCCAATGCGGACTCAGCTATTATGGGAAGAGACTGAAACTGCATAAGTCCATCACATCTATCCTTGTATCCTGCAATTAGGGCAGACTGGGGTGTTGGAGGGAATTGGACCAGGCTTTCTGGACAGATGTTTCCTCTCCAAGGACAAGCAACTTTGTGACCAACATCCAACTGCTTGGAAAAGGCGTCACCAGCATCTTCAACTTCAAACCAATAGAGAGAGGTAAAATTCAATAGTGTTTGAGAAAAGGAAAAGAAGAGAGAACAAAATATCTTGTACCATTAGAAATCAACTGCTAGACAATCCCCCCCCCACACACATACAAAGAAGAAGAAGAAGAAGATAATATTAACTTCAAGTTTAGACAGTCAAACCGCCCAAAACAGTTTAGTTACTGAATCCAAAACAACTGTTGCAGCTACTGACCTATCATAATAAGTAAAAGCTAATGCAACACCATGTACAAATCGAACACACAAATGGTTCACTTCATCAATTCCCTCACTGACGTAAAAAAAATGAATGATCAAAATAAGTATTTAGAATCAATCACTTAGAAACATATACCATGCCAAATTATTGTCATATTCCTTGGACAGGCAAAGAACTAATGTTTCCAATAAGCACAATTAATGGAAAATGACCGTCTGTGAAATTAGCTCTTTCAGTTATCTGTCCATTACAATGTTGCTCATCTATTTTCTTATATATAATTAAGCACATCCCAAAGTATCATTACCTAGAAAGGTCTGAGGTTTTGTGATGGCCTTACTACAATGATTATATATCACCAGGAAGCTGCAAGTAAAGGAAAAGAAATGGTCGCATTGCAATAGCTAACCTTCAGAAGGAGTCCAGGATGGGGAGGATGCAAAATGCAGGCTTGTCCCACAAGTTTCACATTCAATTTTATCAACATCTATATTTATCCAACCTCTCTTAGCACAACCCAATGAGCTGGCAACCTACAATTGATTTGAAAAAGGGAAGTTTGTCTTAAGACCAGAATAAGCATATTCAATAATTAAAAGAAACTAAACCTTTTATGTGCTGTACTCAATGAATATACAATCACTTTAACACCAAGGAATAACTTAAAAGATTATATAACAAAGTGTATTGATGATGTCCTTTGTGATAAGGGTGACAACCCAACTGTGCTGAATATAAAAAAACAATACAAATGAGAGGGGGGAGGGGGAGGGGGAGGGGAGAACATGCCAGACAAAATGCAAACTCCACAGGACTAAATTTCTACTAAGGAGATTCAGCAGCTGAATCAATTGTGTACCTTGGGTTTCCCCAACCAATTCATAGGCTTAAATGTAGCCAAGCGCCTGAGAAGATCCCCTCTTTCCCATGGTCGACATGAAGTTCTTGATGATCCAAGGGCAGAGCCACCAGCACTAGTACTTACTGAAATCCGTGGAGCTTGCGATCCAACACAAGACTGAGAAGCTGCTTTGGAATTCTGACCAGGACCAGACCAATCTACACTGCCAACATTTGTTTGAACAGCCGGTGAGGATGCCCCAGCAGAACTGATAAAGAACAAGATGCGTCATTTTTTCATAATTCTTAATGAAGCATGAATGGGACTATTTCTCTTATTGGTCAATATGCATGATTTTCTTATGATCCCATATCTATTTTTGAATATCACTGAATAGTAGAGGGTTGATACTATCCATTTTTTATACTAGTAAAGGTACAATCAATAAAAAAATTAAAGAAAACTTCAATCAATGAGAACTTTTTATTTCCTATCAGGGGTGGGCACCAAGCATGTCAGGGGTAAAAAAATAAATAAAGAAAAACCATGTCAGGGGTGGGCACCAAGCATGGGCTTGATCAAAATGTGTCTTGGCTGAAACGTTCTAAGGTACTTTAGCAGGAAACAAAAACTTTCCTGCCAATGAAATGGCATGCTCCTAGTTGACATAGTTGCGTGGACCCTGTTTCCATCCTCTACTATACGTCTATACCAATAAAAATTATCCAAAAATAGCATAAATAATGAGTTAATGACCTAGCAAGTTAGCAAACAACCATAGAAATGATAAAAAACATTTTTTCTAGATCATCAGCACTTTCATAGGAAGCCATAATTGTGTACATAATACATACATAAACCTAATGACCTAGTTATGACTTCCAAATGCAAAAGCTTGCATCTTTTCTTTTAATTTGGGCATAGAAAAGAAAACCAAGTTAATTCAATGCTTTCAATTTTCCCTTCTCCTTACTTGGATTCTACCAAAAGTGTGCCAAATCTCAAATTTAGGATCTCTAGCCAAACCCCCAACTTATGACTCGTTTTTCACTTCCTAACAAACAACCATTTCCCCTTTCTAAAACAATCAACCCAAACTTCCCAGTCTTCTTCTCACCCCGCTTTTCGCAGCTGCTAAAAACAGCCAACGAACCTAACCCAAAACCTAAAATCACGTCGGAAAACAATGAAAGCCCAACATTCAACCAGAAAAAGGAAACCCTAACCTGAGAAAATTGAATCGCAAAAGCAAGTAAAAGGGGTAGCAAGAGTTGGGTACCTCGCAGCAGGAGCGGGATCTATGGTCCCACCAGAGCTAATGGCCACTTCTCTCATTGCTGCACCAGGCGCCTTCTCGCAGTACTACTCTCAAAAACGGATACCTACCGACTCGAACTCGAATTTTGAAACCCGAAGTGCTCCGTTCGACATTGTCGGCTCCATTTTATAGCGCGTGTATATCTACTTTCCAGGCCGGAAACAGTATTTATGTTCTCTCTCTTTCAGTGGTGGGGATGGGCCCTGGAGTTTTCTAAGTATTTGGGCCTCTCTTCCTTTTATGGCTCATTAATTGATAATAAAACAAAGGGTCAACTACACATATAATTATTTATATTTGTGTTTTAGCTTTTGATCATTGATTTCAAAAAAACATAAGATATAGTCACTTTTGATTTTATTTAATTAAGATATAGTCAGTTTTATTTTTTATTTAATCAAGATGTGGTGATCACGGGTTACCTGTTGTTAACAATTAACAGAATATGTGACGTGATAGTTGGTATAATCACACATTTAATCTTTGTTATTTACATATTCTCTTAATTTAGTTATGCTTTTAAATAAATTTTAACATATAATATATATTTTTAAATGAAAATAAAATAAATTATTTTAAAATTAAGTTAATAATAAAATATATTTAATAAGTTAATATAAAAATACTTTTTAATATATTAAAAAATTATGAATTTAAGTATTTATACACTAAGATACAAAATATATACATCATGTTGTCTACTTTAGACCAAATAATGGTCTTGCCTTAATGTTTGGATACATGTTTAGTTTCCTAAGTGACCAATGTTTAAATCTTTTTTTCCCCAATTTGTTTTTCTTTGTTTCTTTCAACCAGAGTGTGACACATGTCACTCTTTGATTGGTGGAAATAAATATATTAAATTAAAATAAAGTTAGTCTTCCAACCGAATGATTACACGTGGCATGACATGTGACATCATTCAATTGGAGGATTAAATTTATTTTAATTTATTAAAAGTATACCAAATTGAGATAATATGTAAATAACATGTACTAAATGTGTGATTATATCAAAATATTTAACTATTGTTAACGAAAGTTAACTCGAGGTGACCGCACCTTAATTAAATAAAAATGAAAGTGATCATATCTTATGTTTTTTTGAAATCAAAGACAAAAAATGAACAAAACACAAACATAAATAATCATTCATGTAGTTAACCCCAAAACAAAACTGAAAGTCCTTGAATTATCATTCGAAACTTCAAATTATTTTGAACTCACTACGACTTCAATGATTAAAGGGAGTTTTAATTGTAATACCTGATTTTCTTCCGATCTACTTTTTTCTAAAACATAAACATTTTTATTGAAATTGATTTTGAAGCACGAAATGTCAGTCGACTTGCAACAAATTTTCAAGCAATATTTGTACATTTTCAAGGTATGATGTCTTGAAATATGACCATATTTTAGTTAGCTTTTCAACGTATTTTGAAAGACCTCAATCAGATGTCAGAAACTCAAGATATACGTATTTTAGCGAAGACATCACATGAAAATTGAATAAGGACCTGATAAGGAAATTTTAATTTATTACAACTTTTCAATAAATTTATTAAATATTTGTAATTAAATTCATTTATACTTTCCATAATTTATTTAGGGTAATTTAGGATATTTTATTGTTTTAGTTTTTTAATTAATGTATATAACATTAATGAAAATATTCTAGAATTTTATCTTGGTATAATGCAATAAAATAACTAACATTTGACACTAGTGTCAAACTTGCATATATTGTTTTTTTTTTGGAAAATTTGACCAGTGAACGTTTAGTTTTGGGTCAGAAACAACCAAGGGTGGATGGAAATCGTCAATCAACTGATAGTCAAATCCAGATGCTGATGGAACAAGCACACGTGGAGGGAAAAGTTAACGTGAATGTTCAGCTCATTGGGATTTATGACGTGGTAATGCCACGTCAGATTTTTTTTAAAAAAAATAAAAATTATTATTTTTAATTATATTTTATTAATTATGACCAATCAGATAGTGACATGTGACATGTGTCACTATTTGACTGGTTATTATTTGATGGATTATGAAAAGGTCAAATGCATGGGGGACTTAAACCTGGGTATAAGGGATGAAATGGGATTCAATTTGCCACTGGACCAAGATGGTTACTTGGTTACTTAAAGAAATAAAACCTATTTAATAGATTATTAAGTTTGAATTTAATGAGAAAAACACGCCCTGCTATTCCCCTTATATCTTCTCACAATTTGAATTCCTCATACCCGATTATGCCTAAAAAATTAGGGTTTAGGGTTTCATTAACCCTTTTATTTTTTTCAAATTCATTGAAGCTTCCTCCCCAGTCGAAAACGAAGGTGAGTTTTCTTATTTTCCTATCGATTATTCGCATAACATCAATGATTTCGAATGTGAGTTTAGTTTTTTGAATGGAATAATGCACTATTTCCTTATTTTCGAATGGGTTTTCAAATTAGTTTTCTATAATGTTTGGGGTTGTTTCTTATTTTCAAATGAGTTTTATAGATGTTATGAATGAGTTATTCATAAGCCTGGAACATTGTTGTATATCTTAGTTCGAAATGAATCGGTTTGGAACATAATGATAGAGTAATTTTTTTTGTTTTTATTTGGGTTTCTAGTAAGAAATAGTATTGATAGTATGTTGAAAATGTATGTAGGGTAAGAAACTCTCTAATGGACAGATTCGATTCTCCAAGTATCTTTAGTTGTTCTCAACGAGATTTCGTGTACGATGGAGAACCCAAAAAATGTTATTGCAATAAATTGGATCCCAGAGAAACTTTATGGAGTGATTTAAACCCCGAAAGAAGGTTGATACTTTATTTTTGAATGTTAGTTGGCTTATAATAAGAAATGTATATATGAGCTGGTAATGGAATTTGTTTTTCCCTTTTTGTAGCATGGTTGTAGGTATTTTGAATGATATGATGATAGCATGCCTAAATGAGCAAATCAATTACTACGACAATTACGTGACAGTGAACAAGATTTAGTGAATGAGAATAAAAGACCTAGAAGACATATTAGAAGTTGTGGAGGTATTTCAACTGGTCATGCGAACAATATGCCATTGGAAGAGAATGAAAGTGTGCAAAGTGAAGTTAATGACAATGAATTAAAATGAAAGATTAAGAGCATTAATGGAAAAACTAAAGCATTGAAGAAGAAAAAAAGATTTTTATAAGACAAAGTTCATTTGATCTATATTGTGTGTCATATGTATCTTTGTGATAATATTACTTCTAGTAGCAGTTTAGTGTTTAAGCTGAATTAATATGTTGAAAGGAGTTTATGTTCGTCTATTATTCACAGTTCAGATTTTATTATTTAGTGTTAATGTCAAATATTAAGTGTTGACAATTACTTTTTTACAATGAATTATTTACTGTTGTGATAACCTATTTCATTCACAAAATAATTGACAGTAATTTCCATATCCAAATGTTTGCTAGTATAATTTCATCCATAAATAACATGTTTCATGAACAAAATGATTGACAATATTTGTATCATTTTCTTATTATTCTACCCAAAAAGCATCTTTAACAAAAAAGTTATCCATATCCCTAATAACTACTGCAATTCACAATTCATTTCTTATCATGGTAAACAAAAATGCATCTTTAACCAAAAAGTTATCATATATCCCTAATAACAAAAAAGTTAGACAAATATTTGGGTTTAGGCACAAAAAGCAACAACACCCGTATCCCTAATAACTACTGCAATCAACAATTCATTTCTTTTTCTTTGGTGCAATCGATTCTTGAATACCCATAGGTTCGTCAACTCATTTCCTCTTCTTTGGATTAAGTGAATTAGACTGTTACAAAATAACAATATTAAAATATTCATGAATTATTAATAACAAAAAAATAAGTTTAAAACTTGATCTTACATAGAAAGCCTGCTCCTTAGTCCTCAAACTAGTGTAGAGGCTTATCCCGTTGTATCTTCTATTTCTTGTTGATCTATCAAAATAATTATTGACATTTTCTTTTTTCTTTTATTTCCTTGAAGCTATGTACTATTTGATACCGTTGCACTTGTTGATCTTGCTAAAGAAATGTTATCCATATTGCTCCCCTGAACAAAAAAAGACAAAAAAGAAAAATTGAATATATAAATGGAACACAATTAAAAAGTAAAAAAAAGTCCTAATAAATGCAGCTTACCTGGTTTGTAGTTTTAGGTTGAGTACATGATCTTTTATTATGTCATTATCCACCACAATTTCTACAACTCATAATAAGATCAACCCTATTTAGATGTCCAGGCTTGACTTTTTTTTGTTCATCTTTTAACTTCCTTCGATTTTTCTTAGGCCTTCCAGGCATATCTCTATCAACTGATGGAAGAACAGGCTTAATTCTATATTTCTTCCAAACTTGAGGCCTATTAATAGGTTGTAAAACATATTTATATGTTTTACTGTAAGTGTCCTTGTGATAACAGGAGTACAAATACTCATATGGGTCCCCACCACTATGTCATATTGCACAACAAGCATGAGGACAAGGAATTCCACATAGTTTCCACTTTCTACGGGTACATGTCTTTTCATTCAAGTCCACGATATACTGTTTCTGTAACACTCATTTCCCGTACACAAGTCACAGATGTCACATGACTTTTAAAAACATTTTTCTCTTTTGAAAACTAGTAAAATTTTGTTTTATACCTAAAACATTTTAATGTAATAATAATAAAATGTTCATTAACTTATAGTATGTAAAATAGTCTTAAAATTCTAACATATTAAATATTACAGTCATCATAAGTCAAATACTTTCCAGAGCATTATCATAAGTCTATTACATGCTATCTACTAATATCAAAAGTAGACATAATAGTTATACAGTTACTGATGAGGCAACATTTGATTGACGATGTCAGCTGCACTCCTTACTCCACTTGTACTAATACCTACGCGTGAAACCAATACACGCTAAGTATTCACTTAGTGAGGCATAATAATAATGAGGTGAAATCAAAACATAAGTGTATTATAAAATATCAAAATACAAATTGAATATTTCAACTCATTATAAATTTCATGGTTTTGCACACATAGTGTCGATACGGTAATTCACAATCCCATTATGAATTACGTGGGTTGCACACATATACATTAAACAAAATACATCTATGACCATCATAACATATAAATACATAATAAATGCACTTACCTAGTTTGCCTCATTATTATGCCCAAAATGTAGTTCGACTATTCAGCGACTTTATCATTGCCTTTATGTTTGCTTGACTAAGGAGCTTGATTACGATCTACACAAGAATCCATAATCACACATTTAAATATGATGTCAGATTACTTACTAACATTTATCCAAGGTAATAATACTCCAAAGTACTATAAATTCCGAATTTTATTAAAATTCATCCTAACTTAAAATTCCCGACTGAATAGTATCGGTACCCCTCTTATAGTATCGATACTTCTCTTTTATAGTACCGATACCCACTTCGGTATCGATATCATTATAACATTATGGAATTTCATTTTTGATTACGGTATCGATACCTTCATATCGGTATCGATACTTACACCTTAATATCAATACTTCTTTAAATTGATATCGATATTGTTCATCAGAATCCTTCAATTTAACCTTATAGTATAAGTACTGTTCTTCCAGTACCAATACCCTTACCTAGATTTTACTTCGAATTTTACACAAATTTCACCTAAATATCTTACTTTTATCTCTAACCATACCATTAAACTTATTATCACTTATCTAAACTAACTTACATTTATAAATCTCTAAAGAATACTCAAAACTAATAATCACCCTAAATTTTCAAACATGTTTTCAATCACTTCTAAGGCTCCAAATCTCTTATTTACATCTTTAACAAGTCAAATATGCTTTTAAACTACAATAATTGACCATATTTCATCAAATCACTTAAAACCCCATTTTATTAATATTCGATCCAACCACGTTAGTTTAAGCTTTAACTCTGCACATAGGCCACCGTCTCCAGTTAAAGATAATCTTACGTCCATAGCTCGTAAAACTGCAAACGTTTTCTTGCTCAAAGCATCTGCTACCACGTTAGCCTTTTCGGGATGGTAGTCAATTATCACATCATAATCTTTTAAAAACTCAACCCATCTTCTTTGCCTCAAATTAAGTTCTTTTTTGAGTCATCAAATACTTCAAGCTCTTATGATCTGTATACAAGTAACAACGTTCTCCGTAGAGGTAGTGATGCCATATCTTGAGAGCAAACACTACAACAACCATCTCCAGATCATGTGATGGATAATTCTTCTCATGCGACTTTAATTGCCTCGAAGCATAGGCTACCACCTTACCTTCTTGCATTAGAACGCATCCCAAGCCATTATGGGACGCATCACTATACACCACAAAATTATTACCGGATTCAGGTTGAACCAATACAAGAGCTTCTGTCAAAATTTTCTTTAAAGCTTCAAAACTTTCTTGGCACTTCGAAGTCCAGATAAATGGTACATTCTTTCTCATCAGCTTTGTTAAAGGTAACACTATCATCGATTTTTTTAACAAATATTCGATAATAACCTGCAAGTCCAAGAAAACTCTGAACTTACGATACATTCTTTGGAACTTACCAATCCATTATAGTTTTTATCTTTTGAGGGTCCATCCTAATCCCATCTGCAGAGATCACATGACCTAAGAAAATTACTTCATTTAACCAAAACTCGCATTTAGACAATTTGGCATACAACTTCTTATCTCTGAGAACTTGTAAGATTATGCTCAAATGTGCGCTATGCTCTTTATTGGATTTCGAATACACTAGTATGTCATCAATAAAGACAACAACAAACTGGTTCAAATAGGCCTGAAAAAACATGTTCATGAGATCCATGATATCCAGAGCGTAAGTCAACCTTCAAAAATATCGAAGCTCCCTTTAATTGATCAAACAAGTCATCAATTCGGGAAAGGGGATACTTGTTATTGATTGTCACCTTATTGAGCTGTCGATAGTCAATGCAAAGACGCATTGAACCATCATTATTCTTAACAAATAACACTGGAGCTCCCCAAAGTGACACACTTGGTCGAATAAATCCCTTCTCTAGTAACTCTTGCAATTGCTTCTTCAATTACTGCAATTCTTTCGGAGCCATATGATAAGGTGCCATTGCAATAGGAGTTGTTCCCGATATGACTTCAATTTGAAACTCTACCTCTCTATCTGGAAGTAATCCTGGTAACTCAGCAGGGAACACATCAGGGAATTCTATGACTATCGGGATCTCATATAACCCTTTCTCTTTAACTCTTGTATCTACTACATTTGCAAGAAAACCTTGACATCCTTGTAGCATCAACTTCTTTGTTGTCATTGCCGATATTACATTTGCTAAAGGATTAAACCTTTCACTGATCACATTCACCTCTATTCCTTCTGGACTTCTCAGGGTTACCTTTTTCAATCTACAATCAATATTCCCATAATAACGAAACATCCAATCAATTCCCAGAATTACTTCGAATTTATCAAAAGGTAGTTCCATAAGATTAGCAGGAAATTTAATTCCCTAAATCCTTATGGGACATCCCTTACAAACTTTATTCACCCGAGCACTGTGCCCTAAAGGGTTAGTTACTATCACCTCATTACTCGTAGCTTCTAATAGCATTCTTAATTCTTTTACTAATTTACTACTAATATAAGAATAATTGGAACTCATATCAATCAACACCAATACTAATTTATCATACAATTGGAAAGTACCTGCTATAACATCGAGATCATCACAGTCTTCACTTGTCTTTAAATTGTATACCCGTGCAGTAGAGAAAATTTTAAGTTGTGTAGAGGATTCAGATTGATTCCTCCCTCTACCTCTTCATCGTCCTCGTTGTGAGGCAGAAACATTTCTTTGAGATGGTGCAGGCTCACCAACCATTAATGGACAATCCCGAATAAAATGTTCGGCCTCACCGCATCGAAAACAGACTCCAGAAGTCATTCGACATGTTCCAAAATGATTTTTCCCACAATGATGACATTGTCTCGCTTGACCTTGAGTGGCTCTCCCAGTACCGGATCCCACTAATTGCATCTGCTAGCTCTCATATGACTTGCTCCTCTAGCAGATGTTGCAATTGATTCTGATCTAGCTTGAGATTGGAATCTTGAATCTCTTCCTCTTTTAGGTGGTGTTGTGCTTGAAGAAGCACCAGTCCTCTTAGATGTATGAACTCTTGAGTCCCCAAATCTTTTATTATGAGCTCTCTCAAGGTCTTTAGCACGATTAATCACCTCTTGGAATGAGGACAAGTTCAGTACTATCAACATCTCTTTCAATATAGGGCATAAGCCCTCCACAAACCATTCACAAGCGTCTTTCTCTGTAGTAACAAGCTTAGCTGCAAATCGACTCAACTTATTAAATTCACATTCATATTCATATACGGAGCGATTCATCTGTTTCAAATTCATAAACTCCTGCTTCATTTGCTTGATGAATTGATCTCCAATATACTTGTGTTTAAACTCTTCCAAGAATAGAGACCAAGTTACTTGATCACTTGATATCCTCATGGTGACATTCATCCACCATATTCTAGTTTTTCCTCTAAGTAAAGACACAGTTCTATCCAACTTCCCCACATCAGACCAGTGGAGACCATCCAACATGATTTTCAAATCATTTAACCAAAGATCCACTGCAACCAGACCTTCATCGACTTCTCCCTTAAATTCGGGAGCTCCTAATTCTCTCAACTCCTTTGCTATATTTACTCTGGGAGTTGATGGAGCAAGAGGTTAGAAACGCGTTAATACCGCATCTAACGTTCTAAATAACACATATTGATCAGCTACAGGCACTCCAGAAGATGCATGTTCTTCACCTTGCCTAGCCAGGACAGGTGAATTACTACTTTCAGCGGACCTTTCATCTCCCGCCTCACTTCTAGAACTATCATGTCCGGATATCTATTAAGAATAAACATATAATTCTATTAGCACAACATATTCATTACTATACCAGATCAGAAGTTTTCACTATTTTGTTGGCATGTATACATTATAAGACATTCTAAACTTCGGTTTATGAAAATAATCGACTAAATCATAGCTCTAATACCATTAAATGTAACACCCCAGCCCGTACCCGACCCAGATACGAGTCTGAGATGTCACATTAACTTTTTGAAATAATATTCTTACAAAATAACAAAATATTTGAACTCATATTAAGAAAATATAATAATATACTATTAAATTATGTTTCATTATAAAAAGTTAAGGCAAAAATGTATTTATGAACAATACTATATGGTATGAATAGTACGTGAACCGTACTAAATAGTACCGTGAACAGTGCTACAGTGTATCGATGCACTACTACAATGTACCGATGCACAAAAATATCGAATATAAATTGTATATCGATGCACTGCTATAGTAACTTTCGTAAAACGTACATAAAACTCGTAAAAATTTAACCTTTCATCGCTATATAGTTACATTTACATAAATACGTTTAAAACATTACAAAACTCGATCAGAGCATAAATACTTAATTTACCGACTTTGTTTACATGCCAACCTATTTATCACATAATAAGACATATTGTTTAAGTTTCTTCTGATCTGATAGTTGTAGGAGAAATGTTGTCCCAGCTGTCTAACATTGCTTGTCTATTTTTATGATCCTACGTGTAAAACACTCACACGCTAAGTCATCGACTTAGTGAGGCATAATAATAATGACAATAAAATATAATGAAAATGTCATAATGAAATGCAATATCATAAAATCATATATTCAATCCATGCAAATTGCATAATCATGTATTTTACCCATAATCTGATCAAATGAACCATCATGAATTAATATAATAAGTTCAATAGCCCATTATACAATACTGAGAACCTGAGGTATGTGAGTACTGTGAGGTTGTGCACTATGCTGTCACCACAGCTCATATAAATTGCACTAAAGTGCCACGTAGAATTTGTCCTGAAGGACAACGTAGAAATTTGCACCGAAGTGTCGCGTAGAATTGCACCGTAGTGCCATATAAGATTGTCCATAAGGACCACATAGAAATTCCTTAAGAATCATATACATATACCAAAGATCAAGTAGGCGTCTCAAAAGACCTCATACATGTTCCAAAGAATACATATATGTCCCGAATAACCACGTAGAATTGTCCCGAATGACCGCGTAGACCCTCTACTATTGGCATGCCAACTATAAATATAGTTCTCATCTACATAACATGGGTTTTCATAATTCACATAGTGTATCTCATAGACATATCATTTCCATACCTTTATCACGTAGCTCATATAACTTTTCCTGCATATTCATGTCACATAATGCATATAATATGAACTCATGTCATGTATCATACTATGGAATGCATTCATGTACCAATGATATTGGAACTAGACTTATCACAAGTCTAGAGTTTAGTAGGCTATTATAACCATGTTATGCATATGCACTAACATATATTTCCTTGCCTTTTCCTCGATCGATCTTACTTGTCACTTGTTCCGGAACTCATTTAGGCTCGATATCTACATAAACATAAATTCCGAGACGATTTTCAGAAGCCTAAACTTGATAACTTGGTATTAATAACTTCGGCTAATTTAATGAACCAAAATTGGTCTTAATGCATCGGTACCCATTCATAGTGTATCGATGCACCTGTTAATAATAAACTGGTTTCACCCGAAAATTCCACAACTTTTCATTAAATTTCCTCGTATAAAACTCCTTTCATGCCACTAAACTCAACTACAACCATTTTAACTAACTTTTTTCATTTCAATACCTTATTATCTTCCACATCTAATCCAAATTCTTAAAGCTAAGAATCATACCAAATTTTCCATGTTATCCAAACTTAATTCCAACACTTATAGCTTCTTATTCATATTGATGACAAGTCAAATTCCATCTCAAAGTTCATTTATTAACTCTTTTTCAGAAATTCACTTTGAAACCCATTCTCTTTAATCTTTCATATCTTCTTCATCTTTTGATTATAAGACAACTTAAGTTTTCCTTAAGCTTAAGTATCACCTAAGGATCAAAACTAGGGATTGCAAAAAAAACCCGAACCCGACGGGAAAAAATAAAAACTGAATTAAACGGGGACGAGAAAAAATTGTTTATGCTAAATGGGGATGGGGAAAAACTGTTTATGCTAAACGGGGATGAGGACGGGTTTAGTAATCCCTGCCCCGATTACCCGATTACCCAGCTCGATACCCGACCCGAAAAATATTAAAAATAATAATAATTATTTATATATATATATAATATTAATAAATTTAATTTAAATTAAAAAATATATATATAATATTTATATATTTAATTTAAATATATATACCCAGCCCGATACCCGTTTAAATAACTGTTTATGCTAAATGGGGATACATGTTTCCCCGCGGTTTTCCCTGATTACCTGATAGGGATCCACATTTAAATCCCCGTTGTTTTTTAAGTGGAGACGGATACGGTTTTTTTAAACGAGGACGGGGACGGGGGGACCAATACCCGGCCCGAACCCGGCCCGTTGCCATCCCTAATCAAAACCCACTCTTGAATTTTAAGGATTAACCAAAATAAATCAAACTTACCTTGGCTTGTGGCTTCACGTTGGAGAAGAGAATAAGATGAAGAAGATAATTGTCTGGAACTTGTTTCCCAAAACATATGCTCCACATGGGTATTATAATACTCATTAATTATTATTTTATTATTTCCTTTGTTTAATGACCCTTTTGCCCCTTTCCTTCTCCTTCATTTGTTAAATCATCCTACACAATACATTTCAAATAATTTATTCACTTTTCAATTTATCTAATTTGGTCATTGAATTTTAAAATCTTACACTTTAATCATTAACCCGGTATTGAGGATGTTACAAATGTTATGTAAAGGGGAGCAATTTTTTAGAGAAAAAAAAGAGAAAAAAGAAAACCACCATAAGATTTGTAAGTTGAGAAAACACAAAGTATAAAATAGAATTTTTAATCAAATGTAAGTCTTATTTATTTATTTATTATTTTATTCTTGCTATTTTACTTTTGTGAAAATTCCATAGAATGAGAAGAAATCAAAGAACGAGAAAAAAATTTCGAATATATTTTCTTAAATAGTCTTCCTCGAGGTTTCTCGGTGGATATTGACAAATTCTTTTTTTTTCTTTTGTTTTTATTGTTTCAATCAATTTCAAACTTACTTTTATTTGAAAATCACATTGAAAAAGAGAAACTCGATGAACAAGAAAAAAAGTTTTCCGTTGAATCTTCTTAGATTTAGCCTTCCTTTAGGTTTCTTAACGAAGAACGACAGTGGATCTTTAGTGAGATTTTTTTAAGGAAAAACGAATCAGTATTTTAAGATTTTGTAATTTGTACTCAATTGAATGAGCTGATAAACCAATTCGAATATTTATGGAATCCATGTGTTTTTACACAGATAAAAGATAATTGTTTCCATGAATCTTTAAAATTGTTTTTAATTGTTTAGGGTCTCCTTCCCATAACCTAGTCTTAATTTATTTCGAATTAACTTTTCATTTTTTATTGTTCATTTTGCATTTTTTTAAATTTATTTAATTTACGTTTTGTTTTTTAATTCCTTTTTAATTCCATTAATTTCATGCTGATTTGTGAATTACCGTCTTATAATTTTATTCATTTAACTTAATTAGATTTTGTTTTACTCATTTTACATTTTTATTTTATTAATTTAATTTCCTTTTAAACTTATTTAATTCTTGTCATGCGTTTGCTTCCTTTATTTTATTTATTCTGCCTTAATTTAATTCTTTTTTATTTTCTTTTTCATGTTTAATTTATTTTTTATTAAAATTACTAATTTGAATCTTTAAATTCTCGAGAATAAATATTGGCAATTCACTGCTTTGGTTGGAAAAGAGACGGACGTCGTACTACTTCATATTATGTAACTAATTCTCTTCAGTTAAATGCAACGAATTGTTAACTTTTTTCTCTAAAATTTTAATCGATTAAATAGCGTTGTATTTATTCAGTTAAAGGAGATCGTTAATTAAATTAGATTTGAATTCTTAATTTTTCATTGCAAAAACAATAATTAATTGATTATATATTAATTTCCGGACATTGTGGGATGTTAATCATTCTTCATACGTTATCGTAATAGGTAGTGCAGGCCTTTCTTCCCGCCATTCGAAAACGAGGTTTTGAGAATACTGCTACCGAAATCATGCACACAGACTCATCATACCATTTGCACCACCACCAACACTACAAAACCACATTCCATATGTGAGAAAAACACACCGAAAAAGGAATCGGGATCATCAAGGGTAACATCGGCTTGCTCGAACCTTGGCGGTTTATATATCCTTTCTTAAACCACTCGTTCTCGAGAATCTCGGAGATTGTTATCCTCTGGTTTAATCACAAAGAAATGAAGAATGAAGCCTATATATCTGCATACACCTTCAAGAGAACATCGAAAACACGAGTAAAAGGAGAAAGTCACATACGGTCGACGGATTAGGATCGAGAAAGCTCTTGATTAAGACCCTTGCACCTGGCGAGAATCATGAAGTAAAATTGAGGTTTGCCTTGAATATCTGCAGGCAGACAGGGAACTCCTTTAGAAGACATAAATCAAATTGGTCACCAGCATGACAGCATTGTTCTGTGTAAATACAAACATCGCAGGTGTCTGTTTTCTGTGCTTGTATGTGTTCATATGTTTTCTTATTTATATTTCCGAATTCTGGCTCGGTAGGGGATTAAGAATTCCGAGAGACGGACATGGAGGGAATAAGTACCTGACTATACAGACATATCAAATTGGAGTCATCAAAAGGCAGGTAACCAGCCATTAAGACGGAGTATAACACCACATGACCACACATCTGCTTTAGCTCCATGATACCCTTTATTTTTGTCACCTAGAAATCAAAGATAAACGGACCAGTAAGAAAAGGAATCTGGTTTACAACGAAAGCCGATCAACCGTTTTTGCGGAGAGAATGAACCACGTCTTACCTCTGGAGCAACATAATTTGGTGTTCCACATGTTGTGTAAAGTAAACCGTCCTCCGACACAAAAAGGATAAGATGTTGTATGTATATTATCACACACACACAGAGAAATGTCATAAGACATGAAGACGACGTGCTAACGCGAACTTTTACGATAAAACAGTCAAACCAAAATCTGAATCTTTAAGCACCCTTTTAGAATCTAGAAGCAAATTCTCAGGCTGCAAATGACAGAAGACAGATCCACTATATCAGATAAATTCACAAGGCAAAGGGGTTATTGAACATAATAAAACTGTATCCCACACCTTAAGATCTCTATGGTAAACACCTCTGCTATGGCAATAATCTACAGCATTAATAATCTACACCAATTATATATTTCGTATTCAAACACCGATGAAGAAACATAGTTGTTTTGGTTGCTATCTTACAATTTTGTCGAAAAGTTCGCACTGGTGACAAATTCCAGCATGATGTAAATCTTCCTTTTGCTAGACATTACCTCGTACATGCGGATGACATTCGGGTGTCAAATGAGCTTCGTGGTTGAAATTTCACGTTTAAACTGCAGAGGACAAAGAATTAACTGGGAATAAATCAGTGAATTGAAACGTTAAAAAAAAAAGAAAATATTTACCTGAGCAGTCATTTTATGCTTGGAAACTTTATTTTTTTATCAATAATCTTGATTGCTACGCCCTCTTCAGCCAGGAATTTCACCTTTGCGTATGTTCCTTCTCCCAACGTCCTCCTTAGCTCGTACTTCCCGACACGTATCCCGCTATTCGAATTCGTCCGAGTCGCCATCGTTCGTTTTTTGTTTGTGTGTTACAACTAAAGCTTGCTATTGATCAAGGACACCTCTTCTTTCATGATTGCCATATCTGACTGAGACTTAGACACCCTCATTTCCTTTTCCTCCTCAAAAAATTATCAAATTCAACAACATTAATATCCTATTAATGAAGATTAAAATTGGAAGAAGAAACAATGCTGGATGATTAATGGGGGCCGGGAATAATAGAAAGAGAGCAGAAGAGGTGGACGTGGAACCTATGAAATCGGTTCATTACCAAAATTTAATGTGGACTAAATTGATTGAGTAGATTGAATGACATGCACGAATTTTCGAGGACTAAATACACGCACCAATAATAATTAATATTAATTTGATTGATATCGTTGCTTATATAACTCAAAAGTTTTTATTAATCAAAATTACTGTCTCTGCACACGCATATAGACCAACAAAAGTCTAGGTCAGTGGTCATCTGTCCAATACCTTGTTGAAGAAGGAAGAAAGGGTTTAAAGAAGAAACAAAACTGGAAAATGAATTGAAGATACATCTTCAATACATAGTTTTCTAGTTATCAAAAATCGAAAAACTTGACACTCCTGTGAAAAAAACATATGGAGTCAGCCGTCACTGTGGTGGCTGAAGACGATGAACCAGCAGCAGCAGGAGCCGCAGGGACTAAAGTATCGGTGTAGCTGTCATCTCTATCCTCTTCAGTAATAGTGTCCAACATCGTCATCGTTCTTTTCCTCATCACGGTGATAAACCACGGCGGAGCAACCTCAGAGGTGAACCTATGGATTAGCAAATTCACCATGTATGTAACAGATTTCTGTAAGAGATTTGGATATGCAGAAGGTAAGAGCTAAGGTGAGGGTTATATAAGAACATGGCTTGGCTTAAATTGAGAGAATGGTCGTTGTCTCTCATTAATGAAGAAAAATTACCTCATAGTGCCGCCACTTACTTTTTGATGTTAATTTGCAAAAGTGATGTTTCAGAAACAAGATCTAAAGAGATAAAGTACACAGTGGGGGACCTTTTTGTAGATATGAAAATTGTTGGGGGATCATTGATTGCTTTGAATTCGCAGATTTATGAGCTCAACCGGCCATCTTCTTATTTGGTGCCATCTGCTATTTGGTTTGCCTCGTCCTTTGTTGCCTTTGTGGAGTGGTGAAAGGGCAACTTGGTTACGTGCATGGCAAGACTCTCTCAAATAATTTATTATTTTGCCTTACGTGTTTGTTTCTCCGACATGAGAAGAAACTTGGACGTTAATGTTAATTATCGTTAATCACATCTATTAAATTTTTCATATACGAGTAGTCATTGTAACTTTATATTTGACGTTAATGTTAAAGATTACTATAAAATTTCAAATAAGGATTTGACACCATATTTTCTTCTTTTTATCATTCTTTTTAGAAATACAAGATCTCGAAGAAATCAAAAGACTTCGATAATAAAAAAATTATTATTATTCTTTAAAAATCTATTAAATTTTGAATTGACGAGACATATCTTATAATTTAAATTTTATTTTAAAATTTTAAAATTAAATCTAATATATAAAACTTAAATTGAATTGATTTTTCAAATCGAATTAAATTTTACTTATCCCTATATTCTTCAAGGATGGCTCGATAAGTATAGAATCAATGAGGTTCTCTATACTTATGGCCCAATTACAAGTTCAGCTTGTGTTCATTAAGCCTGTAATGGTCCATCACCCCTCACAGAGTCACAGTTGCAAAGAGTAAACCCTAGAAAGCCTCTAAATTTCCTTTCCCTTTAGTTGCTTCCCCAAGCCTCCATCAGAGAAGGTGCAGCTCCATAAAAAGGTTCACAATTTCCTTTCTATACCTAGTTTTTCTTTCTGGGTTTTCGTTTAATTTCATGAAAGTTCTAATATTTCCTTCTTCTTTTTTGACAGTTTGCTTCTCTTTTGATTGTATAAGATGTATCTCCAGTTTTACATAAACGAGAATGGAGACAAAGTTTACACCACTAAGGTAAATCCCATTGACCCATGATCTCTTTCCATTGATAATTAGGTAAAACTACAGATGAACATTCTTAGGCATGTAGAAATTCCTTTACATGTTTTGTTTGTGGTGTTTGAGACTGTGGGAAGGTCAATCTTGTGTGTACTGAAACTGAAACCTTCTTCAGAAATTTCACTTTGAAGTTTAACCCTTTGTTTTATTTTGGAAATCGAGGTTCTCTGCGGAAGCTAAGAACTTATTGGTAGGATATGTTTACATTTCCATAATAATTTAGGGTGTTTCTGGCTGAATAAACTTGTTATATAATGCATCGAAGTTCCAGACAGTACTTAAGTTTTAATCTCTGCACTGCCGTCGAACGTCGACTGGTCACCATCATATGATCTTGTTATAGCAATATTTTAAGGTTTCTGATTCATGGATAATGAATATTTCATTAGTTATTTCTCTATGTTTACGTTTGCATCGACTTTGTGTGCAGAAAGAATCACCATTGGGGTTGCCTACTCAGTCTGCTCATCCGGGTAATATGGCCTGAATCATATATTTCCTTTCTGTCTTGCATCTTATGTTTGACCTGGGTTCCTATTGATGCATATATATGTGTATATCAATAAATATATATGCATACATACATACATATATATATATACACACGTGCATTCATATTACCTTCTTTGATCTACATTTTTCTTGTCTTGTCGGCCTTGATTTGAACTCAGCACAAGATGTCTATTGTGGTTGAGAATTGTAAGTGTTATGAGTTCTGAGCAAAAGGTACCTCTTATTTGTCATGTATTGGCAAGTTGGTACCTCTTCATGTCTTCAGTGGCACTCGACAGTAACGGGTGATAACATTGGCTTGCACTTGTTAGGCTATTATATGATCTTTTTTCTGGTTGTGTTGAAGTTAATAGGATTAGGAAATTTTGTTGAAAGTTGCACAAAAATCTTACTCACAAGTACTGTAATTTTTTTTCTGATGATTGTTTCTTTTTCTCTTTTACCAACATTTATGCAGCCCGTTTCTCCCCTGATGACAAATTTTCAAGACAGAGAGTTCTTTTGAAGAAGCGTTTTGGATTGTTGCCGACCCAGCAGCCGGCTCCGAAATATTGAAATCGTCGAAAATGTCATGCATGTTGTACTTCTATCAAGATATATGATCTTTGGATCTATAATGAAGTTTCTAGCGCATAGCAGAGTCTCTTTAGAAGGAGGAGGATGAGTTAAAATTACAAACTCTTTAATGTATGGTTCCAAGAACATCTTAAGTAATGCAAGTAGTTTTATTTTTCGAGATTAACGATTATGTTAAGTGGTGTTATCCCACGTTTGTTATGTTTTATTCAAATGTTTAAGCGTGCTTAAACATGCAAATCCTAAATTATCGGGTGTTGAACTTGCAGGACTTACTGAATTGAATCTTTAATAGGTTCAAGCATTTTCCAGCATATGCCAGAGAGCACATTCCACAACACAGAACGCATAAAACAACAAAATCCTGATAGCTGATACGACCAGCAGCTTGTTTGAACAGAACAACGGCGAAAGCAGAGCAGCCATTGCTGTGTTATCTTCACCTGTGCCGTATCCATGAGGGCAGAAACCGAAAGCCAATTGTCTAATACGTCCGGCAGAAACCGAATGCCAATTGCCTAATACGTCCGATCCAGATACCACCAAATACCAGCTTTTGGGGTTTGATTGACCTGACCTTTCAGTCTTTTATCAGTAATAAAAATTCAAAAAGTAGGTTGAAGACACAACTCTGAACTTGGCATTTAAGACCGAAAGCTTAGCTGCAGTACCACGGCTGAAGTCCCCTATCTCTTGCTGTAGTAACGCGTATGGAAGACATGTGCCGTGTCTACCAAGGCAAACAATGGAAACAAAACGCCAAATATGTCTCAATGGAAAAATCCTGAAGAAACTGAAAGATCATAGATCTTTTATCTGATAATATTTTATAATAAATATTTTTATAACACACAAAATAACATAAAACCTGATAGCTGGTCATCAGCAGCTTGTTTGAACAAAACACCGCCAAAATCAATGCAGGAGCCGTCACCGTATTATCTTCACCGGTGCCGTTCCCATGAGGGCAATGACCTAAAGCCATTCGCCTGATATGTCCGATTCAGATACCTCCAAAAACCAACTTTATCCGTACCAAAAAGGCAAAAAAGGGGTTGCAAACAAAGCTCCAAACTTTGCATTTAAGACCCAAACCCCACGGCTAAAGATCCCAACCTCTTACAACTTGTATATAAATCAAGCATGGAATTCACCATTTGTTCACATTCATTCATTCAAGTTACCATAATTTCCTCATGGCTGATATCATCTCTGTCTCCACTCTCCAACAAACCCCCTGCATAGTTTCTCCACCACCTCTCACTCCCTTTTCCGCCGTCGTGCCGGCCCAGTTCATCTCCGAACATAGGCTCAACATCCATATACCACTAGAGACCATTCATGAAGAAGAGGAAATCAACATGGAGAAGGAGTTACTCCAAAATCCATCACCAGCTGACATCTTTTTCATCAACCTGTTTTTACAAGGGAAGAACGGCCCCTTTCCGTCATGTAATCATCTGTTGACAAACATACATCTGATGTAATCCATATATTCTTGTCTTCTTTTTCACTTTTCCCCTTCTGAGGGTCCTAATTTTAGCAACAGCCTATAATTCACTTTTTGACTTGTCTGAAATTTAACTGTCCATGTTCATTACATTACATAGAATTATCTGTCCTTTGCATTTATTATGGATTACTCAAACAAACATAATGCGTTACTACCTACCTTATAGTTTCAATCTCCCATTAAAACATAAATAAATAATCCAAATCTTTTAGCAATTTGATTCAACATACATCTCCCAATCTCAATACAAATTCCCAGGTTAACACCAAAAGCCTCATTCTCCTGCAAAACAACAATGGCAAAGGATATTAGATACATGCAAGAATTGGAAGAAGTAACGCCACCTCTCATAATATCTCACCATAAATCTAAGAGTTGTCCTCGATTGAAGCCCATACCCGAAGAGGAATGTGGTGATGTACAAGTGAAGAAGACGGTCTTCGTCCTTCTTCCTGTTCTTCTTTCTTTGTCTATCTGTGTTTTCTCGTAGGTGATGGCTCAAACTTGAAAATCTGACCAAACCCATTTGAGTTTAAATCCGATCCAACTCGATTTGATCATGAAAATCAACGATTATTCAAATTTGTTTAATCCAAATTTAGATTGACCTGGAACTTGGTTTTACCTCTTATTCCTTTTGTATCTTTGCATTTTAGCTTATGCTTTGTCTTATCGATACATTGTTTGATCTTTTTAATGAAATTTCTAATTTCTTTCTCAATTCACAAAAATCATGATGCGACTCCTTTAATACCTTATGTTAATATTATAATTTGATTACGTTATTTTACTAATGTAATTTAATACTAAACGACATGCTAATTAAAAGGTACAAACGAAATGAAACAACAAATTTGTCCTTAATAGCAGATTGGGGTAGCCAATCATATGTAACTTGAGCTCCCCAAGCAGTCATTGCCTTTGTTGCAAGTCTGTCCCTGATGGCCACCTAAACAATACAATACTGCCTTCGAATGGTAAGAGTACACCCCCGTTATGCCATGGACCTTTTCCAGCTGATCTCGCAACTGGGGAAGAACACAAATTTTATATTATGTAATTCCAAGGAAGTCGAGAGTTCTCTGTTAGATTTGTAAAGTTTATGGTATTTTTTTTGGTTGAAATGAACATTAGATTCATGTTCAAGAGATAAAAAAAATTAATGAATTAAAAATTTCGGAATTTAACTGTCAATTGATGATGATCAGCATTGACCGATGAGGGTAGTAAGTGATGACCGAAGTAAAGGGACTTTGGTTAGATTCATTGGTTAAATCGATTTTATATCTAAATTTCCAGAGTCAAATTGATATTTTATCTATTTTAGGGGTTAAATTAAAATTTTATCCAAAGTTTAAAGGTCAAATCAAAATTTAACCCATTTTATTAAATGCTACATTTCCAAACTAACGACATTTAACATCCAATAATTAAAATATTATAAATCAATAATATAAATAATTAAAAAAATTACAAATGAATAACATAAGCTATCAAAACGTTACCATTTTAAATTTAATGATAAAAATGAACACTTATAAAATAAAAGTGGTTATTTCAGCCGTTTATCCTTCTTTTCTAATATTCTTCTATGATCAATTAGTTCCTTTTAGTTTAGAAAATTTTCGGTAGCTTTTGAAAAATTCCAAATATGGATCTTGATTTGTAAAAGAAAATTATAGATTGCATCATAAAATAAAGGCTTAATGCCAAAATAAATGCCCAAACTATGCTTTTTTGCCAAGTAACTGCCTATGTTTTTTTTTTCATCCGGGTACCTAACGTTACAAACGTTACACTTTTAGGTGTCCAGGCCGTTAACGGTGTTATTTTTCCCTCTAAGTGACATGTGTCACAATATGGTAATTTTAAATTTTTTATATGAAATTAAAAATATAAAATTATATATTTTTTAAAAAAGAACACATAAATTTTGAAATAACCCATAAACTTTGAAAACCTTCATTTCAACCCCTAAACCTGCACCGACTGCTGACCGCCAGCCTTTGCACTCGAAGAAGCTCCACCCGACCTCCCCTCCCCCCGGCGACCAAAACTCCTATGAAATCGTGACCAGTTTGATGACTGATTGACGATAAATCGACGTTTTAAATCCACGAAACCTAGGATGAAAATTATGATCTCACGAGATTCCGATGGTGAATCGGCGACAATTATGGAAGCATATAACTAGGATAATGGCAAGGACTATGTCGACGACGGTGGTCGTGGCCGGAGAAGGCGGCGACAACGGATTAAGGTTAAGATTTGGGATTTTGGGTTGTTTTATAATATAAGAAAAATTATAGTTTTTTTATAAATATAATAATATTTTTTATATTTTTTATAAAAAAATAAAATTTAAAATTACCATATCATAACATGTGTTACTTAACTGTTAAAACTAGCTGTGTTAATCACTCAGACACTTAAAAAAGGTCACATTTATAATATAAGATACTCGAATGATTTAAAAAAATATTGACACTTATTTAACACTATAATTTGGCCACTTATTGAGCATTAAGCCTAAAATAAATCTTTTGGTTGTAAGCCGCCAAACGTTGCCTGCGGATAATAATCAAAATGCCTTGAATGCAGAAAATCTTTATTGAGAGGCACCAACAAAGTCAAAGTCACGTGTGCGATGCAATAGTACAAAAAAAAAAAAATCAAAATGCTTTCCGCTCAAGGATCAAGCCATGTTGTTAGCTCATTCCCACGCTTTCTGGCCACCCAAACAAGGTTATTCAGCAGCATCGTTTCCTCTCTGTTAAACTTATGCAGCAAACAACGCCATCTCCCACAAATCCAAGCAAGATTCGTCCTCCATGGCCTTCACCAGAACACATAAGATTCTGTCGCAACCGTCTTTCGGTTGGGCCCGGAATTGGGCTTCGACTTAGGAAAAATGGGGTTAGAGTCGCCACCGATCATTTATTTTATTAAATAGGTAGATCAGATACCTTATTTCTTACCTGATCTGCATCTTACCAAAGATGTGTCGGATTCGGGAGTCGGTTACAGTCAAGGAAGGATTAGCACCCTTGAACCGCCCTTTCGGTACCAATTAATTTATCGGTTGTCTTTGATTGCGAAAAAAAATTAAATTTAAATTTAAAATACCCGATTCAAATTAATTACATTTGATTAGTTGGAATTCTTCTAAAAGAGTCAAAAATGTTAGATAAAAGATAATAAATAAATCAAAAAAAGAAAAAAGAAAAAAATACAATAAATTAAAATAAGATAATATAAAAAACTAAATAAAAAAGGAAGGCAATAACAATAAAAAAATTCGGACGCAATCGTGTTGAAGTTGATGATGTAAAACTACACATTTAACATCTTTAGGAAACTGTTAACAGATTAAACAAGAATTTAGCATGGTAGCCAAGTATAAAATATACGTACTTTCCAGGGATGAAAAACGAGTGCAGAAAACTTCATATTTCAATTCACCGTTTGCAATGTCAGAAGCCCGCCATAAACTCGATCGAAGCATGTTGCTCCACCTCATCATCGGCAACACCAGATGATTGGCGCAGATCTTGGAGTCTTTGCGGATGACCTTGCTCGGGTGCTTCTTTATCCATGCAACCCAAACAGTGGCCGTAATGGCGGTCACGTGTGCCATCGTCAAAGGATTTCACGACCATGGCTTTGCGCTCGGCTTATCGACCTTGGAGGACGATGACTGCTTTGTTGGGTTTAAGAAACTTAACCATGGAGAATACGGGTGCAACGGCTCTGAATCGATGGATTCTAATGCATCAGATGCCCGGTTGAGTGAGAATGGAGGCCATTGGAACCATTTCGTTATGGGTGTGTTCTGTTCTCCTCCAAATCGCCCCCTCCATTTTCGTTTGTGCAGCCTCATTTAATATTCCTTTTAGTATGTAAGCACCTTTTCCCTTCCCAACATTTGCCATGTTTCCATAACACTATTTGATGAGCTAGAACCAAGTGCATATCTTCATCAACTTCGTGTGAATCATGTCCACTACGAGGCACGATACCAAGCAAATAAGACGGTTATTGCTTCACCGTATACACGAAAGATTTCTCGGCAGCCACCAAAAAAGCATCAAAGTAAACCATGGTTGGGAAAGTTCGATCACCGATGCTTCAAGTCCACGCATCCCACGTAATGAACTGCTGGTTCTTCCATTAACAGGGTTGACGCTACTTCCGTTGGTGTTGTTGGAGCAGTGGGGTTATAAAAGTGTGACAATGGTGAAGAGAGAAAATGAAGAGGGGCGAAGTTGATCCAAGCAAGAATCTCAGATCTTCCCATGAAGTAGGCCCCATCCCCCATTTTTTTTCTTCTGAAAAAACCGAACACCCCAGCTTGATTTCCTCTCTCCCCTTGCTCTTTTCTGGTTCGGGTTTGAAATAAATCGACCCCAAACGCTTGAATATGGTGAGGTCTCTAGATTTCTTTCGCACCACTGATCTCACACTGTCACCGTTGGATCTTCACAAGGTCGAGATATATTGTTACCCCCGTCATCACCTAGCTCCTCGCCGTTGGAATTTACAAACTGATCGCCGGAGCCACCACCATCTACAACCTCAGGTAAGGTTCTTAGCCTTTTATTTCTTTCTCGAAGTTTAACAAGTGTAAACGACTTGTGTTTTTTCTCTGTATTTTCGTCGTATACTCTCTGTGATCCTTCCCCCTTGCTTTGGGTTTACACGTTTTATTTATAATGAAAAGAACACCTATTTTTAGCTTGAGTCCTATGTAAATTGAGACTCTTGATCTGTTGGTTGTTGGTGACGTGCCGAGAAGAACGGCGTCAATTACTATTGTGGATCACTGCTCTATGTGTGGTGAAAAAAGGCTCAGTGGAGGGGGTGGGAACGAAAATTTAGTGTCTACAGCTGCCCCTCTTTGTCCTTTTTCGTGGAACGAAAAATAGGGCAAAGATAAAAGGACACAAATTTTTGTTCGGTGAAGTTGAAAAATGACTCTGATATTTCAATTAAGAATAACTCCCTGTCGATTTGAGTTGCGGATGACTCCTCCGTCGTGAAGTCGAGTCCATCTTGAGGCCGTTAGTTTGGAATTTGAATCGAAATGTGGCTCATTGTTGTAGCCCGCTTCAGTTTTCTTCTCGGTTTATAGATCTTTGTTCCAAAAATTCGACTTGAAAGTAATTCTTTAACTCCAAGCTGTGGTTGACAGGCCCTTGAGATGAATGAAATCGAACTCGAAAGGTCTTCGTTGACAGATAGCTTTTCTTGACTTAAGCAATGTTGTCGGGAAACGTTTTTTTTGTTACTGAGGCACGGTTAACCTGGGTCTTCTTCTCGTCTTGAAAAACCTCGATTGCAACCGGACAGTAGTGAATGATGTGTCATCGAGCTGAATAGAATCGAACTCGACAATCTTATTGACAGATAGCCCTTCTTGCCTTGAGATATGCTGTAAATGATGTGCCCTCGAAGCTGAGTGTAATCGAAATCAAGGGTTTGGTGTTTCAAGAGAAACTGTCTCAAGAGAGACACCAATTTGTTTCAAGGGAAACTGTCTCAAGGGAGACGAATTTTGTTTCAAGGGAAACTGTCTCAAGAGAGACAAAATATGTTTCAAGGGAAACTGTCTCAAGAGAGACGAAATTTCTTTCAAGGGAAACTGTCTCAAGGGAGACGAAATTTGTCTCAAGGGAAACAATCTCAAAGGTTTTTGTTGACAGATAACTCTTCTAGTCTTGAGTTATGCTGTAAATGATGTGCCCTCGGAGCTGAGTATAATCGAACCCGAAGGTCTTTGGCAGATAGCCCTTCTCGACTTAAGCTATGCTGCAAATGATGTGCCTTGGAGCTAAGCGTAGTCGAACTCAAAGGTCTTTGGTTGGCAGATAACCCTTCTCGACTTAAGTTATGCTGCAAATGATGTGCCCTCGAAGCTGAGTGTAATCGAAGGTCTTTGTGGCAGATAGCCCTTCTGGCCTTGAGCTAAGCTGCAAATAGTTTGTTTTTTAAAAAATGGCTTCCCTTAACGGGTCGAAGCCGGTCATGATTCTTCAGGTGGTTCATTTGAACAAGTCTGATCAAAATGAAACGATATTTGAATGACTCCCTTTGACGGAAAAAGCTCTCTGATAAATTCTGACAGCCAGATATTTTCCGTTATAGAATTGAAATCTGGCTTGGAGACGTTAACTGGAAACATGTTGCTCATTGTTGAGTTGAACTGAACTGAATTTGATCTGAATTGGTTCTCGAACCTATCTGAAATTGGTTCTGAAATTGGGAAGTTGTTTAATGACAACCAGCGGTCCCTTCGTCGTGAAGTTAAACTTGCGTTGTCTGGAGTCCAATATCCTTCGTTGTGAAGTCGAAATTGGCTCTGAAATTGGGAAATGTTTATTGACAACCAGCAGTCCCTTCGTCGGGAAGTTGAACTTGCGTTGTCTGGAGTCCAATATCCTTCGTTGTGAAGTTGAAATTGGCTCTGAAATTGAGAAATGTTTGTTGACAACCAACGGTCCCTTCGTCGTGAAGTTGAACTTGCGTTGTCTGAAGTCCAATATCCTTCGTGGCGAAGTTGAAATTGGCTCTGAAATTGGGAAATTGTTTATTGACAACCAGCGGTCCCTTCGTCGTGAAGTTGAACTTGTGTTGTCTGGAGTCCAATATCCTTCGTGGTGAAGTTGAAATTGGCTCTGAAATTGAGAAATGTTTGTTGACAACCAGCGGTCCCTTCGTTGTGAAGTTGAACTTACGTTGTCTGGAGTCCAATATCCTTCGTTGTGAAGTTGAAATTGACTCTGAAATCGAGAAATGTTTGTTGACAACCAGCGGTCCCTTCGTCGTGAAGTTGAACTTGCGTTGTCTGGAGTCCAATATCCTTCGTTGTGAAGTTGAAATTGACTCTGAAATCGAGAAATGTTTGTTGACAACCAGCGGTCCCTTCATCGTGAAGTTGAACTTGCGTTGTCTGGAGTCCAATATCCTTCGTTGTGAAGTTGAAATTGACTCTGAAATCGAGAAATGTTTGTTGACAACCAGCGGTCCCTTCGTCGTGAAGTTGAACTTGTGTTGTCTGGAGTCCAATATCCTTCGTGGTGAAGTTGAAATTGGCTCTGAAATTGAGAAATGTTTGTTGACAATCAGCCGCCCCTTCGTCATGAAGTTGAGCTTGTGTTGTCTTGGATTCAAGATCCTTCGTTGAGAAGTTGAAATTTACTCTCGAGCAAATTGTGAGTTCGAGAGAAAATTTTCAATCTGTCGAGTTGGTCGAAGTGTAGCTTCCTGCTGCCGAGTTAAGCAACCACCATCGTTCTTTAAAGGCGCTTACGAATCAAGTATCATTGACTCTAAAAGCTGCAAAAATCATGTATACTAAAATGAGGAATGTGATGCACCTAATTATGTCTAAGATGCATGCAACATGAATGAATTATGATTTATCTCTTGGATTGGAGTCTCGTGTTTTGCCTGCCAATCTGGTTCATGGATTTGATCGTGCCCCATTTGCTTCTCGAGCTTTGGCTTTACAGACCTTTTATATTTGAGAATGTCCCGTTTGAAAATGTTTTTTCCTTTTTCTTGTTTTAAGAGGGAAAAAAGATAAAAATTCTGTAAAATATTGTTCGCAATTGAATCAAATTAATAAACGTGAGTTCAAAGAATATCAAAGGAATCAATAGCTCTTTTAATGCTTTTAGAGTTACAGCTCTTTGACAGATGCTCAAATGAATAAGTTGGCTTTAGGTTGACCATAAAAAAATGTCATTGAAACATGTTCTTTCTTTGGCTTGGTATTTTAATTGGATGCGGACAAAATGACGCAACTAGCATTATCAATTACTTAGACCTTTTACTTCGGTTCTCTGAAATCTTCCATTTGTTCAAGTTTTATAAGCTCCTATAACAAAGGTAGTGCAAAAATATCGGTCTAAAAATGAAATTCTTGAGTGCTCGTATGAAATTGACTATAACAGGTGTTTCTTGACTCCCTTAGTCCATCATTACCGAAAATTTTTTGCTTAGATAAATTTGATTTAATTTGCCGCGTTATCTGGCTAGCTGAATCCATAAAGCCGGGGCGTTTAACCAATTGCTTTAGAGGGACAACTTAATATTATAATCACTTTTATCAAGTTAACTGAAGGGTTCATCTCATCACAAAGTCTTCAGCCTGACAAAAGCAGTGGAGCAAACACCGAATTGCCAAGTGTTCGAACAATGTCATGGTTTGAATGTAATCTATTCATAAAGCCAGGGCTTTCGAGTTTCCTCTATAACCAATTGCCTTAGTGGAATAGCTCAGTTTTACGGATTTAATTTCTTAAGATTGTAAAGAAGAACCTGTTATAGTCTAGGTGTTTTGTTGAAAGTTAAAAAATTTCATTTTTAGAGTTCAATTTCCAAGCAACTGACCTAAACTAGATTCACCTGCTCGACTATTCCATCTGTGAAGATCATTATCATCACTGAACGTCTTAAATAAAAAGTATAATAATGTCATATGCAAAAGGATGCCCCATGTTGTCCGCACCATATGAAAAGAAAATGTTATATTGATTAACCGCAAGAGCAGGGTACAATGTTTGAGGGTATATTCTGGGTAAGGTCAAAATCCTTGTTTTAAACTGCGTCAAAGATCTGTAACTTTGAACCATTTACATAGTTTCTTAATTCATATGATATTCAAAGAATTGTAAGTTTGCAAATGTGATTCATTGCTTAACATCTTTAAAGTAGCATAAACTTCTTTAAAAGTCTTTACAAAAACTTGAGAAATAATGAAAAAACAGATTCAAACAGAATGCCTCAAATGATGAAATGATCTTCCTCACTTGGATGCCCTCAAGTTGTTGAAGTCGATCCGATTCTTGTTACGTATTTTCTGTATGATTCTCTTGATTGTGGAGTAATTCTCGATAGTGCGCCCTGGGACTCCGCTATGATTTTCGCAATGAGCGTTCTCATCATACCACCTGGGGTACGGGGCTTCATGGATTTCCCTGGATATGGTGACACCACATGTGTGTGTCAAAAGGTTATTTGTAGAGCTCTTTGTAGGTCATGGGAATAGGGTCGAAATGTTCCCATTTTTTATGAAACATGTGAAGATAGTTAATGTGAATGTAAAGAAATGAACAAAATGCAAAATGTTTAAATGCATGATGCATGAAATGTCCGAGGCATTGATCCGAAAAATGTGCCTATTATCCTGAATAATCCTTATTGGGGACAAGAATGTTACGTCTGAAGAGACAAAAAACTCTTTGATGGTATAGATCCCGCACAACCTTGGGAAAGTTGATTCGTCTTCCGCTTTTTCACCGGTTGAATATCCTGTCGAACCATTCCGGTTCCTTTGGCTAAACTTGTGCGGGTGATGAGTTGCTTGCCCCAAAAAAAGTCTCGAATCACTGCATCTCTGGCCTTCACTCTATGCCGAGCTCGTTCCAAACGAAAGTGCCATTGGAGCCCTCCATCCGAAGTTTGTTGACTTGTTTTTGGAATTCATCAATGATGGTCTCCGGCTTAGCTAGGGTTTCACCATCTTGTTCTCGTAATTTTTGAAAGGACTCTCCGGGTCAGTAACCGTTTCCTCGTCTTGCCCCTGCAACCTTTGCCTCTGAGTATTCTTTGATCACGGTTAGACTTCTGAGATTTTTATCTCTTTGTATTATAACTCCTTTGTCCATTAATGCAGATTATTTATGTTTAACAAACACATTTTTGGTGGATCAACACCTCGTTTAAATGATGCGAATGATGAAAACAAAACAAAAGAGAACAATTAATGAAAAAGGTTAGTGAGGTGAAAATAATAAAAAACAATCATGAAAATAAAAGTCCTACCCCACATGATATCTACCCCACATGCTTATGATTCCTACCCGGACATGATCTCTATCCCGCATGTTAATTTTGAACTAGTCCTAACCGTATACATTTCTAGTTCACATGCTTTGAACAAAAAGTAAAGCAGGAAATAAAATCAAAGCAACCTAGGGTTTGGAATGAGGTTTCGGGGTGGGCTCTAATTCTCCATAATCTCCCGGTTTAGGTTCTAAAAAGGTACTCGAGTTCTCCTTGCTGGTGCCCCTTGGGGTTGCCAGACCCTTAGTCCTAAGCCCATTACAAGCTTGTGTGGACTAAGTTAAACTCGAGAGGAAACATTCCCTTATGCCCGCACGGTGAATAAATTCACACGAAAACATAAGGTACATGAATCCCGAAGGCTACTTGCTAGGCCCGCACGGTGAATAAATTCACACGAAGGCGTCGCTTTTACCCCCACTTAAATAGGGTTCGGAGCTCGGGTATAGCACCTGAGATAGAAACTTTTCAAAAAATCTCTGAAATCATAAAAAAAATGTTAGTACAACTATTTATTTGAAAAATAATCAAAGGTAAATAACTGGAATCGAATAAATAAATTTAAATTTACCATTTTCGCATAAAAAGACAACCGAAAATTAATTTCGGCCTGACTCACTTACCTGTCCCCAGCAGAGTCGCCAAGCTGTCGCAACCGTCTTTCGGTTGGGCCCGGAATTGGGCTTCGACTTAGGAAAAATGGGGTTAGAGTCGCCACCGATCATTTATTTTATTAAATAGGTAGATCGGATACCTTATTTCTTACCTGATTTGCATCTTACCAAAGATGTGTCGGATTCGGGAGTCGGTTACAGTCAAGGAAGGATTAGCACCCTTGAACCGCCCTTTCGGTACCAATTAATTTATCGGTTGTCTTTGATTGCGAAAAAAAATTAAATTTAAATTTAAAATACCCGATTCAAATTAATTACCTTTGATTAGTTGGAATTCTTCTAAAAGAGTCAAAAATGTTAGATAAAAGATAATAAATAAATCAAAAAAAGAAAAAAGAAAAAAATACAATAAGATAAAATAAGATAATATAAAAAAACTAAATAAAAAGGAAGGCAATAACAATAAAAAATTCGGACGCAATCGTGTTGAAGTTGATGATGTAAAACTACACATTTAACATCTTTAGGAAACTGTTAACAGATTAAACAAGAATTTAGCATGGTAGCCAAGTATAAAATATACGTACTTTCCAGGGATGAAAAACGAGTGCAGAAAACTTCATATTTCAATTCACCGTTTGCAATGTCAGAAGCCCGCCATAAACTCGATCGAAGCATGTTGCTCCACCTCATCATCGGCAACACCAGATGATTGGCGCAGATCTTGGAGTCTTTGCGGATGACCTTGCTCGGGTGCTTCTTTATCCATGCAACCCAAACAGTGGCCGTAATGGCGGTCACGTGTGCCATCGTCAAAGGATTTCACGACCATGGATTTGCGCTCGCCTTATCGACCTTGGAGGACGATGACTGCTTTGTTGGGTTTAAGAAACTTAACCATGGAGAATACGGGTGCAACGGCTCTGAATCGATGGATTCTAATGCATCAGATGCCCGGTTGAGTGAGAATGGAGGCCATTGGAATCATTTCGTTATGGGTGTGTTCTGTTCTCCTCCAAATCGCCCCCTCCATTTTCGTTTGTGCAGCCTCATTTAATCTTCCTTTTAGTATGTAAGCACCTTTTCCCTTCCCAGCATTTGCCATGTTTCCATAACACTATTTGATGAGCTAGAACCAAGTGCATATCTTCATCAACTTCGTGTGAATCATGTCCACTACGAGGCACGATACCAAGCAAATAAGACGGTTACTGCTTCACCGTATACACGAAAGATTTCTCGGCAGCCACCAAAAAAGCATCGGAGTAAACCATGGTTGGGAAAGTTCGATCACCGATGCTTCAAGTCCACGCATCCCACGCAATGAACTGCTGGTTCTTCCATTAAAAGGGTTGACGCTACTTCCGTTGGTGTTGTTGGAGCAGTGGGGTTATAAAAGTGTGACAATGGTGAAGAGAGAAAATGAAGAGGGGCGAAGTTGATCCAAGCAAGAATCTCAGATCTTCCCATGAAGTAGGCCCCATCCCCCATTTTTTTTCTGAAAAAACCGAACACCCCAGCTTGATTTCCTCTCTCCCCTTGCTCTTTTCTGGTTCGGGTTTGAAATAAATCGACCCCAAACGCTTGAATATGGTGAGGTCTCTAGATTTCTTTCGCACCACTGATCTCACACTGTCACCGTTGGATCTTCACAAGGTCGAGATATATTGTTACCCCCGTCATCACCTAGCTCCTCGCCGTTGGAATTTACAAACTGATCGCCGGAGCCACCACCATCTACAACCTCAGGTAAGGTTCTTAGCCTTTTATTTCTTTCTCGAAGTTTAACAAGTGTAAACGACTTGTGTTTTTTCTCTGTATTTTCGTCGTATACTCTCTGTGATCCTTCCCCCTTGCTTTGGGTTTACACGTTTTATTTATAATGAAAAGAACACCTATTTTTAGCTTGAGTCCTATGTAAATTGAGACTCTTGATCTGTTGGTTGTTGGTGACGTGCCGAGAAGAACGGCGTCAATTACTATTGTGGATCACTGCTCTATGTGTGGTGAAAAAAGGCTCAGTGGAGGGGGTGGGAACGAAAATTTAGTGTCTACAGATTCCTCTCATCTAATCGATTCCTACGCCAATTTTGGCCTCCTCAACCTCTCTTTGCAACTCTTTGATTCCATTACCAACCCAAGTCCACACCTTTACAGCACAAAGTTAAGAAATTTAGTGACTTTGGGCGAATCTAGAAGGACCCTGTTGGTTTACAAGGACATGGTAGAAAAAGTGTCCATGTACCCTGATGAGAACTCTTACCCTTTTGTTTTAAGAGCTTGTTCTTGTTTGTCAGAAGTTGAGTATGGGAAAATGGTTCATGGGCAGTTGACAAAACTGGATTTTGATTCATTTGAGGTCGTTGTTGATGTTTTGTTTGAGTTTCAGCATAAGGTGGTTTATGAAAAGGCTGTTAGGTATTTGGATTGTTGGAAAAGTGGTTGATGAAAAGGCTGTTAAGTATTTGGATTGTTGGAAAAGTCTGGTTTTTGAAGCTTCCTCTTTTATTAAATTTTTAAGGGCTAGTGTTGATTTTGGTTCATTAAGAGCAAGGAAAGCTGTCCATTGTTTGGTTCTAGTTAGTGGTTTAAGTAAGGATTTGTCTGTGAATACTGCTTTGTTGTCAGTGTATTCAAAACTAGGTAGTCTCAGAGATGCAAGATTGGTGTTCGAAAATATGCCTGAGAAGGACTTTGTTGTGTGGAACATAATGGTTTCTGCATATTCTCAACATGGAAAACCAAAGGAGTTGGTCAAGAATTTGAGGTGCATGGTAAATTTTGGGATTAGAGCTGATATGTTTATTGCTATTCCTGCTATTTCCTCTATCAGGCAGTTGAAATCTATTGGGTGGGGCAAACAAATGCGTGCTTATGTGATGAGAAACGGTTTAGATCAAGTGTCTGTTCTTAATTCTTTTATTGATATGTATTGTGAATGCGATTGTTTAACCTATGCTCGAAAGGTTTTTAAAAATTTAGCCGAGAAAATTGTGGTTTCATGGAGCTCAATGATCAAAGGATGCGTAAACCATGACCAGAATCATGATGCTCTTTCTCTTTTCTCCAGTATAAAAACAGATGGAGTTAAAGCAGATTTCATTATGGTTATCAATATCTTGCCTGCATGTGTGAATTTAGGGGTCATAGAACAAGTTAAAGCCCTTCATGGATACTCATTGAAGCTCGATCTGAATTTGCTGTCATCTGTTAATTCTGCAATTCTTATCGGTTATGCGAAATGTGGATGCGTAGTTTTGGCCAGAAAGCTTTTTGATGAAGAGGGAATTGATGTCAAGGATATCATAACATGGAATTCAATGATCAGTGCTAATTTGAAACTGGATCAAGTTACTTTTCTTGGCCTACTGACTGCTTGTGTCAATTCAGGGTATGTTAAAGAAGGTCGGATATTTTTTAAGGAGATGAGGGAAATCTATGGTTGCCAACCCAACCAAGCACACTATGCCTGCATGGTGGATTTACTAGGGCGCGCCGGACATATTGATGTAGCTAGAGAACTTATCGACGAAATGCCATTCAAACCTGATACTCGAGTGTGGGGGCCCTTGTTGAGTGCATGTAAACTGCACTCAGAAACCAAGTTAGAGGAATCTGCAGCCGAGAAGCTATTAACAATGGAACCTGAAAAAGCTGGAAATTATGTTTTACTATTGAACATATATGCAGCCGCCGGGAAGTGGGACAAATTTGCTAAAATAAGGAGACTTCTTAAAGAGAAAGGACTAAAAAAAGTCCCCAGTTGTAGTTGGCTGCAACTAAATGGACATGTACACGAGTTTCTTGTTGCTGACAAATCTCATCCAAAAGCAAATGAGATATCTGCTTTACTTGGAATCCTGGAATTTTCAATCAAGGAGGCCAGAGAATACAACTGCAGGGAAAGTATCCCAAATGCTCATTTCATTCATTGGTGAATCCACAATAGATTTTAGCTAGTTCTGATCACATGATTAACCTTTAACATGTTGAACGAAAATTTACGTCGAATATATTGCCGTATCCGGCACAAAAAAATGAAGCAGGTAGCCCAAATTGGTGATGCCTTTTTCTCTGAACCACTTACATAACAGATTATTATGCTCGGAAATTTTCTTCATGGTTTCTAATGAATTTCACTTCCATATTTAATCTAAAATATGGAATTTAGCCTCAGCTTCTAAAATTTGGCATTCAATCATAATGGAAAGTTTAATGAGAACCTCTATTAAGTAAAAAATTTAAATAAAATGATACAACTCAGCATTCAAAATCAATATGAACAGAATTATCAGCTGTGTCAATCAAAAACAGGTACAGCAACCATGAGAGAGCTACTAAAACCCCTTTTGTAAAGTTCAACCTCACCTGCATAATTTGTTATACTTATTCTGCAGCATCGTCTTCTTCGGGTGCGCTTTTCCCTATCTTTGGTCGTTTAAAAGCTGAGAAAGAGAGAGAGAGAGAGAGAGACCAAATCATTGAATATCAATTTCAATTCACAATAAATCAAGCGAGGACTTCAGAAGGTCCAGAATAGAAAAAAAAATCGGATTATGGAGCCCTGCACGTATTCAGTGTCATAATCTTATAGCATTCTGAAACACAAGTTACTATGGCGTGAAAGGACCACAAATAATGCATATACTCCCGCACAAAATGGTCATAAGTTTACCAGACAGACAAGAAAATAAGAATACTACAACAAGCAGAATACTCACATTTGAGGGATGATCCAGCAAGACAAGTCAGCCTGGACTTTGTATTAGCCTCAGCCAATGGATTTGGCTTCCCCTTGATGGCCATTCGAACATCCCAAACACATATAAGCCCATCGGATGATGCAGACGCCACTAAATACGGATCATCCTTGTTGCCACCATCTTTGGTAAGCACAACAATACCTTTTACACGGGTAGAATGTGCATCCTCGATGGAATATGCGACCTTACCGCTGTTTGTGTCCCATGCTGTAATACTACGGCTCTCACCGCCAGAAAATAAAATTCCACTCTGGAAAAACCATAATACGCCTTTAGAAATTAGATCTAAATGACAAGGGACCAAGAATGCACATCAGGGAATAAGTAGCATAAGAATCTTTTAAGAAATCTGCCACAACAAAGGATCCTATAACTTCATCCACTACATCATTGTTTTTCAGGTTTTATAAACCACTGAACTTTTGAAGATTGCCAACATCTCATCTTTGAAGCTAAACTATGCCCCATCAAAATCACATTACATGATCTTCTAACGCGCTATCAAACACGAGGTACAGGCCTATTAATATACAATATGCTTGAGCTTGCAGCTCTGACCATTTAGCTCCCTTCTTCTATCAGCGTTTCATGCAGAACACAATACCACTAAACTGTAATCCTAACACAATTTACAATAACATACCTACAACCATAACTTATGTGGCTATAAAAAGTAGACGTTTTAAAGCAATGGAATTTATACGAAGTTCATTATCTTCATATATTTCCAATGAAACAAATGTAGCAGCTAAAATAAAAACGGTAACTTGATCATTAAAATTAAAAGAAAACTAACCTCTCCAGGAGCCGCACAAAGAACTCGTTTTTCATTATCCAACTCAAACAACAACCTGGCATCTTCAGCCAAATGAACTCCAATTTTCGCCTCGGAAGCCATAAAAAACCTCTCTCCAGTCCCATCAAATTCAACGATCGTGGCTTCTTTCCCCAGCCTACAACAAAAGCTCCTTTTCCCTCTCATCAAATTCGACATAGCCAAGCACCCATCACGCGAAACACTCAAAGCGAGCTTTCCAGAAGGATGGACAGCCAAATCGTTGATACCCTTTTTATGGGACCTAAAGGACTTGAGGAGAACAAAGGGTTCGGTGTCAAAGATGGAGATGGTGCCATCGGCAGCGGCTGAGAGGAGATTGCGAGGGAAGGAGAGGTTAGGAGGGCAGTAGAAAGAGAGGGAAGTGATGGAGGAGTTGAAGTGGTGGAGAGGACCAAGGGAAGCGGCGGATGAGAGGTCGTAGATGTGGATGGTGTCATCGGAGGAGCCGGATGCGGCGGCTGGACCGGCGGCGGCTACGGTGGCTATGGGAGCGATGTGCGATGGGTAAGAGAAGATTTGGGTAAGAGCGAGGGATTCGTGGGTTTGGGGTTTTAGTTTGAAACCCCATATGAAACGCTCGTAGGATCCCGCTATAAGGGACATGACGGCGGAGGCTACGGAGAGGAGTTGAAGGAAGGGTTTAGTTGGGTTTAACAATGCAACAGAAAAATCAATTTATAACTATATATGCATACAAAGGGCTAATTACATAAAACATCTTCAAATTATAATTTAGATTCTAAACTAATCCCAAAAATCTAAACATTTTAATTAACTCCTTAAAATATTAGTATTGTATTGATTAAATCCTTCATTCAATTTAACCATCGAACATCAATTCAAATATGACGTGAAAGATATTTAGAATGCATATATTATATAATGGTGCTATGAGAACTGAATGATTTCTATTGCTTTAACCTAGGTTTTGATCTTTGTCTGCCTGGATTGTGAAGCAATTGTTCAATCACAATTGCATCTTATCAAGGCCGTGCTGTTTAGTATTTCTAATTTTTGGTGCAGGCAGTTGGTTCTTCCTAAAGCTGTGATTAGAAGAATTGAGCAATTATGCATGAGGTTCTTTTGGAAAGGGAGTGATACTTCGACTAAGGGAGCGAGAGTGAATTGGGGGCAGATTTACAGGTTGAAGTCTGAGGGAGGCCTGGGTTTAAAGGATCTGTCTTGCTGGAATAGGTCATGTACTGTGTTGCTCATTAAAAACATTCTTACAGATGAGGGCTCTTTGTGGGTGGCTTGGATCAAGACTTATGCTCTGAAGGGCCAGGATTACTTGTCGACGAATTGTAAAACGTTTCATAGCTGGGTTTTGAAGAAATTGATTAAGTTGAGAGGAGGGGTTGAGGTTCTGTTTACTAGAGGATTATGGGTGGATTTAGGAGAGTATTAGAGATAAGAAGGTGAAAGTCAATTGGCAGAAGTTAATCTGGTTTTCTTGGCATGTTCCTAAACTATCTATTGTGTTCTGGATGGCCATTCTTGATAGACTCCCTATGAAAGATAGACTAGCTCGTATGGGATTTGAGATGGACAGAGGTTGAACATTGTGTGGCTTGGATGAGGAGTCTAAGAATCATATCTTGGGTGATTGCCCTTATGCTTGCCTTGTGTGGGATGCAATATTGCAGGGTTGTAAGCTTCCTTGTAGGCTGTGGGGTTGGGAGGAGAACTTGAATTGGTTGATCTGTAACTTGAGCGGCAACTCTTTAATTGTTTGCATCTTGAAGATTGCTTGGACCAGCTTCCTATACTGTATTTGGAAGGAACGTAATTTCAGAATCTATAGGGGAGTTGAGAGATCTTCGGAGGCGGTGTATGGAAAGATTAAGGATACTATGTGCTTAAGATTGGTTGGCTGCTGCATTAAGCAGGATGGGGTGAATTTGCAGCTTTGTGAAGTTTGGGGGTTAGTGTAGGGGGCCTAGGGAGATGCTCTGTTTGTTTGTTTGTTTGTTCGCTCGCTTTTGATTAGTTTGCTTAATTTTTGGTTATGTATGAGGTGCCATTGACTGGTGTATTGTTGCAGCTGTTGCTGCATTCTTTTGGATTTGAAATGAAATTTACTTATCCAAAAAAATTTGTTCAATCACAATGGCTTTATGCTAAGCACTCAGCCCTTTTTTAGGCTAGTAATTGATTAACCGAGGACGTGGAATCCCCAAGACCACTCAATGGAGGAATTTCCCCGGAGGCTTAAACTTTGATCAACAGAGGAATTTCTCTACTAGTTTTGATAGATGAAGAAGTGCCAGCAGAAATATGATTTGCGAAGATACTAAAAAATATATAACAATCCACATTCTGTATTATATGATCTAATTTCCATAATTGTTCTATATTATATGTAACATTAGTTGTTCAAGACACAGTCACATGATTATTGTAACATGCTAAATCTTACTAGCATTATGGAATATCCATGTGTTTGATCCAACTACCACCGTGACATCGAAATTACTAAACCATATTTGTTGTTATTAAATTTATCGAGTGTTCTCATTAATAAAAGTAGATAAATCAGAATCAGATTGCAATGTACGCTATCGTACAGAACTTATACAGTGCCATTACTAAACCTTTGATGATAAAAGGACAGTAATGTAAACAGGGTATTGAGCTGAGTGCAAGCTTCAAGCATTTCCTTAATACACAGAGAAAGCTCTGTCAGCACTTGCAAATGAACTCATCCAAACTATTAGAGTGTGTTTGGTTGGGGGAACGTGAAATTCTCATAGGAATAGAATCCACATTCCTCCGTTCGGTTGGCCGGGAATGTCATTCCCGGTAATCTTATATTACTAATAGTGGATTTTTTGGGGTATATTACCGAGAATGTCATTACCTCCATTTTCTTAGGTATTGTTTGATTACAGGCGTTTTGGACTAAAATGACCTTAATTTTTTTTTCTTCAAAAATATCATTGTTCTGTTATTGAATAAAAAAATTCTATGAATGTTAAATTATAAATTTATACTTAAACTATTTTAGATTTACAAAAAAATCTATAATTAAAATTTTATATGAAGTTCAGGGTTAAAATAAAACTTTACCCTTTCATTAAACCTTTTATATTTTCAATTTTGTAAAAAAAATTATATAAATTTTATGAATTTAATTTTTTAAAGAAATATATAAATATTTTTCAACTTGTTAAAAAAACAAATATATAATAAGGACAATTTGGTCAAATATACATTCCAATAATCTTTTATTCCTTTAACCAAACAAGGTAATCTTACATTCATGCTAAACCAACCAAACATAAAATACAATATTCCCAGTAATCCGTAATCTTTTATTCCCACTGATAATCTTTTATTCCATAATCTTACATTCCATGAACCAAATGCACTAGGAAATTTACAGATAGCAGGGAAATGTTTGGGACCACTTGAATGAAGTAAAAAACACCACCATTTGATTCAAGTGATGTCTCGGATCATCTCAAGTGCCCAGACAAAGCAGAGAGTAAAAGAATAGGAAGAAAGTGAAAACTGACAACAATGAAAAGGCCTGTTATTGTCTATAACAGTGACATGTTTTGGTGAATTCCTTGAAGCCAAACCAATAGTATCAACAGTTGTGCGTATAAGTCACCGACTACGGTATATTCCTCATATGTGATACAGAGTCATTAGGCCATTAAGAAAGCGTTATATGTAATTGTTATATCTTTACCAGAGCTCTTCTACATATCATTTACACGTATTAAAAAGTTTCTTTACCTTCTTTCATTTAAGGTAAAGTTCTCACAGCTTTAAAAGTGATTATAAAACCTCTAGATCAAAATTAAAAAAAAAACAAACCATTTGTAACTGTGTAACCTATTTATTCTCGTCACCAGTAATCATCAAGCGGCTTTAGACACATGCTTGTTGTATAACGTCTTTCATCAATCATTTTCACTCGCGATGTTGGTTTTCCCATGGCATGCATGCCGGAATTTATAACAAGGAATACCATGCTTCAAATACAGATGGAGTCCTCAATTATTGGTATGTCGGATAGAATAAATCATATATATGATAAAGCAGTAAAGCACAAAGGTTCATTCATGTATAAATCATATATATGATAAAGTACATAGATGAACATACAATTTTAAATTATAAAAAATAATTATAAAATTTTAAAACACATAATTAGATTATCAATAAAAATATAAAAAAATAAATTATATAAAAATTTAAAAAACTCTAAAGGTAATCTCACTCTCAATCCATCCCTAATAATAGACAGCCTTGTTTGGTTAGAATATTTGGCATGAAACAACATTTTTTTTATTAGCTAAGGTTGTTACAAAGTAACATTTGTTCTAAATACTCTCAATCATTTATAATGAACGTTTAATCGCACTACTGCAATCATTGGTGCTCGAACTCGTGACCTCTATAAACAATAACGATTCTTTTAACCACTGAGATAAGTTGGTTCGCATATGAAATAACATATAGGTCTCATAAGAGGAAAAATCATTAGAGCCAAAGTGCACCAGCATCTTTGTGGAGAGGAACCAAAGTGCCATTAATGTGGCAAGCCAAGAGGGTTTCAATGCCACCAAGGAACTTGCCACCAACAAACACAGCAGGAATAGGCTGTTGTCGACCACCGGCAAGTTGAAAGACAGCAGCTTGGATGTCGGGACCGGCGACATGGTGGTCGAGCTCAATGGTGACGGGGGCAACCCCGAGGCCTAAGAGGAGTCGTTTCGCCACGGTGCACATGCAATCGCCACTCGTGCTGAACAGAACAACCGCGTTGGTGGAAGCTAGCCGCCTCACTATCTCGTTTAAATTATTGTGGAGCGTCATTTTGTTCGTTGCTGGTGGAAGAGAGGAAGGCGAATGGTAAAACTATAAATAAAACTGCAGCAGCATAGGTGAAAAATCATTAAATGATTGAGAAATTGCAAAAATTCTATAAAAAAAAAAATCCTTTTTATATAAAAATCAGTTTGAAGGTCTCAAAGACCATTAACCTAAAATAAAAATGATATTTATAGTTGTAAATGAAAATATTAGCATTTATTTAAAAATTAAAATAAATTAATTCATAACAGTAAATTATTACCTTGACAGAGACATACTAAATTAAATTATAATATTTTTT